>NC_140498.1:73123221-73463221 GCF_964271855.1 Acomys minous | reverse complement strand
TGCACACTTTTGAGACTGACTATACAGGATGAAATCTAGACTAAGGTCAAGTACTATTGCCACAGCACAGTGGAGCTCAGAGGTGCAAGTTTCAGGGGTCTGGGATACCAATGGGCATTAGTACCACTAGGACTAAGTCACAGCTCCGTGACTTTACATGTGGCCATGGAGTGACTTCAGAGGATCTGGAGCAGGCTAGGGTCAGGCACTAGATGTTGAGAACCTACTTGGCCAAGACTCTCTGGGGGTGATTTTCAGAATGGGACAACATCTTAGCTTACCTACCCCCAGAACAGGGCCTCCGCCAAGTCCCCTCTGTCCTTTGTTCTTCTGAGTTTCCGAGTTGGAGCAGTTTAACGGTATCCCTTGATGCAGAGGGACCTAGAAGACACAATCGCTAATGGCCAGAGTGACTCGAGGTAGAAGGAACATTATAGCGCATGAGACTTGTGATCGCCACTCCAGTGGCCAGCTAGCTGCATGGAAAGTGACACAGTCAGAAGTGGGTCCCTAAGGACCCCCACCGCCCCCACCCTTCCTCCAGCAGTTCCCGGTTCTGCCCGAAAGTAGTCACAGAAGTTTGAGCTCCCAGTAGCCATTGCGAGATCTCCGTAACCCTCCGTGTTCAGCTTTGCAAAGAGAAGGGTTAGATGCTTCCCCCATGTTTATCCCAGGAAGGGTCAGGACAGTTCATGCCTCAGAACACTCTAGCTGTCTTGAACGGTGCTTGCTCGGTGGGAAATGACAACGTCGTTCTTCACGAGGGGGATGAGTGCTGAGAGTCTGAAATAGAGAAGTGTCCCAGGTGGAGGAGGACTTGTGAGGCTCCTGCCGTCAAGGTCCCCTGCATCTCAACAAAGGGCAAACAGAGTAAGATAGAGGCCATCTGTCCTGGGCTGCATGGAGGACCAAAGGCAAATCATCCAGGTGTTTTTCTTGCCTTTGTCCCTTCTCCATCCTTTAGATGTTTATTCCCCTTTGACCCTCAAATTTTTCTTATACAAGAGAGAAAAAAAAAGATGTCACTTGTACAGCCAAGAAAATAACTTAGTGAGTAAAGTGCTTGCTTTGCAAGCATGAGGACCAGAGTTCAAGCCCCAGATCCCACGTTAGAAAGCCAATGATGGGGTTGGGGACTTAGCTCAGTGGTAGAGCACTTGCCTAGCAAGTGTAAGGCCTTGATTTTGGTCCTCAGCTCTGGAAAAAAGAAAAAAGAAGAAAGAAGAAAGAAACAAAGAAACAAAGAAAGCCAATGATGGTGGCTTGTGCTTCTAATCCTAGATCTGGGAAGGCAGAGGCAGATCGATCTCTGGGGTTTGCTGATCAGCCAGCCTGGCTTAATTGACTAGCCCTGGATCCTTGAAATAGCTCTGTGGGTAAAGATGCTTGCTTGCCACCAACCCTAATAGTCTGAGTTTAATTCCTGGGGCTCACACAGTAGAAAGAGAAAACCAGCCTCCTCAAGTAGCCCTCTACACACACACACACACACACACACACACACACACACGAAAGAGAGAGAGAGAAGGAAGGAAGGAAGGAAGGAAGCCCATAAACTCTGGCTTTCACTCAAGCCCTAGGAAGAATAAGACCCAGCCAAGCTGAGGATGAGGCACAGCCTCTGGCAGAATCATGGTAACCTTTTCTTGGAAGCTTCTGGAGGGATAAGTGGACTGGTCGCCTTCAAGGAGTCCCTGGCAGCACCCTCTTCCCATCTTCTGCCATCCTGGGCTGCAGGGGACCCTCTCCATCTGACCCTAGGACTTCTCCTGTTCTGATCTTTTTAGTCTGGGGGACAGGGGGGAGGGCATACAGGCCAACCCCTTCATAGGTCAACCCAACAAGGCTTCTAATCATCTCAACTTTATGGGGGGGGGGGGTAAGGGGGAGGGTAGGGAGGAAGCAGGGCCCATCTGGTATGAGACTTAGCATAAATTCCCAGCATTAACTTGAATCCCCTCAAGGGGTTCTTCCTGGGTGGGGGTGAGGTGGGGGGTGAGGTCAGTAGGCTCAAAAGGAATCAGAGGAATATGATGGAAAGATGAGCCTTCAAGACTTACAAGGTAGGGAGCCACCGTCTTGGCTTGGGACCTCAGTGGCTGGGGACAGAAGCTTATTGGGGGCTATTCAGCTATCTAATCCAGACCCTTCCTGTTCCTAATAGTCTACCCCACTTCCAATTTGAGACAGTGGGAAGCCAAGATGGCTCTGCATGGGCCTGGGGATGTAGCTCAGCTGCCAGTGTTTGCCTAGGCGTGCATGAAGCATTGGGTTATAAAGCCAAACAACTCATAAACAAGGCATGATGGCTCATGTCTGTAATCCCGGCAGTGTTAGAGGCGGGATACAGGAGGGAACAGAAGTTCAGTGTCTGGCAAAATGTGGCCACCGACGCAATGGTGACATGACTGTTACTGGGGTAAGCAACCACCTTTTTAGTTTAAAAAAAAAATTTTTTTTTTTAAAGTTCAAAATCAACTTTAGCTGTATGTTGAGTCCTAACTGGGCTACATGAAACCCTGTTAAAAGTGATGAGGGAGGAACTGGGACTGTAGCTCGATGGTAGAGCAACTTGCCTAGCACACATGAGGCCCTGGGTTCCATCCTTAGTACTGACAGGGAAAAAGGGCGGGAGGGGTTGCCCACATGTCTGACTTATCTTCCTCCTTGACCCTTGTTCCTTGCCTTGAGTCAGCTCTCTGGCTGAGATACAGACTGTGGTTCCCATGGCAGTACACAGTCCATCACCACTGGCCTTGCTGTCTTCCCTGACCAGAGTAGCCTTAAAGGAGGGGCCCATGGTGACCCTGGGCTGTGAGTTACCATGCATTTGTTCCTAAGGCTCCCTTACCGGATATCTCTGCTTACTTGACAAGCTGACTGCCCTGGGCGTAGGATGCATTTGAAGATCCTAGGGAAGTCTTTCTCACTTGCCTCCTAAAAGGAAGTTCAGTGAGAGACCCCCTGGTACAGCCTGGGACTGTGAGACGTTGTTCCTTGTCTGTTGGGGGTGGGGAGAAGAGCTGAGGATTCTCCTGGGGATACCATTTTGAGAATGAAAGTATCTTTACAACAACCAGCCGCAGACTGGGCATGGCATAATCTGGACATGTAATTCAGCATTTGGGATGCAGCGGCAGGAATCTTCAGGAGTTCTAGGCCATCTTTGGTTACATAGAGAATTTGAGGCTAGCCTACGCTACACGAGTCCCTGTCTGATTTTTTTTTTTAAATAGGGTACTCAGTAGACTGCTTGCCAAGCATGCATGCATGAAGCCCTGGATTTGATTCCCAGCATTGCCTAAAAACAACTGTAATCAGCCAGGTGTGGTGGCACACGCCTATAATCCCAGCACTCAGGGAGGCAGAGGCAGGTAGATGGCTGCGAGTTCAAGGCCAGCCTTGTCTACAAAGTGAGTCCAGGGCAGCCAGGGCAACACAGAGAAACTCAGAACTTCAACTAGATCAAAGAGTTCAGAGTTCCAGGCCAGCCTCAGCTACGTGAGACCTTGTCTAAAATAAAAAAAAACAAACCAGCCTCCGGTTCACCTAGCCTGAGTGGATCTGGAAGTGAAGACCACTCAGTGGGGTCGTACCCAGGCTAGTCACCTGTGCTTGCCGCTGCTTTGGGAGAGAGACCATCTCTCCTGGGAGAAGCCTTCATGGCCTCATGGACTCCCACGGCATACTCACCTGCTGTGGCTAGTGCTTCTTGTTTTCTTCAGCCACCTGTCATGAACTGGCTGTGCATTACCAGCACTGAGGCCCAGTTCCTGGCTCTAGCACTTTGCTGGGTTCTATGGAGCCCTGAGGAGGTCTGAGCCCCTGAGCTCCTCTGCCGGAAACATCGAAGGCCAGGCCAAGGAAACCATGCAGGATCCCCTGGAGGAGACGAGGCAGCTGAATGGACTCAGTTCAGACCCCTCTGGCACCTGGAACTGTCTGATTGGCCCTTAGTGACGCCATTCTTCCTTCCTCAGCCAATAGTATTAAGGACTTAAGTGTCTTGTTTTAGGCTGAAAATTGAGATTATGCCCAACAGTGATGGTACCCGCCTGTAATCCCAGCATTCAGGAGACTGAGGCAAGAGGATTCATGTTCAAAGCTATACAGTTAAGACCTTTTACGAAAAATAAAACAAGCTGGACGGTGGTGGCACATACCTTTGAGGCCAGCCTGGTCTATAGAGAAAGTTCCAGGACAGCCAGGGCTACACAGAGAGATCCTGTCTCAAAAATAATGTGTGTGTAGGGGGGGGTGGAAGAAGGGCTGAAGAGATGCCTCAGAGGTTAAGAGGGTAAGACTGCTTTCCCTAGCAACCATACGGTGGCTCACAACCATGCATAATGAGATCTGGTGCCCTCTTCTGGTATGTAGGTGTACATGCAGGCAGAACACTGTATAAGTAATCTTTTTTTTTTTTTTTAATTAGAAAAAAAGAAAGAATAAAAGAACGTGTGCTGGCATGATTGTGCATACCTTTAATCCTAGCACTGGGAGGCAGAAGCAAGGTGATCTCAAGGTTAGCCAAGGCTACATATCGAGAGCGTTGTCTTTAAAAAGCAAACCTGAGGTTACAGACAGCAGATCCAGCTGGGTAATGACGGTGGAAGTGTCAGGGATAGACCTGGGAACAGAATAGCAACAACAACAGCAGCATCTGCTCTTCCAAGGTTGGGGCCCAAGGCCAGGAGGGTCCTTATGTGCGTGCCGGGAAGGGTGGGGAGGTTAGGGAGGGCACAACCAGAGAATCCTGGACTATTTACCCTGGAAGAGACATTGGGAAGCAAAAACATGAAACAAACAACAGCAAAACAAAACAAACCCTCTTTGTGCGGATGGGAAAACCAAGGTCTAGACTGGGCAAATTAACTTGTCCCCCCCCCCCCGCCCCTCCCCCCTCCGTGGTAGTGGCAGGCTCGATTCTTAGTTCCCGGCCAGGACCTTGGATCGTGTCAGGTTCCCTCTCCGGTCCTAACTCACTCTTGGAAAAACTAAATTAACAGCCCTTTGCAGATGCCAGCCAAGGGCACTGGCTGAGGCCCGAGGAGCTGGTCGTTGCTGGTCCTGTAGAGGTGAATCAGCCTCCTCTCGGGCCTAGAGTTGGGGTGGTTGCGTTTCTCTCTCTCTCTCTCTGTCTCTCTTGCATTTTTGTGACTCTAATGATGAACTTATGCTACCACACTTTTCCCTTCTCTTACACAACTCACCTACTAAAGGAGGAAGTGCCACTTTATTGGTAAGTGGACGTTAACCAAGAGGGACTTAAAAAAAAAATCAGAACGTTAAAAAAATAAAATAAAAAAGGAAAGAAAGAAATGAAATGAAAAAAAGAAAAGAAAAAGAAAAAGAAAAAGAGAAACAGAAAGACAGTTGGTCAGCTACTGAACACCCCTGAGCTCTCGGCAGGGTCGCAAAAACAAAGTCAAATATTAACAGAAAATAATACTAAAGTCAGGCTCCCCAGCAGATCATTTTTATTTGGGTATATAATGACATTTGTGGTTTTTGTTTCCGTTATTATTTATTATTTTGGTTTTCTTTTTTGATTTCTGTTTTTGACTCCTTTTCTTCGGTTGAATTTTTGAGTTCAGTTATCTTGCCCCTCCCCCATCTGTGTGCCGTGTGACACCCTCCCCCCCCATGCCCTTTACCCTGGTTGGGGGAGCCTGGCCCTGGTGGGCTGGCCCTGGCTTGACCTACCAGTGTCGTACCTCTCTTTTCTCTACTGGGGGGGAAATCGTCTGTCCCCTACGCGGGGACAATGCCAGCCCCTCTGGTGCCCTATCCTGGAGCTCCCCCCTGCCCTGCAGCCCCCATTCCCACCGCTCCGTCCCTCTGTGTTATGCATGCCGAGAACCTTGCATGGTCTGCTATGTTGAGGCCAGAAGGTGAACATTCAGGAGAGGTAGAGGCAGGGCAGGCGCGGGAACCGTGTGTGCGATGCTCCGGGGCTGCAGCCCGCGGCCTAGGCCCGGTGAAAGCCCTCTCTCCTTTTCTCCCCCTACCCCACTGCCCTCTCACATCCCCCCTCCGCCCCATCCCCATCCCTCCTCTTTTTCTCTCCATCTCTCCGTTCCGTTTTCACTCACCCCTCTTCTGCTTCTTCAATGTCGTTCCCGCCCCCCGCCCCACATCTGTTCTCTGCACCTGCAACTCCCTCTGCTCCGCTCCCTTCTGCATCCCTCCCGGCCTCTCTCGCCCCCTCTCCGCCCCTCCGTGCCCTTCTCTGCCTCTCTCCCCGTCAGAAGCCCAGCTCGCCCCGGGCCTGCGACAAGGCGGCTGCGGCGCCCACGCCGCCCGCGCGTGGGAAGGACAGCCAGAGTCCGCGCTCCGCGCCGTCGTCGCAGGGCCGCGGGGGCCGCGCCGCTGGAGGGGCTGCCAGGCGCCGACGCCGGCGGAGGAGGAGGCGACGATCACGATCTTCGGCCAACGCGCCCCGTCGCAGGGGGCGCCGGCGCGCAAAGCCGGCGCCGCCCCGGGGCTCGTCCCGCTCGCTCAGCGGGGCGCACTCCAGCAGCGACTCTGGCGGCGGCGCCCCGGGCCCTGGGCCGGAACCGGTCTCCGACCGAGGCCACGGCGGACACGGGAAAAGGTGAGCCGACCTCCTGCCTGCACTACACAGGAATACCCTTTCACTGGCCACCCCTAAATGGAACCCCCTCACTGATTACCCCACATAGGGTTCCTCTCTCAACATTCCACATACAGCTCTCCCACTCATCACTTCCAGAGGAGCCCCCACTTATTAATGACTCCACATGGAATCCCTAATTCGTCCTTCGACGCCCCATCTCCTCTGGGGCTGGGCTCACGGATCCCTACTGCCACCCACACACAACCTCTGTCTCTCCTGGCTCTCAACCCAGACCACTGAGCCCCACAATCCCTCCCATAGGACAAAGGAGCGACCCCCGCGCACGCGACCCGCAAGCACCTCGCCATCTCCGGGGGCGCACGGCCGTCGAGGCGGCCCGGAGGGAAACAGCTCATCTCGCAGCCCTGGTCCCCACCCTGGGTCCTGGAGCTCCAGCCGCTCGCCCTCCAAATCCCGCTCGCGCTCCCCAGACAAAAGAACACGCAGCCCCAGCCTTTCACCGTCGCCCAAGAAACCTCTTGGCCGGTAAATGTCCCGACCCGAGCGGGGTGGCGGGAAGGAAAGGGCGGATGGCCCAGAAGGCGGGATCCCTCACCACGAGCGGGTCCCACAGGGAAAAAGACAGCGAAGGCCGTGCGAGGCATGCCGAGGCTGAGGCCGCCCGCACCCGGCGTCGCTCCCGCAGCTACTCCCCAATCCGAAAGCGCCGCCGTGACTCTCCCAGTTTCATGGAACCGAGACGCATCACCAGGTACAAAGGGGACTGGGGGTGAGGCGGGACTAGGGCTGCTGACTCTAGTTGGTGGCCAGGGATGTCAGGGAGTCAAGGTTCACAGGCCTAGGGACCTTCTAGAATGGACTGAAGATTCTGATCCCGGGGGAAAGGGGAGGGGCTTGCCAAGGAGGGGGTGGGGCTAAAGGAGAGATGGGTTGGGTGAAGGAAACTAGAGGATTCAGGGGTCATCGAAGAGTTGGGGAGAGATGAGGGAGGGAATAGGTGCCTGGTTTGGGTGTGTGGGTGGCCAGCCACAGGCATGGAGTTCAGCTCTGGAAGATTCCATCCATCCATCGGGAGCTCCTCCTTCCCACCCTGTGTCTCACACCCTCAGTGATGTGTACTTTTCTCCTTCATCTCAAGGAACCTCCTGCTGCGTGGCCTGTGGCCAGCCTGGGGGCCGTGTGGACCGGGCTCCACAGGCAACCCAAGTGATACCCATGTGAGCTAGTCTGGTGGGCAGCTTTCGTCCGTCGTCTCCGTCTCCTTTTTCTCACTAACCTCCCAGCACCCTGGGCAATTGGTGGAGGGGGCAGAGTGCCCTAGTATCTGGGGCAGCTGTCTGAGGAACTCCATGCAGAATGAGGAGTGTGGCTGACTTGATGCAAGACTAAGAGGGCTCTGAGTCTGCAGATGAACTCACCCAAAAGCTGGGACTGATGGCTCGAGCCTCTCCTCCCAACTTGTAGACAGGCTGAAGCAGAGCGGGTGGAAAATTCAAGGCCAGCCTTCGGAACTTGGCAAGACCTTGCCTCGAAATAAAAAGACTGATAGAATGTTTGCCTAGAAACCCCCAGTGAGCACCTGCCTAGCATTCCCCAGTGAGGGACTTGGGGCGTGGCTCAGTGGTAGAGCCCCTGCCTAGAATCCCCCAGTGAGGGGCTGGGGCGTGGCTCAGTGGTAGAGCTCCTGCCTAGAATCCCCCAGTGAGGGGCTGGGGCGTGGCTCAGTGGTAGAGCCCCTGCCTAGAATCCCCCAGTGAGGGGCTGGGGCGTGGCTCAGTGGTAGAGCTCCTGCCTAGAATCCCCCAGTGAGGGGCTGGGGCGTGGCTCAGTGGTAGAGCACCTGCCTAGAATCCCCCAGTGAGGGGCTGGGGTGTGGCTCAGTGGTAGAGCACCTGCCTAGAATAACCTGGTGAGTAACTGGGGACCTGGCTGCATGGTACAGCACCTGCCTAGTATGTGTGAGGCCCTAGATTCAATCCCTAGTACCAACAAATGAAAAACAGCAGCCTGAAGCCAGGTGCGGTGGCACAAGCCTGTAATCCCAGCATTCAGGGAGGCATAGGCAGGAGGATTTCTGTGAGCAAACCAGTCCAGAACAGCCATGACTACACAGAGAAACCCTGTCTCAAATAAACCAAACCAAAACAAAAAAAAAAAAAAACAAAAACAAAAAAAAAACCAAAACCATCACCCTGAAGCCCAGCATTACCCCCAGTATGAATAGATTGTCATTGCCAGAGTTCCAAGCGCCATAATGTCCTACCTCGCCGAGGCACCTGGGGGAGATTTATATATCTCTCTGGACCCCAGTGGCCTGATGTGCATAATTAGCTGAAATCCGTAAGAATCTTTTTAAACCCCAACATACTCTCAATTCTCAAATTAGTTCTCCTCAGGCAAGCGGTTCTCAACCTTCCTTGCTACTGCATCGATACCCAGGGTCCAAAAATGGCCAGAACCTCACATCTTCCACTGGTCACCCACCTCAGCTCCTCTGTCCTCTGGCTGCTTCCTCCTCCCATATTAATGCACACCTGTTTTTTCTTCCTCAGAATTAACCTTTGTGCTGGGGCACTATAGCCCTCTTAACCACTTTCTTTTCTTTTGTCTGGATCATAGCCTCCTGCCTTCAAACTAACTCCGGGCCAGCGGGAGGTAGCTGAGTGAAGGGTTGGGGTGCAGATGGGAGAGGGGGATACGCTGAAACAGAGATGGCAGTGGCCAAGGGTCTCCTCCTTGTTCCCTTTGAGTGGCCTTAAACATATAAATCTTTGCTGGGTGTGGTGGTGCACACCTGTAATCCCAGCACTTGGGAGGCAGAGGCAGGCGGAGCTCTGTGAGTTCGAGGCCAGCCTGGTCTACAAGGGACAGCAAAGACTACCCAGAGAACCCCTGTCTCAAAATACCGAAAAATAAAAAACCAGCCAGCTGTGGTGGCCCATGCCTTTTATTCCCAGCACTGGGGAGGCAGAGGCAGGCCAATCTCTGTGAGTTGGAGGCCAGCCTGGGCTACAAAGCATGCTCGGAGACAGCCAGGGCTACACAGAGAAACCCTGTGTTGTGAGGTGGCAGGAGAGAACTTGGGCTTTTTGCCCTGCAAGCAGATAAGGAAAAACAAAACAAACAAAAAAAATTTATATGAGTTTGGCAAAGGACACAAAACTTTGGAAATGGGGTTATCCCTAAAGCCAAGACTCAGGGGAAATTTAGGCGGGAAGCTCTTGCCACTGCTGGGATAGGGCCTGAGGCCTGAGTGAGGCCCGCAGATGGGCAGAGCTTGGGGCTCTGGGTGAGCTAGGATCGATTTTTTTTTTCCCCTCTCTTACAGTGCCCGAAAGCGTCCCATCCCCTACTACCGGCCCAGCCCCTCCTCTTCCTCCAGCCGCTTGAGCAGTGACTACTCTAGCCGGAGCCACAGCAGGAGCCCGAGCCCGGGCCACAGCCACGGAAGCTACAGCAGCCGCAGTCACGGGACTCACGGGACTCGCAGCCGCTCGTGCAGCGCCTCCAGGAGCCGCAGTCCCAGCTACCACAGCCGGAGCAGCTCTGAGAGTGGGGGCTTCTAAGCCCAGACGGGACCCATCTGGGCTTGGAAGGCCCTGGCACAGAGAGAGGCTGGGGCCCTGAGACCTGGGGAAGAGAGATCTGAACCCCCATACTGCTACAGAGGTCCCGAGGTGGGGGGACAGCGCGTGGGCAGGTGGGACTAAGGAAGGAATCAAATTCTCCTGTCCCTAAAGTGCGCTCATCCCCACGCCCTGCCCACCCACCGTGTCCAGGGAACAAAGAGCCTTTGCGAACACAAGGATCAGATCACCATGCCCTCCTGCTGGAGGCCAGCTTACCAGCCTGGGGCCCATTGCCTGTGTATGGCACAAGAGTCTACTGTTGGCTGTCAGTCACTTTACCTGAGCTCAGTGGACCCCTGCACAGCTTGGAAGGTGCCAAGCCTGGGACCTTCCCCACCCTCGTGCTCTATCTCCCACGGGGTGGATCTGAAAATGGCAGAGCCGGCCAGATCTAAGAGGGAAGGAAGGACCACCTAACTCTTGGTGTATTGCCAGGCAAGAGGAGATGTTCACACTTGCCCCCATCTCTCTGCCTTGCACACACCCATCCAGGCCTTCGTCAGCACAAAAAGGTGGCAGATACAACATCTGTACCGAACCCTGAGGTTAAAGATGGCAAGATTCAGGGGCTGAGGGCAACATAGCTCAGTGGGTAGAACGCTTGCCTAGCATGCATGAAGTCCTTGGTCCCATCCCCAAATCAAGCCTAAAACCGAGCATGCTTAGTGCATGCCTGTAATCCCAGCACTCTGGAATTAGAGGCAGGAGGACCAGGAGTTCAAGGTCATCTTAGGCCACATAGTGAATTTGAATCCAGCCTGGAGTAGAGGAGACCCTGTCTCAAAAGAGAGACAGAGACAGAGACACTAGGGATTCAGGTCAGAAGACAAAAAAGAACACGGGTAGAAAACAGAGGAATTTTTTTTTTTTAAGCATGGGCCCAAATCAGTGCAGTCAGATGACCCAAGCAGGTCAAGGGACACTGGGAGACAGTTACCGGCTGCTGTCTGGGTCATGGGCCACATGACAGCTCATGGTCACCAGCACAGAGTCACAGTCTGCCCAAGGAGAGGCCTCCCAACCAGGCTTTAATGGGACAGGATTGGTTTAAGGCTTTCAGAACTGGGGTGGCAGGTTCCAGCCAAAGCCCTCAGCCTGGAGCATACTGGAGAAGCGGTGCCCCCCCCCCTCCAGCCCTCTTCTGCGGCACCCAGCCCTGCCCACCCCCCTTGCTGGGGCCCTCAGGGATCTCAAAGTCTTCCTTGGCCCAATAGGGCAGATGCCCTGGGCTCTGGTGGGGGGAGGAGTCTGGGGTCTGATCCGGGTTCCCACCCTCTCTCAGCTTCCCCTTCCCTTTCTCCGCAGTGCGGGAAAACAATTGGACTGTAATAAATACACTAGGTGCCCGGGTGGACTGGGTCTCTGTGAGTGCGACCATCAAGGGAGGATTGGGGAGGAGGGAAGAGGACTGGGGTCCTTCCCCGTGAGGGCTGAGTGGGGTTCACATTCCTCCCGAGGGGCCCAGTGAAAAGAGATGGCATCAAGGAACCAGGTCCCATCATGTCCAGCCCCCTGCCTCTGAGCAAGAGACTGCACAGCCTTCTGCAACTCAAGTGCAGAGGCAGATGGAACCCAGAGACCCGAACCCAGGGCCTCGTGCTTGCTCAGCAGGCACTTTCCCAACAGAGCGGACGCCTCAGACTGTAAGCTGCTGTTGAGTCAAGCATTTCCTGGGACTGTGATGGAGTGAGGACGTCTCAGCAGAACGGGCCCTAGTCCACACGTGGCAGGCAGGTCTCATTGGATCTCACGGACACTCAGAAGGGTTTCAAGGCCCCCTAATCAAGAACGTTGGTCCACTTGGGTGTGGTGATGCAGGACCTATGACCCCTGTTCTCGGAAGGCAGAGACAAAAGGAGTAAGAGTGGGAACCCAATTTGAGGTTTACATAGCAAGGCTATCTTTTAAAACAAATTACAAAAGTGGCAGCGCACACCTTTGATCCCAGCACTAGAGAAGCAGACACAAGCAAAAAAAATATATGAGTTTAAGGCCAGCCTGGTCTACAGCTTGAGTTCCGGGATAGCCAGGAATACACAGACAAACTGTCTGGAAAAAGAAAAACAAAACAGAAAAAGAATCACAGCCCAGTGATGGTGACACACACACCTTTAATAATCCCACCACTAGGGAAGCAGAGGCAGATGGATCTCTGTGAGTTCAAAGCCAGCCAGTCTACAAATCGAATCCAGGACAGCCAGGAATCTTTTACACAAGAAAAACCATGTCTCTAAAAACAAAACAAAACAAAATCACATATATGGGCTAGGCATGCTTTAAAAGCCCAGCCCAGCCGGCCATGGTGGCACACACTTGTAATCCCAGCACTCAAGGAGGCAGAGGCAGGTGGATCCCTGAGTTCGAGGCCAGCCTGTGCTACATAGTTTCAGGCAGCAGGACAACACATAGAGACTGTTTCAAAATGAACAAACAAAAAGAGTCATACACAGACACATATTTATCTCCTACTATTTCTTTTCCCTTTTTCTTTCTTTTCAAGGAGGGTGTTTGGGCTGCACACATGTATGTGCACTACATGCTTTGTGCCCACGGAGTCAGAGCCCCTGAAATTTGAGTTATGAGCCACAGTATGGGTGCTGACAATTAAACCCCAGTCCTCTGCAAAAGCAATGTGTGTTTTTAACCTCTGAGCCATCTCTCCAATCCCTGTTTTCTATTTTAACCTTGTATTTGTATGTGTGTAATGGGGACATGCAACCGTGCACATGCAGAGGCCAAAGGACAAGCTTCGTGGACTCACTTCTGTCCTTCCACCCATACATGGCTTCCCAGCATCAAACTCAGGTTGTGAAAGCCTGCTTTGGCAAGTGCCTTCACCTGCTGCTCAGCCATCCCTACCGCCCTTACCACAATTTGTGCGAAAGCACAGAGACCTTCATCCTGTCAGATTCCCAGACCAAACAGCCACAGGAAACAGGAAATGCGCCCCCTCATTGTTACACTGTTATTTCCAAAATGCACCCCCCAGCTATTGGTTTGTTTGCTGATCCCCTCCCCCACACCAACCTTTGTTTGTTTGTTTGTTTTGCTTTTTGTTTTTTCGAGGCAGGGTTTCTTTGTGTAGTCTTGGCTTTGTAGACCACGCTGGCCTCGAACTCACAGAGATCCGCCGCCTGCGTCTGCCTCCCCGAGTGCCGGGGTTAAAGGCATATGCCACCCTCGCCACTCGTACCTTTGAGATGCTTTTTGAATGAGTAAACGAATGAAAGACAAACAAAAAAACGAGCCATCAGAAGCCAGGGATCAAAGACAAGGTTGTTTGCAGCCTAAGGGCACTAGAGGGCGACAGAGAGCGAGGAAAGCCCTCGGAGCCTTCCTTGGCTTTTTGCATGACGAGAAAACACAGCCTCTTAAACCCGAGACTGAGGATTAGCTCGCCCTCTGCTCTATTCCTTGCGGAACCCAGAAAACGCGACCAGGATCAGGGCACGAAAACAGGAAACATCGATCCCGGCCTCCGTTGCCAGGAGAATGGGAGGGACCGTGCTTCCCCAGGATGTCGGCACGTTTGGCACTCCAGGCTCTGGAGCTTGGAACTAGCTCTTAGGATTTGAGGGTGTAGCCACTCACTCCGGTATTGGTCAGCCTCTGTCTGATGGGGCTCACACGAAGCATCCGCGTGGTTTCTATCCAAACACACCGCAGCAAGAGACCAGACTCCCTCCCTCGTGTGTGTGTGTGTGTGTGTGTGTGTGTGTGTGTAGGAATCTGAACTCAGGTCTTCATATTTGCAAAAATAGCACTTTACCCACAGAAGCTATCTCCCCAGGTCACTGTGACTTTAATCGGTTTCCTAAAATCAAAGCCCTTAGGGTGACTATCACGGTGCACAAATCAGGTTGAGTCCACTGTTATCCCTAATCCTTGTCTCTCTGAGATACTTCCAGAAGCAGACCCCACTCCCACCCCAACCTTTCCCAAGCCCACTTCTGTCATCAAAAACTGTATTCAGCCAGGCAGTGGTGGCTCATAACTTTAATCTCAGCACTCAGGAGGCAGAGGCAGAGGCAGATGGATCTCTGAGGTTGAGGTTAGCCTGGTTTACAGAGTGAGTTCCAGGACAGCCAGGGCTACACAGAGAAACCCTGTCTCGGATAGATAGATAGAAAGAAAGAACAAAGTAAAATAAAATGTAAAACAAAACAAAGTGTACTCATTCAATAAACTTGCCTCTAGTCAGCATATACCTAGCAAACCCCTCAAATGAGGATTGGCTTGCCCTCTGCTCTATTCTATGTCCCAGGTTCAGGGCAACTGCTGCATGGTTATTTTTTAGAGCTGACTTGGGGGGCACCCAAGTCCACCTCAAGAGAGGACTGCTGATCTCACAGGTATGGGGAGCTTCCGCCACACCCTTCTTCTCTTGACCTTAGAGTCACTGATATTGTTTTTAGGCAGGGTCTCACTAGGTAGCCCTGGCTGGCCTGGAACTGACGACGTAGACCACACTAGCCTCGAACTCAGAGATCTGACTGCCTCTGTCTATAATCCCAGATGCTGAACCACCACCACCACCTGGCTAGATTTATTTTTATTATGTTTTAAGATTTATCTTATTTTATATGTCTGAGTGCTTTGCCTGTGTATATGTCTGTACATCATGTGTGTACAGAGGAGGTCAGACCTCCTCTGCTACCTGAAGAGGTCAGGTGAACATATGACATCATGCTAGCTATCTGTGGATAATGTGTCGTCTGGACGCACATAGCATCACAGCAGTAGGGGACGAGGCTAAGCTTTTCAGGCAAATGGGCCAAGGAGCAAGGTCTGGAGTAAGCGATGGGAAAGGCTTCAGAACAAACTTGAAGGTGAAGAAGGCAGGAGGAAGCCAGGCGGTGGTGGCGCACAACTTTAATCCCAGCACTCGGGAGGCAGAGGCAGGCGGATCCCTGTGAGTTCAAGGCCAGCCTGGTCTACAAAGTGAGTGCAGGACAGCCAAGGCTACACAGAGAAACCCTGCCTCAAAAAACAAAAAACCAAACCAAACCAAACAAAAAAAAAAAAAAAAAAAAGAAAGAAAGAAAGAAAGAAAAGGGCAGGAAATACAGTTCCGCTGATACAGGGCTTGTCTAGCATGCCTGAAGTCCTGGCTTTGACCCCCAGCAGCAGGGAAAACTATGTGTCATGGTACATACTTATAATCCAAGTGGAGACAGGAGGATTAAAATTCAAAGTCACCAGGCATGACAATGTACACCTTTAATCTGCTGCAGAGTTGAGTTCCAAGCTAGGCTAGCCTGGGCTACAAGAGACCCTATTTTAAAAGGGGGTGAGGTGGGGGCTAGAAAGGTAGCTAAGAGCATTTGCTCTTGCACAGGACCAGAATTCAGCTCCCAGTCCCCATAAGGTGGCATACAAGTGTCTGTAGCTCCAAGTGTAGAGGCACCAATAGTACCCTCTTCTGGCATGAAATGAACAGAATGCACTTACATACACCCAGAAAAAACATACACATTTAATCAAAACACACCACCACTGGGCATAGTGGCGCATGCCTTTAGTCCCAGTACTCGGGAGGCGGAGGCAGGTGGATCTGAGTGAGTTCCAGGACAACCAGGGCTACACAGAGAAACCCTGTCACCGAAGGAGGAGGAGGAAGAGAAGAAGAAGAAGATGATGATGATGATGATGATGATGATGATGATGATGACAGGCGTGGGGGGCGGGGTCAGGAACATGGTAGAATGTGTCTCTCTCAATCCAGCACTCAGGAGGTGGAGGCAAGAGGTCCAGAAATTCAAGCTCATTCTCGGCTACACAGGAAGTTCAAGGCTGGGCTGGAATAAAAAAAAAAAGGGAAGAAGGAAAGAAATATCAGGATGATGAAGGGGATTACGTTATTTTATCATTTTATTTGTATTCTGGTTTTTCAAGACAGGTTTTCTTTGTATTGTCTTAGACTCCCTTGGTAAACCAGGCTGGCCCGGAACTCACAGAGAGCCACCTGTCTATGCCTCCAGAGTGCTGGGATTAAAGGCGTGCGCCAAAACGCCCGGCTAATGAAGGGGATTTGAGCTAAACTAACCTAGAAGGATGCTAAATTATTTTTTTTAAGTATATAAATGCAGGTTTATTGGAAGCAGCTTTCAGCTGCCATGCAGGAGGAGAGAAAGATAGAGGAAGAAAGGGGGGAGAAAGAGAGAGAGAGAGAGAGAGAGAGAGAGAGAGAGAGAGAGAGAGAGGGGAGAGCGTAATTTACTTTTATTACATATATTTATTTGTGTGTGTATATGTGTGAGTGGGTGGGTCTACCATACGTATAAAAGCCAGAGGACAACTTGTAGGTGTCTCTTCTCTCGAGGCCCAGGGCTCGAACTCAGATCACCACCAGGCTCAGTGCGGCCAGTGCGCTTACCTCCTGAGCCATCTCAGTGGCCCCTTACCTGGAATCCTGCTTGAAGTCAGGCTGAGATGCTCCTGAGAGCCTGGGGCAGTGGAGGGTGAAGCCCTCGGTGGGAGGTGAGGGGGCTCTGGGGCCGCACAAAACTCACTTGGTATGTTTTTGCTAAAACTGAATTTGACAAGGGACTGTAAAACAAAGCCTAAGAAAAGTCCAAGTTTGGTCAAGCAGTCTCTTTTTTCAGCGCCTCCCTCCCCATATACATAACCACATGTGGTCCTTCTAGCCTTTACAGAGCAGGGAAGGCGCAGGCAGCACAGGGGGCGGGGGAGGGACTAGCAGAGGAGGAACTTGATTCAGAGCCCTGGAGCCTTCCAGAACATCCAGTCCAATGGCCTCACTGTGCAGAGGAAGAAAATGAGTCACATTTGCTGGCCTCTGGCCAACGTCAAAAAGCATTCAGGTCCCCAGACTCCTGAGCTAGACATGATTTTGCCACACAGCCAAGAACAGTCGGGCCTAGAGGATGGCGCCCCAGCCCTGTCACCTGTCCCCTTGTTGATCCCACTTTCAGTTACCATGGGGGTAGATGACCTCCAGGCCAGCTGGAAATCGGAGGCCTGGGCCTAGGCTGGAGGCGGCATTTTGGAAACAGACTCCCAGAGAGCCACATCACACATTGAGATGTTCTGGGAAAGACCCCAGACACCCCCAAGTCACGAGTGCTATGTGGATGACTATGCTTATTTCGGGTGCCCAGTAAAGCGGGTGACCGGTGCAATCCATCAGCTGTCAGGCCTCTCCGCCTGGCAGCTCCTCGAAGACTCCAGAGAATTCTTTGAGGCTGGGCCAGAAAGGGAGGGGCTGACTGGGGTGCAGCTGGCAGAGTGCTGTCAAGGGTGTGGCTAGCATGGCCAAAACTTGAGGCTTTCAAACACGGACCACGACATCTGTGTCCCCCACTCCCACCCCCAAACAGGCACAAGTAAATTATTTTAAAAGTTTTTTTTTTAATAGGCAAGTGAATTAGCCCTGGTTTTCAGATCATGAAATGTAGGTTTAAGAGGCCATCAGACCAGTACCCAGTTTCAAGCCCAGCCCTGCCTGTCTGACCCCAAAACCCAGTTTCTCCCCCACCTATCTCTCATCTCAGACTTTACAGAGCTGCCAGAGCCTCACCCTTGGGATGGGGCAGGTTGATCGTAAAACTGGTCTGTTGAAGACGAGTTGGAAGTCCGACCTACAGACGCACCGACCACTAGTCACCTCAGCACTGAGGACGCTGAGGCAGAAAGGTGACCACATTAGACACCAGATGAAGTCCTGGCTGGCCTGGGCTATGTAAGGACACACTGCCTCAGAAAAGAAAACAGAGGAGTCAAAAGATAAGTCAGCTGTTTTGATTTTTTTTTTTTTTTTTTTTTTTTTTGAGACAGGGCTTCTCTGTGTAGCCTTGGCTGTCCTGCACTCACTTTATAGACCAGGCTGGCCTCCAACTCACAGCAATCCATCTGCCTCTGTTGTTGGAGACAATAGGCCATATGGCCAATGTTCAGCCATCCCGTCCAAGTCTGTACCTTTAAGTCTCTGTCTTTCCCAGAGCTTGCCTTTCACTAGAAACTAGCTGACCCCGTTATGAGTCAGCAGTTAGACTAAAGACAGATAGGGATGGAGCGACCCTGTTGTGAGTCAACAGACTAAAGCTAGATGAAGACAAAGCCAGATACCCTGTGTGGCAGGACATTGTGACCCTGCGTGGAATTCCCTGTGTTTTGAGAAAAGTCTGCAGCTGGGTTGCTATAGCAATATGCTCCCCTGCCTTCTGACTTATAAAAGCTGCTGCCCGACTAATAAAGTTTGAGAGTTTGATCAATTAGACTTGCTCTTCTTCTTTGTGTTTTGCATTTTCAACAGGTGAACTCCATCCCGAGTTTTAGTTGAACCCCCCGCAGGCGGAGACACTTGGCCTCCCAAATGAGCGAGCATCACCACCACCTGGCAATACGTCAGGGAGCAATTCTTACTCTTGGTTACCAGCAGCTACACCAGGCAGCTCACAATCGCCTGGAACTCCAGTACCAGGGTATCCAACACCCTCTGGCACCTGTACACACATGCATGGTACATAGACACCCCACGCAGGCATACATACATACATACATAACACAGAAATAAATAAATATAAATTTAATTAGGGGCTTGGAGAGATGGCTTAAGAGTTAAGAGCACTTGCTGTTCTTCCAGAGGGCCAAGACTTGGTTACCCAACCCCCACTTTGGTGTTGATAACTCACAACCATCTGTCATTCCAATCCCAGAGTCCCAACACCTTCTCTGGACTAATCAGGTACCAGGCCCAAACACGGTATGCAATATACATGCAGGCAAAACATCCATACAAATGAAGTTTTAAAACAAAAACATGAGCCTGCTGTGGTGGCGCACGCCTTTAATCCCAGCACTCAGGAGGCAGAGGCAGGCAGATCATTGTGAGTTTGAGGCCAGCCTGGTCTACAAAGAGAATCCAAGGACAGCCAAGGCTACACAGTGAAGTCCTGTCTTGAAAAAAAAATTGAAAACATATTTTAAGAAATATTTTTTAGGGGCTAGAGAGTTGGCTCAGTGGTTAAGAGCACCGTCTGCTCTTCCAAAGGTCCTGGGTTCAATTCCCAGCACCCACATGGCAGCTCACAACTGTCTGTAACTCCAAGATCTGACACCCTCACACCGATGCACATAAATTTAAAAATTAAATAAAAATATTAAAAAAGAAATATTTTTAAAGATTTATTTATTATGTATACAGTGCTCTGCCTGCATGTACACTTGCACAATAGAAGAGGGCACCAGAGTTCATTATAGATGGTTGTGAGCCACCATGTGGTTGCTGGGAATTGAACTCAGGACCTTTAGAAGAGAGCCCCTGCTCTTAAGCTCTGAGCCATCTCTCCAGTCCAAGAAATATTTTTTTAAAAGCCAGGGCAGTGGCACATGCCTATAATCCCAGCACTCGGGAGGCAGAGGCAGGAGGATCGCTGTGAGTTTGAGGCCAGTCTAGTCTACAAAGTGAGTCCAGGACAGCAAAATCTACGGAGAAACCCAGTCTTGAAAAAAAAAAGTTAAGAAAAGCCTGGCGTGTTGGCACTGTTGTAATATAAAAATTATAGAGAGATACCATACAACGGGTCTGTGAGAAGAGATTTATTATATGGAGGAAGGGAAGGGCAGAGGAGTTAAGGCCTGAGGGAGCCATGAGGTGAGAGACAGACAGAGACAGAGAGACAGTGAGAGAGCAACTGAGAGAGACCCAGGAGAGGGAGGTGAGAGATGGACGAAGGGGATGCCCCAGACACAGGTAGGGAGAGAAACCGAGGCAGAGAGACCCCTCCCAGTGACCAGTCGGTCCTTTATATTTGCTACACAGCTGAAGTGCACTCCCTGGGCATCAGCAGGTGATGACATCAGGTTGCTAGGCAACTTAGGAGCCGGCCAGCTGGGCTGCCCATGTGCTGACTGGCACATTCCTTTAATCCCAGAACTCAGGAGGCAGATCCCAACCAGACTCTGTGAGTTTGAGTCCGGCCTGTTCTACATAACAAATTCCAGGCCATACAGGGCTATAGAATGAGATATTATCTCCAAAACAAGCAATAGACAAAATTCTAAAACCAACCACAACAGGAAAAAAAAAAAGAACCAACACAAATTAAACAAAAGAGGTGGTGGGAGGAAAGAACTGATTTACTCATTAAAGTGGTTCTCTGATCTCCATACTGGGTCTATCATACTTACAAATCATACATATACTTAATAATAATTAAAGTTTTGCTTTTGACATTTACTTGTGTTTGGGTGTGTACGTGGGGGTGTGTGTGCCATGGTGCCTGTGTGGAGGACAGGAGTGTGGGGGGGGGAGGGGCAGAGACGACAACTGGTGGGAACCATTTCTCTGCTAAAGAAGAAAGCTGGGTGTGGTGGTTCATGACACCCCCAGCGCGTAGGAAGCGACAGTAGGAAGATTAAGAGCTGGAAGGTGGTGGCGCAGGCCTTTCATCCCAGCACTCAGGGAGGCAGAGGCAGGAGGATCTCTGTGAGGCCAGCCTGGTCTACAAAGTGAGTCTAGGACAGCCAGGACTATACAAAGAAACCCTGTCTCAAAAAAAACCACCACCAACAACAACTCAGTCTCTGAGCCAGTGGTGGTGGTGGTTGTGGTGGTGGTGGCACACGCCTTTAATCCCAGTACCCAGGGAGGCACAGGCAGGCGGATCACTGTGAGTTCGAGGCCAGCCTGGTCTACAAAGCGAGTCCAGGACAGCCAAGGCTACACAGAGAGACCTGTCTTGTAAAAACAACCAAAAAGAAAAAGAAAAAACAGTCTCTGATACTCTGTATTTGCCAGCCTGGGCTAGATAAGACCCAGTCTCAAAATTTACAAAAAAAAGGGGGGGGGGGGGTGAGGGTGGCGGCTCAGTATTTCGGATTCCGGATGATGAGGCACAGTGACTGAGATGCGGCCCCACATTGCACAACCTGCCTTGGCCTGGACATCAAGCATAACTAACTACTCCCTGGCCTGGTTTAAAGCAAGATGAAGGAAGCTTGCGTCTACAAAGAGCTGGCAGCCCCCACCTCCCAAGCGAGGCTGGGCCAGCAGGGTCACAATAAAAAGCATCCATGACAGCACCCTCTGGGGTGGGGCACTTTGGACTCCAGTCTGGGCTAAGACAGGTAGGGGCTGGCTGGTGAGCACCCTCCCAGCCTTCTGACCTCACCACAGATTTATGGAGCTGGGCATGGGTGCGGCTGGGAACCAAGGCCTGGCCTTCCTAAAACAGACATCTTGGGGAGATGGGGCGGGCCGGAGTTCTCAGTTGTAATGTGACCTAGCAAGGGAGAGGGGCAGAAGCCCTGAATGCTTCTCTTGGTTTTTGGTTTGTTTTTTTTTTTTTTTAAAGATATATTTATTACATTTACAGTGTTCTGCCTGTATATAAGCCTGCAGGCCAGAAGAGGGTATTAGATCACATTATAGATGGTTGTCAGCCACCATACGGTTGCCGAGAATTGAACTCGCGACCTCTGGAAGAGCAGCCAGTGCTCTTAACCCCTGAGCCATCTCTCCAGCCCCTGTCCCTTCTCTTCCTTCTTAAGAGACCTCCCCTCCTGTATCTCAAAAGCCTTTCTGAGGTGACCTCTGACTAGTAACCCAGCTCTAGCCCGAGAGGTAGATAGGAAATTCAGTTCTTTCTCAAAAGGAAACTGGGGGGGCCACTGGCTTAGTAAACAAAAGCACTTGCTACCAAGAAATGACATTCTGAGTTCAAGTCCCGGGTTCACGAGGTAGCTGGATAAACTGAATCCAGCCAGTTGTTCCCTGACACACGTCCCCCCCCCAATGCTTGTGCACATTGGTATGTGTCTGTGTGACACAGAAATAGATGTAATAAATCTAAAACAACAAAAAGGAAACTGAAGTCAGAGCTGGTGCAGCAGGCCTCTAACCCACACTACAAGGAGGCTGAGTGAGAGAGATAACAAGTTCAAGACCAGTGTGCACCCCAGAGTGAATTTAAAGCTAGCCTGAGCCAATTTAGTGAGACCCTGTCTCAAAGAGTAGCCCGGAAGCTGTCGAGATGACTCAGCATATAAAAATCACTTGCTGCAGGGGCTGGAGAGATGGCTCAGCGGTGAAGAGCACTGGCTGCTCTTCCAGAGGTCCCGAGTTCAATTCCCGGCAAGAGCACTTGCTGCTCATGCAGAGAACCAAGGTTTGGTTTCTACCCACATGGTGCCTCACAACCATCTAAAACCCAGTTCCAAGGCACCTGGAGCTTTCCTCTGGCCTCCTCAGTACTTGAACGCACACAAACATACATGAGGACAAAACATTCTTCATGCACAAAAGTAAAAATAAGTCTTAAAAAATGCTACAGTGCCTGGGAACTTACAGTCTATTTCCCAGAACACATAAAAAGTAGAAGGAAAGAGAACTAGCTCGACAAAGTTTTCATCTGGTCTCTACATACATGCCATAGCACACATTACACACATCAATATATATAATAATAATACTTTACTTAAAAGTAAAATGGCCAATAATGATATAGCTCAGTAGTAAAATGCCTGCCTAGAATCCCCCAGTGAGGGGCTGGGGTGTGGCTCAGTGGTAGAGCACCTGCCTAGAATCCCCCAGTGAGGGGCCAGGGTGTGGCTCAGTGGTAGAGCACCTGCCTAGAATCCCCCAGTGAGGGGCTGGAGTGTGGCTCAGTGGTAGAGCACCTGCCTAGAATCCCCCAGTGAGGGGCCAGGGTGTGGCTCAGTGGTAGAGCACCTGCCTAGAATCCCCCAGTGAGGGGCTGGAGTGTGGCTCAGTGGTAGAGCACCTGCCTAGAATCCCCCAGTGAGGGGCCGGGGTGTGGCTCAGTGGTAGAGCACCTGCCTAGAATCCCCCAGTGAGGGGCTGGGGTGTGGCTCAGTGGTAGAGCACCTGCCTAGAATCCCCCAGTGAGGGGCTGGGGTGTGGCTCAGTGATAAAGCACCTGCCTAGAATCCCCCAGTGAGGGGTTGGGGTGTGGCTCAGTGGTAGAGCCCCTGCCTAGAATCCCCCAGTGAGGGGCTGGGGTGTGGCTCAGTGGTAGAGCACCTGCCTAGAATCCTCCAGTGAGGGGCTGGGGTGTGGCTCAGTGGTAGAGCACCTGCCTAGAATCCTCCAGTGAGGGGCTGGGGTGTGGCTCAGTGGTAGAGCACCTGCCTAGAATCCCCCAGTGAGGGGCTGGGGTGTAGGTCAGTGGTAAAGTATTTGTCTAGTATTCATGAGACATTTAGATCTTCAGCTCTTGGCCAGGCTGTGATGGCACAGGCCCGTGTCCCAGCACCAAGAAACGCAGGCAGCAGGGTCACTACAACTTTGAAACCAGCCTGGTTTGTCAGGTCCACCTCTTGAGGGCCGGGGATGACTAAATCCTACCAACTGTCTAACCAAGGTGGATAACAAATAACCAATAATTAATTGTGACTCACAGGCCCTGGGCTACATCTTCACTTGCATGAGGTCACTGGATTCTCATGCCAACCCAGTGACATCAGCATTATTAGCATCCTCGTCATGCGTATTCTGCAGAGAGAGAGAGAGTAAAGAACAGAGAACGCAGCTTTTACGGAGCCCTTCCCTCACCAGTGGAACTCGAGCAGTTTGGGGATCTAGAAGCTGACACTCCCAATGAGCCCACCAGGCTGTTCAATCTCACGTTCCTGCTATGTGTGGTGGCAGCACTTCAGAGGTACAAACAGAAGGATCAAGAATTAAGGTCAGCCAGGTGCGGTGGCACACATCTGTAATCCCAGCACTCAGGAAAGCAGAAGCAGAAGGATCTCTGTGAGTTCAAGGCCAGCCTGGTCTACAAAGTGAGTCCAGAACAGCCAAGGCTACACAGAGAAACTTTGTCTCGAAAAACCAAACAACAACAACATAAAGACTACATAAAGACTTCCAGATTAGTCTAGGCTTCACGAGATCCTCTGTCAAAAACAAAAAAGGAGGGCCGGAGAGATGGCTCAGAGGTTAAGAGCACTGACCGCTCTTCCAGAGGTCCTGAGTTCAATTCCCAGCAACCACATGGTGGCTCACAGCCATCTATAATGAGATCTGATGCCCTCTTCTGGCCTGCAGGTGTACATCCAGGCAGAATACTGTATACATATTAATCAATAAATCTTTTTTTTAAAAAATGGAGGCTGGGCTTAGTGACGCATGCCTTTAATCCCAGCACTCAGGGGGCAGAGGGAGGCGGATCACTGTGAGTTCAAGGCCAGCCTGGTCTACAGCTAAGGCTACACAGAGAAACCCTGTCTTGGGGGAGGGGGGGGAACTTGGGAGGCAGATCCCTGTGAGTCTGAACCCAGCCTGGCCTAGAGAACTAGCTCCAGGTCGGCCAGAGCTACACAGAAACCCTGTTTCAAAAAACCAAAATAAATAAGTAAATAAAATACAGAAATGAGGGGCTGGGAAGATGCCGAAGTGGATAAAGAGCTGGTTTGGGCGAGTGTGGGAGCTGAGCTTAGATCCACTGTGTATAAACAGAGGACGTGACCCCTCTGAGGTATGGGGGGAGGTTTTTACTATAGATACGAGGTGGAGTACAGCCAAAGGCATCTGGAAGAGTCCAGAGCAGAGAGAGAAAGTGGACTGAATATGGGCTGCAGAATGGGCCTGGGTAGGGGGAGAGGGGGGGAGAGGGGGAGGGAGGGGGAGGGGGAAGGGGGGAGGGAGGGGAGGGAGAGAGAGAGAGAGAGAGAGAGAGAGAGAGAGAGAAGCAAAAGCAAAGAGAATGGGGGCAAAGGAGACAGAGAGAGGTGGGCAGGACCAAGATGGGGCCAAGAAAAGGAGAAGGAGAGGGAGAGGGAGAGAGGGAGGGAGGGGGAGATGGAGGGGGGAGAGAGGGGGAGGGGGAGAGAGGGGGAGAAGGAGGGGGACGGGGAGAGGGAATATGGGGGAAACAAGAAGCTGGGATAGGGAAGCTCAGCTCAGGAACCGGACAAGTTTTGGGTAGGGAGCAGGGTGAGGAGAGCTGACAAGAGCCACGACTGGTATTTGTGCTGCTGAGGGAGCCCGCAGGCCACCGCGTGCTTTGGTCGGTTAATAGGCACCACCCGTATGTAGCCTTTTGACCCGAGTTTCTTTTGTACCCAACACACAGCATCCACTTAAAAGCAGAGTGTGGCCAGGTGTGAGGGCTCGTGTCTTTAATCCTAGCTCTTCTAGATGCAGGGCACTGTGGCACACGCCTGTAAACCCAGATCTCAGGGAGGAGGAGGCAGGTCTATCTGTGAGTTTGAAGTCTACTCTCTGAGTTCCAGGACAGCCATGACCACACAGAAAATTCTTGTCTTTAAAAAAAAAAAAGAAAAGAAAAGAAAAGTAGCCGGGCGTGGTGGCGCACACCTTTAATCCCAGCACTCGGGAAGCAGAGGCAGGCGGATCGCTGTGAGTTCGAGGCCAGCCTGGTCTACAAAGTGAGTCCAGGACAGCCAAGGCTACACAGAGAAACCCTGTCTCGGAAAAAAAAAAAAAGCTGTGTGGCGGCTGACTGTGCCTCTAATCCAGTGCTGGGCTGGAGGGGTAGGGCAGCTGCAGAAACAGGAGGATGCTAAGGGGTTCACTGCCCAGTCAGCTTGCAAGCTGCAGGTTCAATGTCTCTAGGCTGGAGAGATGGCTTGGCCATTATGGGCACTGACTGCTCTTCTTATAGGACCTGGGTTCAAATCTCAGCACCAGATGGCACTCCAAGATCTGACACTCTCACACTGACATACATACAGGCAAAACACTGATACACATAAAAATAAAAAGTAATTTTGAAAAAAAGAAAACCCTGTCTCAAAAAAAGGAAGGAAGGAAGAAAGAGAAAGGAATAAGAAAGGAAAAGAAAAAGGTCTCAGCCGGGTGTGGTGGCTCACGCCTTTAATCCCAGCACTCAAGGGAGGCAGAAGCAGGCGGATCGCTGTGAGTTCGAGGCCAGACTGATCTACAAGTGAGTCCAGGACAGCCCAGGCTACACAGAGAAACCCTGTCTCGAAAAAAAAAAATAAAAGAAAGAAAGAAAAGAAAAAGAAAAAGAAAAAAGTCTCAGGGCCAGAAGTCTGTTCAATGGACGGAAGTGCCTGCCACCAAGCCTTTGCTCCTCAGGATGAACATGAGAGGGGAAAGCTGGTCTTAAGAGTGGGTGGTCCTGAGACCTCCTCAGGGGTGCCATAGCATGTGTGTGTGTATCCACAGAGGCCTTTCTCTGGTTCGGACCAGGCTCTGATGCTTCCTAGCTACAATGCAAAAGACCTAACCTCTTCTGGTTTATTCTCAACAGAAAGATGGGACAGGCCCCAGGCCACCGCCCTTCAGCCCGCAGCGTTCCAAGCTGTGGGAACCGCTCCAGTTACCGGTATTACTACAGTCATTTGTTTTCTTCAACTACAGAAATTTCCAGATGGAGCCAGAACCTTCCTGGCCCCGCCTGCCCGTCCACTTTTGTCAGCTTAGGGGGAGGAATGTAGCGAGGAGGGGCGGCCCCTACACTGTCATTGCCATTAATAGAGACCTGAAGCACCGCCTGCTAAAAATACCCGGCTGGACACTCATAAAAGCCCAGCCGGGGCTCCAGTTCGGCACTTCTCGGATCCTCAGCCCAGTGCGCTTCTTGATCCTCAGCCCTGACCAGCACAGCCAAGAACATGACTGAGCGCCGTGTGCCCTTCTCGCTGCTGCGGAGCCCCAGCTGGGAACCGTTCCGGGACTGGTACCCGGCCCACAGCCGCCTCTTCGACCAAGCCTTCGGAGTGCCCCGGTTGCCGGATGAGTGGTCGCAGTGGTTCAGCGCCACTGGTTGGCCGGGCTACCTGCGCCCGCTGCCCGCCGCGACCGCCGAGGGCCCCGCAGCAGTGACCCTGGCCGCGCCCAACTTCAGCCGTGCGCTCACCCGGCAGCTCAGCAGCGGTGTCTCGGAGATCCGGCAGACCGCGGATCGTTGGCGCGTGTCTCTGGACGTCAACCACTTCGCTCCCGAGGAGCTCACCGTCAAGACCAAGGAAGGCGTGGTGGAGATCACTGGTGAGTCCCCCAAGCCCCCGCCTTGTCCCCAGAGGGGACGGAGCTGGCCAGCCGAGCCAGCTGGTGGCTGTGGAGGGTGGATGGAGGGCTGAAACCAAGAGGGATGCGAGCCTGGAAAGTTAGAAATGAGTTTAGGGTGCTCAGAAACTCGGGCTGCGGGTTGCTCCTAAGAGCCCTGCCATCTCCGATAAGGACCAACAGCTGGGGTTGTAGCTTGGGGTAGAGCCTTTGCCTGCCCTGCAGGAGGCCCTGGGTTCCACCCGCAGCACAGAAACAGAACGAAAAAAAAAAAAAGTCTCAACGCGCCTTCTGGAAGACCTCATTCCCAAATAAGCAAGTGACTGGACTCCAGCCAGGGTCCCTAGATGCAGCGGCGGAGGGGGCCTGGGGCCTGCGCCCTGCTTTGAGTGCGCCTGCGCTGGGGTCCAGCCTAGGTCAGAACCTAGCCCAGCGCCCGCAACCCTTCTCATCCCAGATCCCCGAAGCGAACTTTCTGGAAAGTTTTACGATTCCACATTGTCAGGGAGGCTACCACAGTCTCATCTGGGTGCTTCCTTGGAGCCCCAGCCACTCCTTAGCAGACGGTGGGCCCTGCTAGGACAACAGAGGGCTGCCTCTGACCTCCTTCTGTCCCCGCCCACAGGCAAGCACGAAGAACGGCAGGACGAACATGGCTACATCTCTCGGTGCTTCACCCGGAAATACACGTGAGTTCGAGCTTCTTGCTTGAAGGCGTGGGGGTGGGGGGTGGGGTGGGAAGCAGGCCCAGGGAGGAGGGCAGAGGGCCCCCGGGGTCAGGAGGGATCTGTAACCCTTGTCCTGTTTCTCTGCCGTGTCCAGGCTGCCTCCTGGTGTGGACCCCACCCTGGTGTCCTCTTCCCTGTCCCCTGAGGGCACACTTACCGTGGAGGCTCCACTGCCCAAAGCTGCTACGCAATCAGCGGAGATTACCATTCCGGTCACTTTCGAAGCTCGCGCCCAAATTGGAGGCTCTGAAGCTGGGAAGTCGGAACAGTCTGGTGCCAAGTAGAAGCCCTCAGCTCGCTGCCCATCCCCAGTAGCCATCACTGGCCACCCCTCTCTGTCAATATGTATGCTCTTTTGATACATGTACTTTCTGTTTTTCTCAAATAAAACTTGGAAGCTACTGCTTGCCACCCGTCTCAGACCCCAGTGTTTATAGTGGGCTAGGAATGAAGGCTCTAAATCCGAGCATCCTTTGGTGTCTTGCTAAATGCCCCCTTCGGGCTCAGCCTCTTCCTGGGTCCAGCCTCACGTTAACCTAGGAAGGATGGGGGTGGGGCTGGTAACCTGGAGATTAAAATTTTCCAGGCTGGCCATGATGGTGCATGCCAGTGATTCCAGCGCCCAGAAGCGGATGCAGGAGCATGGCGAATTTGCTGCCAGCCTGAGCTACTGAATGGGTTCCCGGAGTGGCCCGGGGCCACGTATACACTGTCTCAAAAAAATAAAAGTAGAGTCGTTGTATAGCATGCACGACGCACTGAAGAAACGCATCGAATAAACTGTAAATGGTGGCGCACACCCCTAAGGCCAGCACAGAAGTGGAGGATGAGGCAGGAGTTCGAGGTTATCCTTGGCTCCCCAGTCTGTTTGAGGCCAGCCTGGGACGCATGGCAACTCTCTTAAAAGTAAAATGAGAAAGAGCCGGCCGGACCTACTTGTCAGATCTGAAGGAAGCTCACGCCCATATTCTGGCCTTCTTCCCTTCTGTTAAAAAAGCAATTTCCTCAGAGGCTGTGGTCCCTATTAGCATATCAAAGTGCAAGTTCCTCCTCGGTATTGCAAGTACTTTTGGCTCTTTTCACCTCACCTTCTCAGTCCCTTATAACCCTACTATTTCAGCTCTGTACATTTTAATCCTCTCTTTTCCCCTCAGGGCCTCCTTTGCCCACACCCTCTGTTTTCCTCTCTTACCCCACCCCCACCCCCCAACAGCCAGGCCCAATCTGCTTGCTTTGTTCAATCTAGTACTTTCTCTCTTTCCTCTAGACTCTTCCAGGTGCTTTTGGCTGTACACTCCTCCATTTACAAAAAAAACAAAAACAAAAAACCAAACTTCCCTCAGTGGTACCTTGCGGCGGTCATGCCCTCACTTTGTGCATCTGGTGCTGGAAAGCCTCAGTATACACACTAGCTCACACCTGACATCTCAGCACTTAGGAGGCATAGGCAGGAAGATCAGGGGTTCAAAGTCAGCCTTGGCTAGAGAGCAAGTTCAAAACCAGCCTGTTTTGAGACTCTGTCAGTACAACAACAATAAAATGAACAAATAAACAAATACTATTAAAAGCAACAATCTCAAGCCAGGCCCTTGTGGCGCACGCCTGTAATCCCAACACTTAGGGAGGTAGAGGCAGGCGGATTAATGTGAGTTCGAGACCAGCCTGGTCTACAAGGCCAGTCCAGGACAGCCAAGGCTACACAGAGATGCTCTGTCTTGAGAAACTGAAAAAAGAAAGAAAGAAAGAAAGAAAGAAAACCTCCAGTGGCCAAGTGTGGAGGAGGATCAGAGAGAAGGTACAGGAGGTGTGGCAATTCCAGGCAGCTTCCTGAGGTGTGGGCCTAGTCAACCCTACATCCTCATCGCCCACCCCCCACCCCCCACCCCCACCCCACCCCCGCAGACACCTACAGAATGGGACCTGGGCTCTCAGCTCTGGGCAGATGATGAGGATCCTGGTTGACGTCTCGGTCAAGACTGACAGTGATCCTGGCCTCCGCCTGCTCTGGGGAGCTTGCCTTGACTAGCCTCGCTTAGAACAGTTACACAAGCTATAGCTCCACCCTTGCTTGCTTTGTCCTATCCATCCATTATCCTCTAGGAGGCCCAGGGAGGGATCTGCGGGGCCCTATGGGGCTTTGGAGTCCAATGCCACAGCATCTGAGGAATTGGGACTGGTGGGGTGGCTCAGTGGTTAGGAGCACAGACTGCTCTTTCAGAGGATCTGAGTTGATTTCTCAGCATCCATATCAGGTGGCTCAGAATCTCCAACTCCAGGGAAATGTATGCCTCTGGCCTCCGAAGGCACTCCCACACTCATGTACACACATCCCATATACATGGAATTTGTAAAATAAATAAATAAATAAAATAAGAAGAAAGAAAGAAAGAAAGAAAGAGCCAGGTGTAGTGGCACACGCCTATAATCCCAGCACTCGGGAGGCAGAGGCAGGTGGATCGTTGTGAGTTGGAGGCCAGCCTGGTCTACAAAGCGGGTCCAGGACGGCCAAGGCTATACAGAGAAACCCTGTCTTGGAAAAAAAAAAAAAGAAAAGAAAAAGAAAGAAAGAAAAGAGAAAAGAATTCCAGGGATTCATTCAAGTGTGGCTGTACAGGTCTATAATCCTAGTACTCAGGAGTCAGAAGCAGAAGGATGTTTAATACTCCAGTCTAGCCTGAGACCTGTCTCAAAAAAGCCCAACCACAGCTGCACGATGGTTTAGCAGGTAAAGGCACTTGCTGCCATACCTCGATCCCCTCAATCCCAAACACTCCCAAAAACTGACCTCTGACCTTTGCATGCCCACCATGGCACGCTCACCCTGGTTGTCCATACACATGCAGGAGCACACAAAGTAAATGAACAAAAAAATAAGAAGAAGAAAAAAGCCAAATTGGCTCTAATATGTAGGCCGGGTTGGTTGAGAATGTGTCTGCCAAGCATTCGTGGAACCCCGGTTCCGTCCTCAGGGCCACTTATAAGGTGGGTATAATAGTGCGTGTCTGTAATATCAGCACTACCATCCCAGGTAGGAGGTTCAAGAGTTCAAGGCCAGCCTCTGCCACAAAATGTGTTTGAGTTCATCTTGAGCTTTACAAGACTCTGTCTCAGGCTGGAGAGATGGCTCAGTGGTTAAGAGCACTGTCTGCTATTCCAGAGGTCCTGAGTTCAATTCCCAGCAACCACAATGTGGTTCACAACCATCTATCCTGGGGTCTGATGCCCTCTTCTGGCCTGCAGACATACATGCAGATAAAGCACTGTATACATAATAAATAAATAACTCTCTGTGGGGGGGGGGGGCAGAAGACTCTGTCTCAAAAAGAAAAGGCACGAGCAGTGTGTGGTGGTGCATGCCTGGAATCCCACTGCCCGGAAGGCCAAGGCAGGAAGACCCTGAGTTCAGGATAGCCTGCGGAACGTAGTGAGGCTCTTGGGGAAAATGACGGCCAGTGAGGATTGGCTGAGTGGTTAAACGCCTGCCCGGCAAACATGAGGACCACAGTTCAGCTCTCTGGAATCCACACGGATGCCTAAGCTCACCTGTAATCCCAGCCTGGGAAGGTGAAGGGCAGGGAGACCTGCCACACCCAGAGCTCTGGTTTGATTAAGCTGTGCTTCAATGAGTACAGTGCAAGAGGAGCTGAGGAGTCCCAGCTTCAACCCCAAGCCTCCACATATGCACCCAACTGCATGCATCCACACCAACATGTTCAAGCGCCCTCAAATGTGCAGCACACACACATGCGTGCGTACTAGCACGCGTGCACACACACACACACACACACACACACACACACACACACACGCCCGTGTGCGCTCACACCTATGCATCCACACATGTACCCACACACACACATACCCATGCATACATACACACACACATGTATGCACATGAATACACACAAATGGAAGAGGGAAAAGCCTTAATCCAAATCCAAGGAGCTCAACAGTTTTACTTATAAGGTCCCAGGGCCCCAGGCTTGTAGCCAGCAAGACACATACCCTGCTTTCCCAGGGTCCTGGGAGGAGCAGCTTCCCACAGGAACCCATCTGACACACCCTGTCCCCTGCCACCACCAACTCCCCCACTCTCTCAGCTTCTTGACAATGTTAGCACCTCCCCCGGGGGCAGCCCCTGGACCAGAACACCTGGAGCAGGCATGAAGCCAGGGCAGGTCCCGGCAGAATCATCCTGGTCCAGCTGGGAGTACCAGTCTGAGCCCGTCAGTCAGGGCTCTGCCCTACCTTCCTACACTTTCACTCACTGGCCAGGGCTGTTCCGTTCAGGCCCATTTCGAGATCCTAGGCTTTGTGTAAGACATCTCTTTGACGGTTGTTGACTCCACATGCCCTTGGCAGAGGCTGGAGAACCAGATCGGCTGGGTCCCAGCCTGGATCTGTGGCCCAGCTGTCTTGTGGCTGGCACTAAGGATGTCCTGGCTTGCAGAGGGGGTGACTGCATCAGAGGTGGCCATAGCAAGGCTGCCCTGAGGTGCCCCTGGACTGTCTCCTCAGATTAACTCTGCTGAGAGGTACAGTCACTCCCACCTAACAACGGGGTACACAGAGAGAAACAACCGGGTACAGAAAGTCTCCAAGAAGTGACAGACTTGCTGGAGGGTGAGTACAGAGATAGGAAGACAGATCGGCACAGGTTCAAAGCCAGGGGAACGCAAGAGGAACAGGCTCCACAGTTTGAAAGGCAGAGTGCAGATATATACAGATATAAATATATAATTATATGTATATGTTTATTTTGTGTGTCTAGGTGTCACAGATACTTAACTAAGCCTGCATGTATGTCTGTCACCACGTGCATGCCTCGTGCTGTAAGGACCAGACAAACCCCATTTTGAAAAAGAAACTCCATTTTGTGTTAAACCTGGCCAAGGGCTAAACCCAGATTCCAGGACAAAACCACAAAGTAGTCTATTTTATTTACTTATTTATTAGTATTGGTATTAGTATTATTAGTATTATCAGTATTTGTTGTTGTTTTTCCAGACAGGGTAGCTTTGGCTGTCCTGAATTTACTTCGTAGACCAAGCTGGCCTCGAACTCACAGCGATCCACCTGCCTCTGCCTCCCGAGTGCTGGGATTAAAGGCTTATGCCACCATACCCAGCCACAAAGCAGTCTAAACAGAAAAAATCCCCTAGCAGCACAATCTGATCACCCTGGGAAAGTCCAAATATACTCTCTGCTGGTCAAGCTGAGCAGCAGGTGGTCTGGCACATAGCAGCAGCCAATTAGGAGAAGCCAGGCCAAAGTTTCTAATGCCCTCATGTCTGCTTCAACCAATCTTTTCTATAGGTCAACTTGCCCCTACATCTATTACCCAACCACGAAATACCAAGGCTTGTGACTTCCTGTTTGCAGCTTTTCTGCCCAAATGTCACTCAATCATACACTGCAAAACCCATTTCTTTATCTAAAACCTATTAAAAAAAACCTCTCTCAATTGAGACTTGGGGCCATTTCCCTGCATCTGCTGTGTCAGTGCATAGGAGGTGTGGCCCGGGCTCCAGCCTTGTGATTGTGTGGGCTCAATTTTCTTAAACAATGTATTTTATTAACAACTTGGTGGCCGAGCATACGTCACTTATAACCCGACTAACCAAAACAATAGGAAATGAGGATTAATGGACACAATAACAAAACCTTAAGGATATCCGTTCCGAGGAATGATTCTCTGGGCATGAGCCTCAGGATTTCTTCTACTGGAACCTGGGGTAACCAGAACCCAGAACCTCAGCAGGAGCCGGAGCCCCGAAGCCTTCCCTCAAGCAGGTCTCTCTAGGAGAATCTTGAAGTGCAGCGATGAATAGCAGAAACTATCTCAAGTCTCCAAAAAGCCCCGCCTCCAGCTCTGGGCTCATTTATAGATCTCCTCCCAGAGTCTGACCATGGGATCTTTTCAGCTGGCAACAATTAAGCTCCTGCACGAGGTGGTTGCTCTTCTAGTGAATTAACCTCACCTGTTCTCTCACGAGACCGTTCCGATCCCACACTTGGAATCCTAAAAAACAGGTTTATCTCTCCTTCATGATTGCATTTGGACTCGGCACTTGGGGTGGTCTGTTTAGGGAGTCTCTCACCCAGGTCCTCTAGAAGAGTAACAAGCACCTTTCTTTTTTTTTTCTTTTCTTTTTTTTTTTCTTTTTCATGACAAGGTTTCTCTGTGTTGCCCTGGCTGTCCTGGAACCAGGATATCCTGTAGACCAGGCTGGCCTCAAACTCAGAGAGCTGCTGGCCTCTGTCTCTCAAGAGCTGGGATTAAAGATATGTGCCATAAAACCATCTGCCTGGCTGCAACAAGCACTCTTAAACATCTCTCCAGCTTCCCTCCCCCCTCCCGTGTGTGTGTGTGTGTGTGTGTGTGTGTGTGTTTTGTTGATTTGGTTTAGTTTGGTTTGGTTTTTCTTTTTCTTTTCTTTCCCTTTTGTTGTTGTTTGTTTGTTTGGGTTTTTGTTTGTTTTATTTTAAAGACAGGGTTTCTCTGTGTAGCCTTGGCTATCCTGAAACTACTAGCTCTATAGCCTAGCCTGGCTTCGAACTCACAGAGATCCTCCTGCTCCGCCTTCCTGAGTGCCGGGATTAAAGGCGTGCGCCACCACGCCCGGCTAATTAGATATATTCTTTAAGATATTTTTACATGGCTCAGCTTAGGTTTTTCAAATGCAGAAGAAGAGCTGGTCTCACATACAGAGCATCTTACAATACACTCTTTGGTCGGCAGCTTCCATTCTGGTCCTTTCAGCTCCCACAAGGCACCGGGAAAACGTGCTACAGCAGAGACGGAGGCTTAGCTTGGATGGGGGAGGGGTGATTACGTGCTGTTCCCCTGTCCTTCCCGAGGCTGGGGGTGGGGCTTTGAGGCTCTTACAGGATGACCTTGATGCTGTGGGAATTCCGACACCTTGCCACTTTGCCAGATCTTGGGTCCAACACTGCGTTAGGAACATTTCCTCCCTTTTCTCTCAGGCTGCCGGAAAGATGGCGGACATTTAGACTGAGTGTGCTTTCCCCAAAGCAACCCGCAATCTTCCAAAATTAAGAACTGGATTCTGGGGCCGAGCGTCAGGGGGGCGGGGGGGGGGGGGAGGGGTGGCGGGAGACGGGGCAAGTGGATCGCTGTGAGTTCAAGGCCAGCCTGGTGTACAAAGTGAGTCCAGGACAGCCAGGGCTACACTGGGAAGCCCTGTCTCAGAAAACAACAACCACCACCACAACAAAAACAGGTTCTGCTGAGAGAAACCTGCAAGGAAAATATCAATTCAGGCCCCAAGAAGCCCAAGGAGACCATCGAGGGCACCTACACAGACAGGAAGTGCCCCTTCACTGGTGACCTCTCCGTCTGAGGTCAGATCCTGGCCTGCTGAAGTGACCAAGATGAAGATGCAGAGGAGCCTTGTCATCCACTCAGACTGTCTCCACTATGGCCAAAGCACAATCGATGTGAGGAGCGCCACAAGCACATGCTTCAGGGATGTACAGATTGGTGACCTTGTCACTGTGGGGGAGTGCAGTCCCCTGAGCAAGACTGTTCCCTTCAGTGTGCTCAAGGTCACCAAGGTTGCTGGCACCAAGAGGCAGTTCCAGTTCTGAGAGGACTCTGGCGACTTCCTAGGACAAATAAAGTTATTTTCGAACTTAAAAGAAACACAAGCTTCATTCATATTACAAATCTAACTGAGAGGAAGACTTCTGGGTAGTTAGACCTGCTTTTTTTTTTTTTTTTTTTTTTTAAGTTTCATAGAACAGGTGGCCAGTGCAGTGGCACACGCCTTTAATCCCAGCACTCGGGAGGCAGAGGCAGGTTGATCGCTGTGAGTTCGAGGCCAGCCTGGTCTACAAAGTGAGTCCAGCCCAGCCAAGGCTACAGAGAAACCCTGTCTCTAAATAAATAAATAAATAAATAAATAAAAATATAAAAAGCACTGGCTGCTCTTCCAGAGGTCCTGAGTCCAATTCCCAGCAACCACATGGTGGCTCTAAATTCAGTGCGCTGCAGAGGATGGACTATGAGTCCAGATATTTCCATCTCTACCCCTTGAATGCTGGGGTCACAGGCTTGTTGGGAAGCTGTTTTGAAGATCTTGGAGACCTTAAGAAGGAGAACCTAACTGGTGGACCTACGTCCCTTCCAGGCAGGCCTTTGAAGGTTACAACCCCTTCTTAGCTCTGTCCCTACACTCTCTTCTCCTTGGTCTGGCGTCACGTGAAGAGCAACTACCACTCCCCCCCCCAACCCCCCCCACAAGCACGCCTTCCTGCCTAGGGCGGGCCACAACTTTCAGAAACCATGAATTTAAATCATCCTTTCTTCCTTAAATTATTTTCTTCACGTTTTTCTCACAGCGACACAGGAGTAACTAATGCAGTACCCTCGGGTCCCCGGCCGAGGGTGGCAGCCCTAGCATCCCTGTGGCTTCATGTTCCTGTGACTGTAGCTCGGACGTCTCTGGCTCTGGGTCTCCCAGGGATCCACAGGGCACCCAGGTCATCCTCGGTCCCTGGCTGATCTGTGGTCCTGTACTTTTCTATGCCTCTCCCAGTGGTAACGTCTGCCCTCCGAGCTGGCATCTATCTCCTCTGGGCCCAGCACCGACCTGCTGGCCAAGTCCATGCTCTTGATGGGGCAGGGTGAAGCAAAGAACTCAAAAAGGGCATCACGAAAGTGTTGCAGGATATTTGATCCCACTGTGATCCCTGAGATTGTGAACTGTAAAAACCTGTCTTTTGTTTGGTGTGGTTGAGCCCTAACACACATTATTATTATTATTATTATTATTATTATTATTATTATTATTATTATTATTTTGGTTTTTCGAGACAGGGTTTCTCTGTGTAGCCTTGGCTGTCCTGGACTCACTTTGTAAACCAGGCTGGCCTGGAACTCACAGCCATCCGCCTGCGTTCTGCCTCCTGAGTGCTGGGATTAAAAGCATGTGCCACAATCCATGCCACAAGCCCGGCAATCCAAGAGCTTTCTGTACACGGATTTAATAAAGTTAGCTTAGGTCAAGAGGTGGAGCAAGAAACCAACTACAGGAACTAAAGAGTAGGAGGGACTTTGAGTTGAGTATTTAAGACAATGTGTACTAGAACAAGCTTTCGGGCTTTTAGCTTTTAGCTCTTTAGTTTCTGAGCTTTTCGGCGCCTCAGCCTTTGGCTTTGGGGGATTTTTGGGCTTTGAGTTAGCAAGTCTTTGGCCTTGAGTTTTTTCTGCCTTTTCCTCCTGGGCTGCCAGCTGAGCTAGTGAGCCTTTTGTGCCTTCCCCATTGGGACATGAGCTGAGTAGGAAGGTCAGCTGGCTGCTTTCTCTGCCTCTCTGAGCTAGCAGGGCTTCACCCCAGCATCTGGCTCCTGAGTCTTTATTGATAAAATAGAACATTTCTGCACACCGACACTGGCCTCTGGCCTCTGGCCTCCACATATAGGCATATAGGCATGGGAGCAAAAAAAGAGTGGGTTGGGGGTGGAGGAGAGAAAGAGAGAGGGGGGGAGAGAAGAAGGAAAGGAGAGGGGAGAGGGAGAAGGAGAGAGAGAGAGAGAGAGAGAGAGAGAGAGAGAGAGAGAGCGCCCTGGGCTCACCTTCTCTGCTCCTATGCTTAGTCTCCAAGGTCCCTCGAAGCTACTGAGATGTCCCTGCCGTGTGACTGACTACGTCCGGCCTCTTGGCTGCCAGCCCATTCTGTTACTGCAGGTCTAGCAGCCGCATCTGCATCTAGTGCACTTTCCGGACAGGAATTGCTGATGACTGTGTCTATTGCTCTTCAGAGCCGGACCTGCTGGCTGTCAATCATCCATTAGCAACCCTAGGCCACTAAGGGGCAGCAGAGGACCACTCATGTGCTTGCGGCCATTCAAGACAAAACTGCCTGCGCTCAGAGCAAAGAGACCTGGCCTCTTTTTGGGTAGGTTTTAAATTTTTATTTATTCGTTTTTAATTGTGTGTGGGGGGGTATTTGCATGTGAGTACAAGTACCGGAAGAGACTAGAGACATTGTATTCCCGGCAGCTGGAGTTACAGATGACTGTAAGCCATCCAACATGGATGCTGGGAACTGAACTCAGGTCTCTGTAAGAGCAGTACCCTTCTTTGCTTTTTTTTTTTTTTTTTTTTTCGAGACAAGGTTTCTTTATGTAGCCTTGCCTGTTCCTGGACTCACTTTGTTGACCAGGCTGACCTTGAACTCAGAGATCATTTGCCACCACTGTCTGGCACACAGTACACACTCTTTTTTTCTTTTTCTTTTTCTTTTACTTTTTTTTTTTTTTGGCTTTTTGAGACATGATTTCTCTGTATAGCCTTGGCCATCCTAGGCTCACTTTGTAGACCAGGCTGGCCTCGAACTCAGAGATCCTCCTGCCTCTGCCTCCTGAGTGCTGGGACTAAAGACACGCACCACTGTGCCCAGCCAGTACACAGTCTTAACAGCTGAACCATCTCTCAAGTCCTGTTTTCTTTTGTGCACTCTTCTTCGCATTTATTTGTGTGCATGGAGGCTGTGCTTATGCCGCACTGTGAGTATGGGGGTCAGAGGACAACTTCCCTTTCTCCTTCCACTATGTGAAATCTGTACATCACCTTAGCACACAAACTTGAGTCATCTGAGGGAACCTCAGTTGAGTAAATGCATCCATGAGATCTGGATGTAAGGCGTTTTCTTAATTATTGACTGATGGGAGCTGATTGCTTTCATCTCTGGGCTGGCGGTCTTGGGTTCAGTCAGAAAGCAGGCTGAGCAAGCCATGAGGAGCAAGCACGTAAGCAGCACCCCTCCTTGGCCTCTGTGGCAGCTCCTGTCTCCAGGTTCCTGCCCTGCTTAACTTCCTGTCCTGACTTCCTTCGCTGATGAACAGCAATATGGAAGTGAAAGCCAAATAAAACCTTTACTTTATTTTTCCCCTTTGTTTGTTTGGTTTTTGTTTTCTATTTTTATTATTTATTTATTTATTTATTTTTGAGACAGAATTTCTCTATGTAGCCTTGGCTGTCATGGACTCACTTTGTAGACCAGGCTGGCCCTCGAACTCACAGCAATCCACCTGCCTCTGCCTCCCTAGTGCTGGGATTAAAGGCGTGCACCACCACGCTTTGTTTTTGTTTTGTTTTGTTTTGTTTTTAAGAATTATTTATTCATTATTTATATAGTGTTCTGCCTGCATGTGAGACAGCAAGCCAGAAAAGGGCACTAGGTTTCATTATAGATGGTTGTGAGCCACCATGTGGTTGCTGGGAGTTGAACTCAGGACCTTTGGAAGAGCAACCAGTGTTCTTAACCTCTGAGCCATCTGTCCAGCCCACCCACCCCCGTTCGGTTTTTTGAGAAAGGGTTCTTCTGTGTAGCCTTTGCTATCCTGGAACTCATTCTGTAGACTGGCCTGGCCTTTAACTCAGAACTCAGAGATGGCAATGCCTCTGCCTCCCAGGTGCTGGAATTAAAGGCCCATATCACCACTCAGCTCCTTTAAAAAGGGGGGAGGGGCTTGAGAGATGGCTGAGTGGTTAGGAGCACTGACTGCTCTTCCGGAGGTCCTGGGCTCAATTCCCAGCAACCACATGGTGGCTCACAACCATCTACAATGAGATCTGGTGCTCATTTCCAGTGTGCAGGTGTACATGAAGACACAACAGTGTATATACAGTAAATAAATAAATAAATCTTTAAAAATTATTTTAAATTATATCTATGGGTGTAGGCATATGCGCATGAATGCAGGTGCCTGCAGTGACCAAAAGAGGGCACTGAAGTTACACGTAGTTGTGAGCCACCAGAGGCGAGTACTGGGAACTGAACTTCACTGGAGCAATACAAGCTCTTTTTGTTTGTTTGTTTGTTTGTTTGCTTGCTTTTTGTTTTTCGAGACAAGGTTTCTCTATATTATCTTGGCTGTCCTGGACTCGCTTTGTAGACCAATACAAGCTCTTAACTACTGAGCCATCCAACTCCCATCAGCCCCTCCCCTCTTTTGTTTGTTTGTTTGAGACAGGGTCTTTTTTTTTTTTCCCCCAGGGTCTTTCTCTATAGTCCTGACTGTCCTGGAACTCACTCTGTAGACCAGGCTGGCCTCAAACTCAAAGATCCACCTGCTTCTGCCTCCCAAGTGCTGAAATTAAAGGCATTCATTACCACACCCAGCTCCTGCTGCTGCTGCCCCTTTCTTTCTTTCTTTTTTTTTTTTTTTTTTTTTTTTTGGTTTTTCGAGACAGTGTCTCTCTGTATTAGCCTTGGCTGTCCTGGACTCACTTTGTAGACCAGGCTGGCCTCGAACTCACAGCGATCCACCTGCCTCTGCCTCCCGAGTGCTGGGATTAAAGGCGTGCGCCACCACGCCCGGCTTTCCTCCCTTTTTGAGACAGGCTTTCTCTCTCTGTGTAGCCCTGGCTGTCTTGGACTCTCTTTGTAGGCAAGGCTGGCCTCGAACTCACAGAGATCTGCCTGCCTTTGCCACCGGGGAGAGAATGATCTTGTATTCCTGATCTCCCTGCTCATCATTAAAGGTATGTGGTAAGCCAGGTTTATGTGGTGATAGGGATGGAACCAAAGGTTTTGTGAATGCTAGGCAGCACTCTACCCACTGGGATGACTCTTTCTGTTGCAGGCTGGCCTTGAAGCCCTGATTCTCCTGGCTCAGCCTTCTAAATGTTCAGATTAGAAGTATAAATGACCAAACCAGGTGGGTGTGGTGGCTCACACCTTTAATCCCAGCACTTGGGACAGAGGCAAGTGGATCACTGTGAGTTTGAGGCCGGCTTGGTCTACAAAGCAAATCTAGGACAGCCATAAATAAATAAATAAATAAATAAATAAATAAATAAGAAGAAGAGAGAAGTGTACACGACCATATACCACCACACTCAAAAGCTCTTCATGTGTGTGGTGCTGGAGATTGAACCCAGGCCTTTGAGCAGGTTAGTGTGTGCACTGCAACTGAGCCACTTCCTGGAATGACAGGAGAAAGCCCATTAGTACTAGGCATTCTGTTCAGTGGCATTGGGAACGGATCCCTGAGCCTCAGTCATGCTAGGTAAGCACTCTACCACTGAGCCACACCTCCAGCTCCTCACTGGGGGATTCTAGGCAGGGGCTCTACCACTGAGCCACACCCCAGCCCCTCACTGGGGGATTCTAGGCAGGTGCTCTACCACTGAGCCACACCCCAGCCCCTCACTGGGGGATTCTAGGCAGGTGCTCTACCACTGAGCCACACCCCAGCCCCTCACTGGGGGATTCTAGGCAGGTGCTCTACCACTGAGCCACACCCCAGCCCCTCACTGGGGGATTCTAGGCAGGTGCTCTACCACTAAGCCACACCTCCAGCTCCTCACTGGGTGATTCTAGGCAGGTGCTCTACCACTGAGCCACACTCCAGCCCCTCACTGGGGGATTCTAGGCAGGGGCTCTACCACTGAGCCACACCCCAGCCCCTCACTGTGTGATTCAAGAGGTCTATTTACTACTAATCTAATATAATCCCCCCTTTCCCTACCCGTTTTGAGATATGATCTCATTAAGTTGTCCAGGATGAACTTAAACATGACATCCTCCTGTCTCCACACCCCCATATACCAATTCCACTGCTGAAGCTGGGATTACAAACTTGAGCTGTGCCACAGCACAGCTTGCTAGTTGTTTTGTTTTGTCTTATTTTTTGAGACAGGGTTTCTCTGTGCAGCCCAGGCTGTCCTGGAGCTCACTCTGTAGACCAGGCTGGCCTCGAACTCACAGAGATCCACCTCCCTCTGCTTCCCTAGTGCTGGGATAAAAGGCCTGCGCCACCACACCTAGCCTCATCTCCCTAATTCTAGGTTAGGAGATGACCCGGGAGGAACCTTCACTCTTTTCCTCTTTTGACCTCGTTGCAAGCTGATTCCTAACTGGCCTAACTTGGGGCAGGGGGTGGGGGTGGGGCTTGAATATTAAAGAGAGAAGGGACTGGTTTCTAGGTCTTCAGGACTCCCAACTGTGCGGCCCACGTCCATCTTAGTGTTTGGCCAAAGGGCCAGTGAGTGAGGGGATGAAACTGGACATAGTCACCGTCCACCTTCGGGCCTTCCCCAGGAGTGTGTGGACTGGGGTGCAAAGATGCTGAGCCCTGGTTCCCCAGTTAAGGACACAAGAACAACGTAGACATCTTGCGATGGTTTCTGGAAGGTAACCCAGAGATGAAGAACAGCGAACAGCGGCAAGCTTTTCGAGGACAGAGAGCAGGGTCACTGTTCCTATAGCAACCTTGACGGCAAGGACCACCTGGAGCCTCATGCCCATCCTCCCAAGGTCACCTTCTTCCAGGGACAACCCCTGCGGAGATTTTTATGCCCTAAAATAAATACCAGAGCAGATTATTCGGTAAGGACTGCAAAGGCGAGGGGAGACTAGGATTCGGAAGCAGAGATACGCTCCGCATTAGCTCAGAGGCCTACTTAGCAGGGCGATTCCAATGCAGGGATGTGAGTCCCACCCAGCAACAGGCTGGCCATTGGCACGAAGGCGAGATGCTGGCCTGTGATTGGCTCTTGGCACGCGCAGGCTACAAGGAGCTCTCCCTGGCGGGGCGGGGTGGGGTGGGGCTGAGCAGCGACCCCGCCCAGCTCACATCCGGGCACCTGGGCAGCGCGCAATGCCAGAGGTACGGGAGTGGTCCCTCTAGGATGCCTGGCTTTCCTGTTGGCAAGCTCAGGCAGCACAATTCAGGAATGGAGATCTCAGATAGGCTATGTTCAAGGTCGCCACTGCCATCAGGGTCTGGGAGTAAGCGGGGCGTGGGGTCGGGGGGAGACTCCTGGAAGCAGATACCCTCACTAACCGGGACTGCTGCAGAACCGGCAGTGCCCGCCAGGGGGAGGCAGAGGACGACGGTACTAGAGTCCCTGAGCGTTATAGGGAACAGATCCCCAGACTTGGGCCAGCAAGACTCCTTACTGAATGCCCGCACCCCCAACTGCAAGGTCTTGCGTTCATGCTCATAACATTTTGCAATCAGGTAATAGTTCAGGGACAGGCCAGTTAGCGCTGTCGCTTCCTTAGCCTTCCGGGGGCGGGGGCCGAGAGCGAGCAGCACTCCTAAGGGGATGGTGGGTCTTTCCTTTTTTGTTGGTTTTTTGAGACTAGGTTTCATGCAGCCCAGGCTAGCCTCAATTTTAAGGAAGCTGGCCTTGAACTCCAGGTCCTCATTAGTTTTTGTACCTCTTCTCTCAGCATCCCAGTCCCTTGCCCCTTTTCAGTTTCTTTGTGAGACTGGCTTATCTCGAACATAACCTTGCAATTTTAAGAAAGGCTTTTTGTGTGGTTGCATGTACACAGGCATACGCAGAGGCCAGAAGAGGGTGTTGGGGTAGCCTCCATCTTTCTACCTCTCCCTGAAACAGGGTCTTTTCCTGAGCCTGGGATTTGAATTTCCTCAGATGGGCTGGAAACCAGCAAGCAGCAGTTGATACTGTGGAGCACAGGTCGCCTGGCTTGCCAAGTGGGACCTGGGTCCTGATGAAAGCGTAGCGAGCAGCGAGCCACATGGCCCCAGCCCTCAGCCTTGAACTTGATGGTCCCTAGCCTCCCCGAGTGCTGGGATTTCAGGTGTACCCCACCACAACCGGAGGTTGGAGTGCAGGACGCTGCCAACTGAGCTACATCCCACGGTCTGTTACTTCATTCTGAGCTTCATTCGGTCATTTCGTTCAGGACCACTAGTCTTTGTCACGTGCCTTTAATCCCAGCGTTTGGGAGGCAAAGGTGGAGGTATTGGGGTGGCATTGTGAGTTCCAGGGCAGCATGAGACCTTGTCTTTTTGTTTGGTTTTCCAGACACGATTTCTCTGCATAGCCTCGGCTGGACCAGGGTGGCCGTGAATTTAGAGACCCACCAGCCTCTGCCTCCCGAGTGCTGATGCACCTGGCTTTCTTTTCTTTTTTTAAAGTCAATGTATCACTTACATCCATGAACACGGCTCCTCTAAATTCTGAGCCAGCAGAAGGATACGACAGGGTGGGAACCTGGATGGCTAAATATTCAAGGACTGCCCTAAACTGCTCATAGTCGGCTAGAACCGGCTGGCTCCTTTATGTGGGTGTACCCAGCTGTTAGGTGCCCAATCGGTCTTGGCTCTATAGCGTTCTGGTGTCAGGCCAGGTTTTCACTCTTCCATTAGCCCCGCCCCCTATTCTTTCCAGACTGAGGACTCAGTACTTGGGGGGAAGATGGGGAGCAGGGAGGAGGGGGAGAGAAGAAGGGGACAGTATTTCCAGTAGCCAGCGTTGCTGGAAGACAGGCAGTCTTCAACTGTAGACCAAACAAAACAAAACAAAACAATTTTTTTTTTTTTTTGGGGACAGGGCTTTTCTCTGTGTAGCTCTAGCTGTCCTGGATTTCACTCTGTAGACCAGGCTGGTTTTGAACTCAGAGATCTGCCTGCCTCTGCCTGCTAGTGCAGGGATTAAAGGCGTGTGCCACTACCGCCCAGCAGTAGAGTGGTTTGTTTTTTGTTTTTTTTCTTTTTTCCTTTTTCCTTTTCAACACGGGGTTTCTCTGTGTAACAGGTCTGGCTGTCCTGGAACTTGCTCTGTAGTCCAGGCTGGCCTCGAACTCACAGAGATCCACCTGCCTCTGCCTCCCAAGCGCTGGCATTAAAGGTGTGCGCCACCACCGCCCGGCCAGTAAAATGGTTCTTAAGAGAGTTGGGAAGCACATTGGCTCTACCCTCAGAACCACCAACCCCTAAAAACCTAGGACAACCATAAGATCCCCTCCCCCAAATCCTACTATATATGAGGCGAGACTAAAGATGGGTTTTGATGTCTAAGTCGATCCAGTCAGGTTCCTCACGGTGGCAAAAAAAAAAAAAGGCTGTAAGAGCAAGGTGATCAGATTCCAGTGACGCAGACTCATTCGAGAGCAGGAGTCTCTCAGATGTTTTCCTGCTCAGAGGTCCCCGTGAGTGTGGAGAGCTGGTTTCTCCTACCTTGTCTTTGGGAGCAGGACAACTGCAGGCCAGCAGGCCTACCTCACCAGGCCAAGCAAGCATCGAGCGGAGGAAGTCAGAGGCTAGATTCCGGGTGCTGTCAATACCCGGAGAGGCCGTTAGGGCTTGGACAACATAGGCCACAGGCCCTGCTGCTTAAGACCAGAACAAAAGGCGACAAAGCAAAATCTTCAGCTGTTGGGCTGAGTGTGATGACCAACACCTGAAAACTCAGAATTTGGGAGGTGGAGGCAGGGGAATTAGGAGTTTGAGCCCAGCCTGGGCTACATAAACCCCATCTGTCTGTCTTACACATCCTTAAAGCAGTTTGGTTTTGTTGGAGTGGGGGGTGGGATTGGTTGGAGGGTGTGTGTGTTTTGAGACAGGGTTTCTCTGTGTAGCCCTGGCTGTCCTGGACTAACTTTGTAGACCAGACTGGCCTCAAACTCACAGAGATCCACCTGCCTCTGGAGTGCTGGGATTAAAGATGTGCGCCATTGCACCCCGCTTGGTTGGCTTTTTGGTTTTTTCGAGACTCACTTTGTAGACCAGGCTGGCCTCAAACTCACCAGCAATCAGCCTGCCTCCCAAGAGCTGGGATTAAAGGCGTCGCCACCATGCCAGGCCTTGGTGGTGTCCGCCCCCCCATCACCCCAAGGATCTCTGCTTGAAACTAAAGTCACTTTGCGACCACACCCAGCTCCTGTTTTGTTTTTAGTGTGAGTCGGGACCTTGAGAACCGCTGGATCCGGGACCCCCTTTTGGGTCACAGATCAGATACTTATGTTTACATTAGGATTCATAATAGCAAAATTACAGTTATGAAGTAGCAAAGAAACTAATTTTATGGTTGGGGGTCACCACAGGAGGAACCGTATAAAAGGGCTGCAGCATTAGGAAGGTTGAGAACCACTGCCCTATCAGTAGCTTTTCCCTGGCAACTCCCTTTGTCTCCTTGTGCCATGTGAACCAGCCCCGCCTCGCCCTGCCCACAAACACCCAGTTCAGGCTTAACTGTAGGCTCCCACCGCAGCCGTGAAAACACAACAGCAGCAGGCTCACTAGGCAAGCTGTCTGTCACCTCAGTGTTCCGGCTAGCCTGCTGGCTCCTTAATGCCAACTCTCAGAAATAGAGACCAGTATCATCAGTTCAGTTTCCGGGAGACCATTTCCCTGAGCTTGCGTGGAGGCTGGGACTGCCATTCTTAGCCACTCAGATCACCCTGGTGAGTCATCAGGTAGACTCAGCTGGCCAGCATCAAGGCCAAGACATGTGGTAACCACGCACAAAATAGAGTGGGGGAAACAGCTAACAGAAGTGGATCTCCTGGGCAGAAAGGTCCCACCATTATCCCACCAAAGTTCCTGGGTGGAACTCTACTTGGATCAGGGGAGGGGACTGGGATGTCCCAAGTACAGAGGTATGTCACTCCATTTGCAACACTAGCCCACTCCTCCATCACCTCTGCATTGCTTGCTTTTATTTATCCGTTTCCTTGAGACAGGCTCTCCCCATGGCTTCGAACTCGAGACCTTACCTCAACATCCAAGGTGTCGCTCTGGGCCTCTAGCTTAGTATATTTTGAAAAAGCCAGAGGCAGAAGTACAGGCCTGTAATCTCAGCACTCGGGGGACTGCTGAAGGATGCGCTTCAGCCCCTAACAGCCTAAGTGACCTAGCCTCAACTCTTCCGGCCACTCACCCCTCCTAAATACACGCGACACCCACTGAACCAGCACAAGGCAGATGTGCTGTGTGGAAGCACGGGGGTCCACAGGACCCTGGAGGGGATGGAATACCGCTTCATTTAGTTTCTGTTCGTTGTAATAGCCCTGGCTGTCCTAGACTCACTTTGTAGACCAGGCTGACTTGGAACTCAGAACAATCCACCTGCCTCTGCCACCCAAGTGCTGGGATTAAAGGCGTGCACCACCACTGTCCAGCTTTGTTTTACTTGAAGCTGGCCTTGAATGTGCTAGGTGGCCCCCCACCCCCACCCCCGTGTCTGTTGTCTTTTTCTCCAGAAGGGTCTCACTAGCCTGGGTGGGAACTTGGTATGTAGACTGGTCTAGCCTCAAACTTACCCCCCTTGCCCCTCCTTCCCAGGTTCTCGGACTAAACGGTGTGCGCTACCACTCACCTCTTGGGTTCTGGAGTCAGTTGCTGCCTCACTGGCCCTGAATTTGCGATCCTCTTGCCTCAGACTCCCAGGTTCTGGAATCACAAGTGTAAAACCACCATCCTCCCTCCAGCCCCATGGTGCTGGGAAATCAAACCTAAATCCTCCCACTCGCTAGACAAGTGCTCTACCACGGAGCTACGCCCCCGCCTTTGATTTTTATGTATTGTCTTAGCCCACACTACCACCCAGCCTCAATCCTGAGTGAGGGCGGAAGACACCCACGTCCAATCAAACGTTCAAAAACAAAGCAGTTAAACTCTCTTAAATGAAGAAGCTAGGCAGCGCTGACATCAGATCTGTAAGTTTATTTTGCTCAATGTACGACGGCTACATAATGACTCACATTCATGAATATTCCATCACTGAGGAAAACTGCTAAGAATGGTCCGTGTGCAAAATAATTCCTTAGCGAAACACGGAGTTGGGGGGGGGATATCACTTGATTAGACCTTAAAAATAGTTCACTGCATAACATGACGAGAAAGCACAGAGGCGCATTCAGAGAACGTCCAAGGCGTTCTCCTACACTGTAATAGTTATAATTTCACCATGACAAACACCAGACAGTAAGTGTAAGCTAACACTGGTGTTTCTTTTGCCCCCCAACCCCGAAAAAAAAAAAAAAAAGAACTGCATGTCACTATAGCAACATCCAAAACAAATCAATTTGTTACAATCACTATTTGGTAAAAAGCAAACTTTACCCCTGAAAGGAAAAAAAAATTTAAATTAAAAAAAGTTTAAAAAATTTTGAAGTCTTAAGGTTTCTTTTTGTCATAGGAATACATAACACCTACAGTGTAAGTTAATAAATGTCAAGCTACCGTATAGAAATACAACACCAGCATGCACAATACTGTATCAATAGGATGGAGGAGCAACCGCGGCACTGGAGACAGCATCAGAGGCAGGTGCGCTTCTCAACAGGAGAGGAGAGGAGAAGAAACCACCAAGCTCAAACATCAGGTCTCCCGCTCCGCCCTCGTCAGTTCTACCCTCTCGTGATTTTTTTCTAGAACATAGCTAGGGTCAAGGCTGAAATGTAAAGAGAAACTAGGTTTTGCAATTCCAGTAGGTCATTTCCAAACAGTACAAGCGGGACAAGGACATGCTCACTGCGGACACAGACAACCAGGTGAAGCCCCACCGACCCGTCCATGCACGGCTCTGGCGGCCAAGCTCCCTCCACCCGCTCTTCCTGGGCCTCGGTTAGTGAGTCCTTGCACACTAGCACGAGGAGGGGCCTCTGAGGAAGGGCGTGCTAGGACTGCAGAGGGATGGCGCCATTCTTCTACAGCCACGTCACCAGCATCACTTCAGTGCGAGCTCGGTTTCGGTATGAGAGGTGGCGGCCTTCGAAGACGAGCAAAGCAAGTTTGGGGTGTTTCCCATCTTGGGAACCCACTCTACCATGGGTCCTGCAGGGGACACAAATTGCACACTCGGCATGCAATGTTCACGGGTAGTTATCCACCGTGAGAATGAGGGACCTAGGGCTGAGACGGACCATGTAGGACAGAGCAGCATTACTTCCTTCAGTGTCACGTGTGTAGTGACCTCACGAGAGAGAAGCCAATCTCCAACATCTACGCTTTCATTTGAAAAGGAGAAACAGGGAAGCTTAGGTCAGAAAGGGGGTGAGCACTGCCTCCTGCTGACTTCTCTGCTAAGCACTTGGGAAAAGAGTGGTGGGGCGGGGGGTGACGGGAGGACTGGCTGGGGGCCCAGGCTGCCTCGAGGGAAGCTGTCTCTTCCTGGTGGGACTCCTGTTGGCTTAGCCGCGCACACCTGACAATCCACGCTTTGCTGACCAGCACCCACCCCTGCCAATACGATCCAACGGCCTCGAGACACCAGCACCACCAGCACCAGGTGCTGGGGAGACTCAAGTGCTGAGAAACAGACAACAGGCAGTGACACTGAGGAGGCAGCCCTGGCTGCTGGGCAGCAGGAGAGTCTCTGAAAATACCAACATGATAAATGACATACAGACCTGAATTTTCTCCATTTTCTCTGTGTCTGTGTGGTGCTTAATGGTTTCTATATTTGTGATGGGCTTACCTTAATGAGTAAAGAACCAAAAAAAAATAAAATAAAATAAAGTATCCCACGGCCGTCTGCCAAGCACCCAACAACCAAAACCTAGAGGGAAGCACTGAGACTCCCCACGTCAGCCAGACCAACCTGGGTACGGCGGGATACAGATGCAAAGCTGAACTGACAAAGGAAAACTCAGAGCCAATGGCTTGATGTTGTGTATGGCTGTCATGTAGAGAAATACTGTAAGCTAGAATTTAGTGTTAATACTGTCAGCCCATTGTCAGAGACTTCCAAGGGCAGGGCCAGGCCTGACCGGTCGGGAAGGGTGTGCCTCCCACTCTGAGCCCGTCCAATTGGGTAGTTTAAACTATACCTTCTCTGGTATACACCCTGGGGAAAGAAAAAGAAGGAAAGCAAGCACAGCCACAACAGAGAGAGAAGAGCCACAGAACTGGGGACGAGAGCACGCGGACAGAGAGTCCTTCCTTACTGGAACCACAGAACGCACTGAATGAGGGCCATCCATCTCCGGTTTTTCTTCTCATCTTAAAACCCTACCATCTGGCAATAAGTTAAACTAACGGCAGACAGCTCCACTTGCGTGAGCCTGCACAACAGTCCGGGTGCCTGTGTGAGCCTGCTACTCCGATACCAGCATAGCTAGCCTGACTTTCCACTAGTGGTATTTTGGCAAAAATGTCAAAGAGGCGATCAAAGACAGGACAGTCGCGGGTTTCTCCCTGGGAAGGTCAGCCCTCCCTTTCCCCTCCCCCACCCGACCCCCAACTCATGGGAAAAAAATAAAGACTGCAGTAGTAGCATCGGCGTGCGCTGCCAGTCCGCCCCGGGCCTTAGTTGTTGCCTTCACCGCCGTCGTCGTCCTGCTGGTCGCTCGTCCAGAGCGTTAGGTTGTCTCGGAGCAGCTGCATGATCAGAGTGGAGTCCTTGTAGGAGTCCTCGTTCAGAGTGTCGAGCTCGGCGATGGCGTCATCGAAGGCGGTCTTGGCCAAGTGGCACGCCTGCTCCGGGGCATTCTGGATCTCATAGTAGAAAACGGAGTAGTTGAGCGCCAGGCCCAGGCGGATGGGGTGGGTGGGCTGCATGTGCTCCTTGCTGATCTCATGGGCTTCGCTGTAGGCCTTCTCGGACGACTCCACCACGGTCGCCCTCTTCTCACCGGTGGCCACTTCAGCCAGGTAGCGGTAATAGTCCCCTTTCATCTTCAGGTAGAACACTTTGCTCTCGTACTGGGTCTCGCTGCAATTCTTGATCAGGTAGTTGTCCAGCAGGCTCAGCACATCCTGGCACACGGCCTCCAGCTCCTTCTCGATCTTCTCCCGGTAGGCTCGGACCATCTCGATCTTCTTCTCGTTGCCATCCGCAGAGGTCTTCTGCTCAATGCTGCTGATGACCCTCCAGGAGGAGCGGCGGGCCCCAACCACGTTCTTGTAGGCCACCGACAGCAGGTTCCGTTCCTCGTTGGACAGCGGCTCGTTCAGCTCTGTCACCTGGAGGAGGAAGGAACCGGGCAGTTAAGACAGAGATGACGAGAATGGGGCCAGACATAGCCTTAAGACAACCCCCCAAAAAACAGGTCCATCAGCTATGCGGGTAGCAGGCAGAAAGACGGACTGTGCTCTGCTGGGTGGAAGGGGAGTAAGTGACGAGAGAAACACAGGTCAAATGTTCCGCCAGTGCACACCAACAGCTCTCATGTAGCATGGAACACAGCACAAAATAGCTATGTAGGGACCCAGCAGTTCCCAGGAAGGGGGTGGGCTTCCTCAGCCTGCCCTGTTCCCTTATTTGAGTCCTAGTCCCTCTGGGAAAGAATGAGTCATCAAGTTGACTTTTGAGAAATAAGGAAGTTTTTCTACTCCCATGCTGACACCAAATAAGCGACATACCACAGAAAGGAAGTCGACACTGGGCGAGGGGAGCAGGCAAGACTGCTCAGAGGGCAATGCTGCCTACTGTCAAGCCTCATAGCCAGAGGCAGAGGGTGTGTGGGTGTTGTATTTTACCCCGGGATCCATAGTGGCGAGAACTGGTTCTCCCAAGTTGTCCTCTGACCTCTACATGCCATATAAATAAATACACTCCCCCAACACAGTTCAACATACACAGAAATAAATGGAACTAAGAATTTAAAGGTGGAACCGGGGAAGCCAGAGGGCTGGTGGAGCACACCTTTAATGCCAGCACTCGGGAAGCAGAGACAGGTGAATCTCTGAGTTCGAGGCCAGCCTGGTCTACAGAGCTAGTTCCAGGACAGCCAGGGCTACACAGAGAAACCCTGTCTCGAATCTGGGCAAGGAGGTGGGGGTGGAAGATGGTGGTGAGCGGTGCCCGTGGAGAGATGGCTCCGTGGAGCTGCTCTTCCAGAGGACCTGGGGTTCAATTCCTAGCACCCACATGGTGGCTCACAACCATCTGTAACTACAAGTGCATGTACCTACAACGCCCTCTTCTGGCCTCTGTGGGTACCACACACACACACACATGTGGTACAGACAAATGCGAGCAAAGCATCCATACAAAGAAAATCCAAGACTGAGGCCACTCTACACAGCAAGCTCAACGACAGAGCTGCATAGAGAGAACCTGTCTCAAGAAAAGGAAAGAAACACTAGCAATTCAAGATCCTGACAACTGTGGAATCTGAGCAGACTGGGGAAAAACACTTAGCGCTGTCTGCTGGCTACAGCAGCCCTCAGGGCTGGGGCAGCAGCTAAACAGGAACGCGATATCCTTATGCTCTTGGTTCAACTGGCAGCATTGGAAAGATCTAGAAAGGACAAGTGTGGCAGCCACTTGGACTGCTTTCTGCATCCATCCATCCATCTATCTGTCCACCCGTCCGTCCATCTACCAGTGCTGGGGATGGAGCCCAGGTCTCACCCAGGGCCCTGAGCCCCATATATCCTCATTTCCAGGAAGACTCAGAGCACAAGCAAGTCAAGCAAAAACCGTTTTCTGCTCCTCAATGGATACAAGTGGACAACACCTTAGTCAGGTCATAAACACATGATCAAACGCAGCATTTGTACATACAACTCTCAGGTCACAGCCTATTCCTGGGGGAGTCAGGGAAGGCACCTGGAGGCAGAGGCCATGGAGGAGCCCTGCTTACTGGCTTGCTCTGCATGGCTTCCTCAGGCTGCCTTCTCCTACCACCCCAAGAGCACCTGCCCCAGGCTTTGCACCACCCACAGAGGACTGGGCCTCACACCCTCCCATCCATTACTAAGCAAGAAAAACAAAAACAAAAACAGCTCCCACAGCCTTGCTCACAGACTCTAGCTTGCGTCAAGCTGACAAAAAAACAATAAAGCAAAACCAGCCAGGACACTTGGCCTTGAACTCTTCAAACTTCCTGTTTTAGCCTCTCCATAGTGGGCCGACCTGCCTAACTCCTGCTGAGTTCTGAGGCCTTTTCAGTCAGTACAAACCCCCCAGAAGACAGAATTTGAGTGATGTCAGGAACAGAGCAAGCCGTTCCATCCCTGGGGCTGCTCCACCTATGTGGGCCACCATTACAATCTAGGTGGTGCAGGGGAATCAAACCCGGGGCCTCCGCATGCTAGGCTGGCTCTCTACCCACTGAGCTAGAATATTCCAACTGACTATCAGACCCACTAAAAAAAAGAAAAAACCTATTTCTCCATGTTCAAGGGCTATCCTTAGGTGTTTGAGACAAGGCCTCACTAGAACATAGCCCTGACTGGCCTAGAACTCACCCACCTGCCTCTGCCTCGGGCATGGTGGGATTAAAGGCAGGTATTGCTTAAAGTGCCTACGAGGGAGCCCGTGCGGATGCCTTGACAGTCTTCCTGAGCACCAGCACTCCCCATGCAGTCTCTGCCTTCCTCCACGGATGTCTCCTGGATGGAGTGTCTCTTTGGCCTGACCCTTCTTAACTCGTTATGTTCCTTCCAGGAACCCCCCCAGCAGCCTGCAGAGGGCTACCTGCTCAGACAGACTGGGGGCACAGGCCTGTTCGCAGGTCTCTGCAGAAACTGAAGCCCTGCAACCCAATCACCGGCTCAGAAGCCAGAAGAGCTCTAGTGCCCAAGGCCATGGAGATCCGGTTCTGGCCTTTGCCCTAAATCATGCTGTCCTTATTTCAAGAGCCGGTGCTATTTAAAGCTCCAGTGACCTCATCAGCACACTACGCTGCTGGCTCGGCTCTGGCTGCAGAGCCCAGAAGCAGCAGTGGACACTTGTAGAGTTTGTCTCCTTGCCACCAACTGCGACATGGAGGTTGTGCAAGGCCAGCAGCAACCTTCAGTTCGAATAGCTCAGCCATATCTGGAACATTCCCTGTGTTCTCTGCCACTGAAAACTAAGTGAGAGGGAAACCCCAAGCTCTAAGAAGTTAGTGCAAAGGAAAGGAAGGAGCCAGGTGCGCAGACCCACCATCTGAGCCACTGAGGAGACGAAGGCTGAAGGATGGAACATTTAAGGCCTGCCTGAGCTAAAGAGCAGGTTAAACACCAGCATGGGAAACTTGGGGGACCCTGCCTCAAAATAAAATTAAAGAGGGGGCTGGGGGCACAGCTCAGTGGACCTTCCCCCGCCCCCATTAGAATTCTTAAATGAGTGGTGGCGGCACACACCATTAATCGCAGCACTCAGGAGGCAGAGGCAGGCGGAGATGGCTCAGTGGCCAGGAGCACCTCTGTTCAATCCCAGTGCCCACACAGGAGCTCACACCTTCTGAAACTGCAGTTCCAGAAAATGCCACACCACCCACAGCACTGTAAGCACCACGCCACAAAAACCTGGCCATACTATTTATGGTTAAATAATTTTTAAGTTTGAAAATTATCTTTTTAGAACATACTCAGTTTCTTATTGTGTACACACCTGAACGCTGGTGCCCCCAGAGGCCAGAAGAGGGAACCAGGTCCTTTGGAGCTGACTTACAGGCAGTTCTGAGCCATCCCGTGTGGGTGCCAAGAAACCACCCACGGTCCTCTGTAAAAGCAGCACAGTCCAGCCACTTAGCTAGCTCCAGGCCTGTAAGTTTTTGTTTTGTTTTTTTTAAGGGAAAGGAAAACAAAATCTAGAAGTGTTCACAAAAAGCTCAAGCAAGAAAGAATGACACTCTTCACCACGGGACATTCAAAGCCTGTCACTTGGGAAGGAGGGAACACCATCATTACATTATCATCAATCTCTCTCGTCTTTTTTTTTTTTTTTTTTTTTTTGAGGGGATGGGGCAGATAACACCTCTGGCTTTGCGTCCTGGGTGTTAGGTAGGATTAGGTGCCCAGCACCACGCCCCTTCGTCAGTTGTGTGATGGTGAGCACAGACTACCTTCTCAGTAAGTAGAGAAGGTAACAGGTGTAAGTCCCTGTCCCTCAGAGCCGCAGGTTCCACTTGAACAACTAAGATGGTGGAGATGGAGCAGAGACTGGCCTGCTGGCCTGGAATCAAGGCCTGGGTTAAAGCTGCAGCGCGGGCCCCTTCCCAACTCCTGGCTCAAGTTCAGCTTCTATGCATTACTGAAAGACGTCAGAAAAAGTGTTGGGAATCTGTGGTTCTCACTCCCCAGACAGCAGCCGTTGCTAGGAAGGGGTCAGGTACCAGCAGGGCCAACTGCCCCCCCCCTCACAAGAGCAGTCTCTCTTTCCTGAGATTAGCAACCATGGAGGTCCTTCCTTGGCCGGCTACCTGGATGGCTGTGACCTTAGAGTACTGGGTCATTCACAACACACCTGGAATGCCAACACTCAGGCAGAATACTCGGCCAGTCTGCCCCCAATCTAGCTCCAGGCCAGGCAATGTGACACTGTAGCAAACAACCAAGAATAAGGGCAGCCATAGTGCCTCATGCCTTTAATCCTAAACACCCAGCAGAGGCAAGAGGATCTCTGGGAATTTGAGGCTAGCTTGCTCTGCCTAGTGAGATGCACATACTCTCTCAAAAAAACAAACAAACAAACAAAAAACATGAAATAATTTTCATGGGGGGAAAAAAGATCTTGATCCTCTTGCCTACACTCCTTACCCCCACAGTTGGTCACAACTTACTCTTTTTTTTTTTTTTTTTTAAAGACAGGGTTTTTTTCTCTGTGTAGCCTCAGCTACCCTGGCCTCTCTTTTTATACACCAGGCTGGCCCCGAACTCACTGCCTCCCGAGTGCTGTCATGTGGATGCTAGGAATTGAACCTAGGTTCTGTGGAAGAGCAACCAACAGTACTCTTTTCTCTTTTTTCTGTTTTTTTTTTTTTTTTAAAGACAGAGTTTCTCTGTGTAGCCCTGGCTGTCCTGGACTCACTTTATAGACCAGGCTGGCCTTGAACTCACAAAGATCCACCTGCCTTTGCCTCCCGAGTCCTGGGATTAAAGACATGCACAACCACCACCTAGCACAATCAGTACTCTTTTTTAAAAGATCTTATTATTTATACAGTATTCTGGCCCTATGTGTGCCTCCATGCCAGAAGAGGGTACCAGATCTCATTATAGATGGTTGTGAGCCACCATGTGGTTGCTGGGAATTGAACTCAGGACCTTTGGAAGAACAGACAGTGCTCTTAACCTCTGAGCCATCTCTCCAGACCCACAACCAGTACTCTTAAGGCCTAAACCACAACTTATTCTTTTAAGATAAATTTTCTTTTCTTTTTTTTTTTTAATATTTATTTATTATTGTTATGTATACAGTGTTCTGCCTGCATGTACACCTGTGTGCCAGAAGAGGGCACCAGAGCTCATTATAGATGGTTGTGAGCCACCATGTGGTTGCTGGGAATTGAACTCAGGACCTCTGGAGGAGCAGTCAAGTGCTCTTAACCTCTGAGCCATCTCTCCAGCCCAAGATAAATTTTCAATATGTTATTCAGACAGGCCTCTAACTCCTGTCCTGGCTTCTTGGTTAGCTGGGATTACAAAAGTACACCACCACACACCTAGTTCAAGGTGTGCGTGCGCGCGTGTGTGTGCACGCACTTCATGCTCCCACATGAAAAAGCCACTGAAGATAATTTGGAAATGTACTTGCAATGTTTTCCTGCAGGACATGAAGGTGCCTGACTGGAATCTCCACATTCAGGAAGCTGAGGCGAGAGCACTGCCCGAGTCTATGGATTGCCTGGGCTACAAAGAACCCCGGCCACCCAGTGCCACATACCAAGACTGTCTCAGAAAAACCATAAACAGCGCTATGGCTGCAGCCTGGCTGGTAGAGTATTTATTTAACACACAAAGCCCTGGGTTTTAACTCCCTAATACCACACACACTGGGTATGCAATGTACCAAGCACCTGTGAGGCGTCACCCCTGGATTCATGAGGTGTGGAGGGAAAGGCTGTTTCTATGCTGCACTAACTTGGGTGAAAGTTGCAGAATAACAGTTACGGTGGCAAACCTAAGCAAATAACACTGGCAACCTCTATAGAGGAGGAATTGAGGTGATTAAAGAGACAAACAGGGCAACAGCAAAGCAGATTTGGGATAAGCTCTCATGTGCTACTGTCAGTCAACATGGCTTAGTGGTTAAGAGCACTGACTGTTCCTCCAGTGGATCCAGGTTCAATTCCCAGCACTGGTTTTGCATTAAATACCACTTGGAAATACCACTGCAGAAAATGGCTAAGAAGCCATGAAAAGTAAATGGAGTGAATAGCGGAATAGTGGGAACAGAAGAAACAAAGTGGCAAAGTGCAAGGCATACACGCCCATTGGCATCTATGGAATGTTCCAGAATGTGCATCCTGCTTGAACAATAGAATAAACAACTGAAAATGTAACCAAACCAGTTCTGTTAGTTACAATTACTTGTTTATCCTACAGGTGCCCCATACTTACAAAATAATAAACTAAAATCAGATAATGTATATGCTGTATAACTGAAGAGCCTTAAACTTGAATGGTGCCTGTGCAGAAAGGGTTAACAGGACAGCTTCACCACTGCTATCTTTAGAAGGCCTGTTTGTAAGGCTGACCCTTGGCTGGCATTTGAGCACTTGGATCTCTGGGAAGGTTCTCACCACCATCCCCCAACCCCTCCACTGCCGGGTAAGAACAGTTCACGGTCTCTAAAGTGTTGGCACAAACTACACAGCTTAGGTTGCAGTCTTTCTGAGCATCCTGGGTGCTGGAACAGACTCCCCCTAAACACCTAAGGCACGAGGTCTTCAGAGAATTTCTCTGGTAGGCACCAGTTCTTCATCTGTGTGGCTGGACCTCATCCCATGTGAGGCCCCTGGAAGCTGTGCCTGGTCTTCCCTCTGTGGCCCTAGCCCTACCAACTTAAACCCAATGAATCTTAGCCACGAGCAGACTGGTCTTGACAAATCAGGGGAACCCCCCCCCCAACACAAGTTTATCCTAGAAATCTTGAGGCAACACGCCCTTAAAGATCTGATGAGCTAGGACTCGGTAGTTGAAGGTCATGGGCTACGCAGTGAGACCCTGTCCCCAACAGTGTGACAACATGGGAGGAAGTGCTTATGAACAACGCTTCAAGCCTCAGGCAGCACTTGCAATCAGCCACCATGGTCTGCGCTGAGGGCATGGACATTTTGAGACGGGCACCAGGGCTCAGTCTCTCCAGGAGTGTGTGTGTGTGTGTGTGTGTGTGTGTGTGTGTGTTTTGTCATTTCTGTTATTGCTTGAGGCAGGAGCTCATTCACGTAGCCCGGGCTACCCATCAATCTCTACCTCTCAAGTGCTAGTGTAGACCACCAGGCTTGGCTCAGAAGGCTTTTCTTTTTTTCTTTTGGTTTTTCGAGACAGGGTTTCTCTGTGTAGCCTTGGCTGTCCTGGACTCGCTTTGTAGACCCGGCTGGCCTCGAACTCACAGCGATCCACCTGCCTCTGCCTCCCGAGTACTGGGATTAAAGGCGTGCGCCACCACGGCCGGCTCAGAAGGCTTTTCTCCTTAAGGCAACAAAATAGCCGGGGAAGCTTGGAGATCCCAGCTGGACAGTAAAACCAGATCCAGGTTCTGCTATCATGTTGGCTAAAATAGGGCAAAAGGGAAACATCCCAAGAAAAAAAGTCCTACAAGAATCATGAGGAAAAAAAAAAAAAAAAAAAAAAAAAAGAATCATGAGACATCTGTGGCATATTCAGGGCTGAGGTCAAGGTCTCGGAGGCGATTAAACTTGGCTAGAACTCAGAGTTCTGTAACAGGCACCAAGTTCTTTCTACAACCACCCTGGGAAGTGGGCAATTAAACTTGCTTTACAGGTGTGACTCAGGATGAGAAAATGGCTTTCCCCAGTCACAGCACCTGCACAGTAGCACGGGGATCAGCTGCCACGCTCCGGCTTTAATCTCCTGTGTTCTGCACCAAGAAGATAGGATGGATAGGTATACTCACACATCAGAGAATGAAGCAATCTAACTAACAGTTAAAGACGAAGGACCCTGAAGATCACCCAGCAGCGGGTATGGAGGCATACCCCATGATCCTAGCATTCAGGAGGCAGAGGCAGGGAGAGCACAAGTTCCAAACCACCCCAGGACCACATACAAGTTACTGTCTCAAAGATTTTTCCCCCCAAGTGGAGAGAGATTTTGCAGAGGACCTGAATTTGGTTCCTAGCAGACACCAGGAGGCTCAGACCCACCTCTGGAGGATCTGACGCCCTTGCCTAGCCTCAATAGACTCCTGTAAAACATGCACTCAACTCCCAAGCACACACAACGTTCTTCTAAAACTGTGTGCAGTTAACCCACATTTGTGGTCTTGTAGACAACTCCACAGATTATTACAGCTATGTGCCTGGGTTCCATATGCTTCTCCTAAGTTTATAATCAGAAACGGCTTCGTCACTCAACTGTAATTCTTCTGGCCCTGTAGATAACCTTTGATGACTTAGTGCTGTTATTCCTAAAGATGAGAAAAATAAAGCTGGGTGTGGTGGCAGAGGCTTGTCACATCAGCATGTGGGAGCGTGAAAGCGGGAGGTGCAGGTACTCAAGGTTAGCCTGGGCTACATACATGAGACCATGCCTCAAAACAATAGGGCAAGGCATGGTGGCACACATGGGAGGCAGAGACAGGCAGATGCAGGCCAGCCTGGTCTACAGTGTGTTCCAGGGCAGTCAGGGCTATACAAAGAAATGCTGTCTCAGCTGGGCGTGGTGGTGCATGCACCCCTGTAATCCCAGGTGCTATGGAACTCAGGTTCTCACATTGGGGCAGGCACACTCCCTAGCCCCACACTTGCTCCTCCTGAGAGGAGGCCATGGGCCACACATCTACCAAGGGGAAACATTAAAGGCCAAAGTTCCCAAATGTCCATTTTCTAGATGGAGGAGGAAAACTCTTTTAGGATAACAACACCCAAGACACAACAACCCTGGCTCCCAGTCCCATGCAGCTCTCTGCCGCTGAGGCCTTTGGACCTGTCTTTCAGATTGGCGCCCTGGCCAGGCCTGGTAGCACACACTTATAGTCCCAGCACTCAGGAGGCAGTACTGTAGCCTGTCTGTCAAAATAACTTCCCTCCAAAACTTAGGAAAACCTAAACTGGTTATGACGTCCTTAAACACTGCTGCAGCTGGTCACAATAACCTCTCTGGTTGCTCCTTTCCCTCCGGCCTTTGCTCTCTGCTCCTTCAGTGTCGACATCCTCTTAAACCTCTAGCTCTTCTTGCTTTTGGGGAGTTTGTCTTGTGGAAGAAGTCACCTTCAAAAAAACTAAAAGGCACATGCAGTAAAACTCTGTGGGCTTCCAGACAGATGATGTGGGGGCTGGGAACTGAACTTATGTCCTCTACAAGAGCAAAAAGGACTCTTAACTGCAGAGCCACCTCTCCAGCAGTTTGTGTGCTTAAGACAGGGCCTTGGGTATAATCAAGGACAATATGACCTCTTGACCCTCCTGCCCCTGCGCTCCAGTGCTGAAGGTCCAGGCAGGGCCACCGCACCAGCTTCAGTCCCTGCTTGTACTCCTCTACCCAGGGCTTAGACAAGAGAGGAGGAGAGGCTATAACTAGGGATTGGAGCTGCTGCAGACTGCCTGGTGGTCCTTCCTTACTGCCCTTGCAGAGGAGTGTGGCCCCCACTTAGGACGCTGTGCCTTATCAGTACCCACACACCCTGTGCCTAGGCAGAGTCTTCCTCTTGTGAGAACCCCAAGTTCTTTTTGGCTTCCATAGCACATTCGCACACAAATAAGCTGGGCAGCTATCTAAGACACCCAACACTGACCTCTGGCCTCCACGCACATCCTCGTTCTCCTCCCTATTGGACCATTCCAAATTCATGTGGCCCCAGAGATGCTCAGTGGTGACTGATGACCATCCCCACGACTCAGGTGCCTCACTGCTGACCTCAAGAGACACACACACACACACACACACACACACACACACACACACAAACCCTGCCACCTCTCAGAAAGCAAACACATCTTAAAAACTTAGCTGGGGGACTGGAGAGGTGGCTAAAAACAACAACTACTTAGCTGGAAGCCGGGGATCGTGGTACGCCTTTAATCCCAGCACTTGGGAGGCAGAGGTACGAGAATCTCTATGAGTTCAAGGCCAGCCTGGTCTACAAGTCCAGGCCAGCCAGGGCTACAAAGAAATCCTGTCTCAAAAACAAAAAAACCAAAAAATACATTTAAGTTGGGGGTCCAGCATGGTAATACATGCCTCTAATCCCAGGACTAGGGAGGGAGGCAAAGGCAAGGACAGCCAGAGCTACACAGTAAGACCCTATCTCTAAAAAACAAACAAAAGGGGCTGGAGAGATGGCTCAGAGGTTAAGAGCACTGCCTGTTCTTCCAGAGGTCCTGAGTTCAATTCCCAGCAACCACATGGTGGCCCACAACCATGTATAATGTGATCTGCAGATAATACTCATATACAATAAATAAATAATAAATAAATAAAAAACCAACCAACCAAACAAACAAACCTTAGCTGGGAACAGTGGCACATACTTCTAATCCCAGTACTAGAAAGGTGTGTGGTGGATCTGTGAGCATCGGGCTGGCCAGGAATACATAGGGCCACCCTGTTCCAAATAAATAAGAGCAAAGAAAACAAAGCCGCTGGGAGCCAATCCCACCTTCCTGTGCTCTGCAGTCTACACACCAGCAGTAAGCATCTCCCTTGTTTCACACCTACCCGCTTTTGGGGGAGGGGAGTGTCTTCAATTTAAATCTTAATCCACTGGCGTTCAGGATAAGGACAACAGTAGTTTAGCATGCACAGCGCCCTGGGATGATCCCCAGGACGACAGCTTCACTAGCCATGCTCCCTCTTCCCTTTCCCCTCTGCTAGTGTGACTTCTGGGTCTTCTTCATCCTGCACACTCTAGTCTGCCCCTGTTCCAGTCAACCTCCACCATTCTACCTCAATGTCTGCTTCCTTCCTTAATTCCTTTGGCTACTGTGCATAGAGACACCAAACTTGGGTCTTACACCAGCCTGGAATCAGTGACTCCCACTGATTTAAGAGGGGTCCTGGGGCTCAAAGCCAGAACAGCACACACAGGCTATGCGGTCCATATGGTGGACGGCGTCTATAGAATGCAAGAAGGGCATGGTACTGTGCGGCTATAATCCCAGCACCCAGCGAGAGGTGAAGGTAAACTCAAGGCTATCCCCAGTTACACAGGTGCTCAAAGCCAGCTAATAATACAGGACCCTGGACATGCTAAATCCACATGCAGCCACTGCGCTACACTTCCAATCCTGGTGCCTATTGCCTTAATGAACCAATGGTCATTGTTTGCACTGCTCTAGGGGCCTTTCACGCAGTCACCTAATTGTGCCCAAACCGTTCTTTTTTTTTTTTTTGTCTTTTGAGACAGGGTTTCTCTGCGTAGCCTTGGCTGTCCTGGACTCGCTTTGTAGACCAGGCTGGCCTCGAACTCACAGCGATCCGCCTGCCTCTGCCTCCCGAGTGCTGGGACTAAAGGCGTGCGCCACCACGCCCGGCGCCCAAACCGTTCTTAAGACTGAGCATCTGACACACCCTTCCCATCTTCTCCCGCCATCTACTTCTCTCCTGTGCCCTCCACTGTCCAGTCACTCAACCCTTGACCCTAAACTCCCCGTCCCCAGTAATTGTCCCTTACCCAACACTTCCTTTTCATTCATTTATGGCTTCATTTCGTATACCTTTCCATTCTTTTTCTTTTTTTGGCTTCTCAAGACAGGGTCCCTCTGTGTAGCCCTGGTGTCCTGGAAGGCAAAGATCCGACCGCTCTGCCTCCCGGGTGCTGCGATTAAGGGTGTGCATCATTTATGATTTCAAAAGGCTGTCTTAGATCGCTCTAACTGAAAATGCAGGCAGGTGTTCCTTTGTAGCCAGGGCTAATCTGGAACTCCCAACTCCCTGCTCATCCTATGAATGCTGACATTACATAAACTTGTACCACCACACACCTTTTCCATGTAACTAACTCAATAGCTAATGAACAACAAAGTGAACCTCCCTCACAAGCTGGTGTTAACCATTTCAGGCTCACAGCCTGCTCTTTTCATCTGCTCAGGGCCTAGGATTCCCCAGATGTTACCAATAGTGGTAACTCAAGTGTTTGAGAGCCTGTTCCATCTATACCGTCAAATTCCCAACCTGCCCAAATCTGCAGTGTCCAGGTATCACTGCATCGAAAAAAACCTCCTGCTGAAAAAGAAACAGAAACTATTTTCTACCTCTCCCCCTTTGATGGTCCATAAATCCCCAAAATGTGTTTAACTATACACACACACCTCGCCTGAGACAAGGTCTGTCCCATTTTATCTGAGCTGGGATCCCTTCATTGTCCCCCCACGCATGCATCAGGCTAGGTGGCTTGTGAACTTCTGCCGTCCACCTTAGGAGCTCACTAGCAGTGTGCACTACCACACCAGACTTTGGGCAGGTCTAGAAATGTTGAATTCAAGCCCTTCCCCACTGAACTGTCTCCTCAGCCTGTCTGGTGGGTTTTATTAAAGACCAGGACGCACTCACTCACTAGGCGATGCAGGATGGCCTCAACTCCGGCACTCAAGCCATTCTTTCACACTAGCCTCCCGAGGAGCTGGACTACGCTGCCCCCACACCTGACTAAAATGGCAACATTATTGGTGTATAAAAATGTGCCCTGCTGGGCATGGTGGTGCATGTCTATAGTCCCAGCGCTCTGAGAGTTCAGGGCCAGCCTGGTCTACAGAGAGTCCAGATAGCCAGAACTACAAGAGAAGCCCTGTCTCGAAAAACCAAAAGATGTGCCACTTTCCAGATCCATTGCTCTCCAGTGACGGGCTTCCACTTCGGCGCCTGGCGGCCGCTCCTTCTCCTTAGCCACACCTCCAGGGCTAACAGCAAAGCCAGCACTTACCTTCTTGTGCTGAAAAGTGCATACTGAATCATGGGGTCAATGAGAGTTAATAAAACAATCTTGATACTCCCAAACCGAACAGTTTAAACCTAAACTACCCTGCAGTCACAAAGTTAAAAAAAAAAAAAAGAGAGAGAGAGAGAGAAGAATCTTCCATGAATCTGCAATGGAACATACACCCATATGAACAAACCCACTGAGTACACCAGGTGAAGCATTACAAACTTAAAATTCCAACATTTGGGAAGACTGGGGTAGAATGAGGAAACTTACGGCCCATCTGGGCTACTCAGTAAGATACTAACAGAAGAAAAAAAATATGAAAAGACCAGTGTGGTACCACAAGCCTGAAATCCCAGCACACAAGAGACAGAGACAGAACACAGAAATTCAGGTCAGCCGGGCTTGGTGGCGCACGCCTTTAATCCCTGCACTCGGGAGGCAGAGGCAGGCAGATCTCTGTGCATTCCAGGCCAGCCTGGTCTATAAAGTGAGTCCAGGTCAGTCAAGGCCACACAGAGAAACCCTGTTTTGGGGGATAGGGGAAAGCACAACGGACTTAAAACAGGGTCTCCTAGAAATCACCCGGGTGGTAGCTATTCCACCAGAATCAAAAGAAGAGAATTGCTTCTAAAGAAAAGGCAGCAAGCCAAACATGGTAGAACATGTTTTTAATCTCAGTTCTTAGGAGGCTGGGGCAGGTAGAGCTCAGAGTTCAAGGCTATCCTTGACCCTGTCTCAAAAAGAAAGAAAAGGAAGCAAGAACAGGGGCAGATAGCCAGCCTGGGGTGGTGGAGCACACCTTTAATCCCAGCTCTCGGAGGCAGAGGCAGGCGGATCCCTGTGAGTTCAAGACCAGCCTGGTCTACAAATTGAGTCCAGGACAGCCAAGACTACACAGAGAAACCCTGGGGGAAGGGAGGAGACAGGGGCAGAGGAGCCCCATCCAGAGCAGACAACTAAGCCTCTGGTGGGCTCAGCACCACCACCTCCACCCACTCCCAACCCACCCAGGATTTTGGGTCCCTTGTGGGAGCCAGAACTGATGGTTAAGCATCTTTAACACCAAGGGGGTGAATTATTTGCCATCTGGATTTAATGCCCTAATGGGGGAAAAACACACTTTGAAGGTTGCTAAATTTGAATGTGAAGATAACACTGGCAATTTGAGCATCTGTGGCAAATAAGTAGTCAAAAAGCTATCTTCCAAAATGGTAAATAATCCCAAAGGGGCCAGGAGAGCAGCAAAGTATTTAGACAAAGATTGCCAACATGTTGCAAAGTGGAGAGCAGACGTGTGTATCTGCCTGTGTGGAGGAAGGGGGTACCATTTATTATACTGGCTGAGTTTACTTTGAAAAGTTCCACTAAAGAAAACAAAGTCATTGTTCTAACTGTAAGAAAGTAGCAAAAGGAGCATGGAATAAAGCCGGGTGGCTGCCCCAGGGCATCACTGGGGAGGCAGAGGCAGTCGGATGAATCTCTTGGGAGACCAACCTGGTCTACAGAATGAGTTCCAAGACAGTCAGGGCTGTTACACAGAGAAACTCTCTCAAAAAAATAAAAATAAAGATAAGTTAAAAAGCCAGGAATGGAGAGGGGGGTGCATACACTAGTGGGTACACACAGGTGTTCTCTAAAGAGCAGTTCGAGGCCAGTTTGTGCTTCAAGAGATCCTGTCTCTACCCCAAAGAAGAAAGGTGTGGGGATGCAGTAAAAGGCAAAGGAAAAAAAAAAAAGAGAGAGAGAGTCAGAAAGAGAGAGGAGTGCGACTTCCCTCCTAGAATACACCAAGTGCACAGTCCCCTTTACCTCAATTTTTTTTTTATTACAAAGCACCCAAGACCACTCCAGACCAGCTGAGCTCACTGGTCTCTGACAAGGCCCTTCCTTAGTTCCCTACGCTGACCTTGAGATCCTCCTACTTCAGGCTGTCTTTACTGCGGGGCTTAAGGAATGTGCCACTATGTCCAGCCTCTAAAACGTCTGAAAATTTATTTACTGTGTGAGGGCACACAGGCACCACAAAACACGTGTGGGGGCCAAAGGACAATCTGCAAGAAGTGGTGCTCTCCTTCTTCCACGTGGGGATCTGAGGACTGAACACAGATTGTCAGGTCTGTAGCAAGTGGCCTTACCCACTGAGCAATCTGGCCTGCTCTCAAAAACAAATCAGATCAAAAGCCCCAGGAGGCTTGGTGGTAGATGTCTAGAGTCCTGGAGGGAGACAGAGCAGGAGAGGCGTTCCGGGTCAGCCTTGGCTACAGTGACCCCAGCACTCAGAGGCAGGTAGGTCTGTTGAGTTCGAGACCAGCCTGCTGCTCCAGAAGACCTAAATTTGGCTCTTCCACCACGTCGGGTGCCTCCGGCTACCTGTAATTCTAGGTGCACTCACAAGCACAAATCCACACACAGCACACATATGCATACGTCATTCAAAAGAAAATAACGCTAACAGGGTGCCTGCAGACTCTGGAGGAGGAAGATACTACAGTCAGGTCTGGGGCCAACCTCGGCAGCAACAATCTAGTCTTTAAGGTGGGTGGAGTGGGCGGAGCTCAGTAGGAGAGTAGGTGGGGAGCAGGTAACAGGGGAGTTCACCAGCTTGGCTTCTGCACCCTCAAAGCACTAGCCTGACAGGCACATCTCCTAGACAGAGGGTGTTTCATGGCAGCCTGAGCATCATATTGCATCGGCTTTCAGGAAGTTGAAGTAACAAAATGACTTTCATGCCTTCCAAAGCCATGTTCCATAGCCTGGGCTGAGGATGTGGCTGAGTTCACAGAGGGCCCAGTTCACAAGCAGAAGATCCTGACTCCAGCCCCACTGCATAGAACTTGGCACAGTTGTACCCTCCTGCAATTCCAGAACTTGGGAGGTAGAGGCAGGAGAACTGCAAGTGCAGGATACACAAGTAAGTATGAGGTCAGCCTGCCTTCATGAGACCATCTCAAGAACAGACCAGGAAAAGGGCTGAAAAGACGCCTCAGCAGCTTAAGAACACTGGCTGCTCCTGCATGAGCTCCTAGCAGCCCTGTCAGATGGCTCATACCCGCCTGGAACTCCAGTTCTAGGGACTCCACGTCCTCCTCTCCACGCCCCCCTCTGGTCCCTGAAGGCATGTGCAAGCATGTGCTGCACATATATACATCCCAGGATAAACACACACACACACACACACAAAGTAAACTTCAAAACCAAACATGGTGGCATGTTTGTAATCCCACCACCCAACCTGGGCTACATATTGAGTACCATGCCGCAAGTACCTGCCTCAATCAATCAATCAATCAATCATCAATTCAGGCAGCTACTGCCTAGCTTACTGCTCCTTTGGAAACTAATTAAAAAAGAAAAAGAAGCTGGGCACAGTGGCACATGCCTATAATCCCAGCACTCAGGGAAGCAGAGGCAGGTGGATCTCTGAGTTCAAGGCCAGCCTGGTCTATAAAGAGAGTCCAGGACAGCCAAGGCTACAGATAAGCCTGGTATCGAAAAACCTAAAAAAGAAAAAAGGGGGGAGCTGGAGAGATGGCTCAGAGGTTAAGAACACTGGTCCTAAGTTCAATTCTCAGCAACCACATGGTGGCTCACAACCATCTATAATGAAATCAGATGCCCTTTTCTGGCCTGTTGGCTCACATGCAAGTCAAATATTATAGTAATTTTTTTTTAAAAGCCAGACGGTGGTGGCACATGCCTTTAATCCCAGCACTTGGGAGGCAGAGGCAGGTGGATCTTCATGAGTTTGAGGCCAGCCTGGTCTACAGAGCGAGTTCCAAGACAGCAAGAGCTGCTGCACAGAGAAACCCTGTTTTAAAAAAAAGCCCCAAAACAGGGCCAGGCATGGTGACACGCACCAGTGACACATGCCTTTAACTCCAGCAGAAGAGGCTGAGAGGTCTGAGTTCAAGGCTAGGATGGTCTACATAGCAAAATCCAGGGCAGACAGGAATGCACAGAGAGACCATCTTTTTTTTTTTTAAACAGGCCAGGCGTGGTGGAGCATGTCTTTAATCCCAGCACTCGGGAGGCAGGTGGATCACTGAGTTCCAGGCCAGCCTGGTCTACAAAGCAAGTCCAGGACAGCCAAGGCTAACACAGAGAGACCCTGTCTCAAAACAAAAACAAAAATGGGATGCCTTGGTGGCACAGGTCATAATCCTAGTTCAACCACAAATTCAAGGCAAGCCTGGGCAACTTAGAGAGAACTTGCCCCAATAACAAGAGGGCTGTGCACATATCTCAGGTGTAGGACCTGTTTGGCATGCTGGACCTAGGTTGCCTTCCCAGCACGGCAAATGAGAAAAAGGTGGTTAAACAGCAAATGCTGTTTAAAGTGAACATTTGTTGCTTTTGTAAAACTGCAGGACCCACGGAGTGCAGAGACAGGCCAGCCATGCCAGCACTCCAGATGCCGAGGATCTTGAGTCCAAGGCCAGTCTCTACTCTAGTATAGTGAGTTTTTGATCGGCATAAGCTGCCTTGTTATGAGATCTATCCCCAAAACAAAACAATCTCCCAAAACACACACAACAAAGAGGGGGCTGGAGAGATGACTCAGTTAAGAGTACTTGGGGCTATAACTCCAGATTAAGTAGAATCCAGTGTTTCTGCTCTCGGTGGGCACCTGAGCTCATGGACATACCTAAGCACATATAAATAACTAAAATAAAAATAAATGTTTTTTAATGATATTTTTTTATGTCCACTGATGTTTTGCCTGCATGTATGTCTGTGTGAAGATGTCAGATCTTGAGTTACAGATACTTGTGAGCTGCCATGTAGATGCTGGGAATTGAACCCTGGTCCTCTGGAAGAGCAGTCAGTACTCTTACCAAGGAGCCATCTCTCCAACCCCCTAAATGTTTTTTTAAAAGCCAACCAGGCTCTCTCTTGCACTCTTGCTGCCTCAGTTTCTCTCCCCGTCCCTGGGTCTGGGCGTCCCCTGCCCTCATCTGTACATTCGTCTCTCCCATGGCTCACTCAGACAGTATCTTCTGTCCCTCTCTCCCTTGTGTTTCTCACAATAAACTTGCTCATACCACCAAAAAAGCTAACCGGATAACAGTCTCATAATCAAAATGGTAACTGATACTAAAATGGGATTTGAGAGGGAAAAAAAGACTACCAAAGGAAAGGCCCTAAGGCGGATGTATATAATATATATCCGCTATCCTAAAATGGTGGGAGCGGCAGCACCTCCAGCGAGACCATAAAGGAGGAACACAAACGCAGTGGCTTAGATGAACAGAAGTGCTACGCACACAGACACCTTTAGCAGCATCACAAGTTTGACAGCAGCCTCGGCTACACAGTGGTGAGACCCAGTCTCAAAACTAAATAAAGTCAGACTATTAAAACAGAGTGTTGCTGGGCGTGGTGGCGCACGCCTTTAATCCCAGCACTCGGGAGGCAGAGGCAGGCAGATCAATGTGAGTTCGAGGCCAGCCTAGTCTACAAAGTGAGTCCAGGACAGCCAGGGCTACACAGAGAGACCCTGTCTCAAAAAACCATAAATAAATAACAGAGTGTTGAAGATGTGAGTGAGTGCTTGCACTTGAGAGGTCATAGGAGAGGATCAGAAATGTATCGCCATCCTCAGCTCATAGCAAGTTCGAAGCCAGCCTGGCCTACATGAGACCCTGTCTCTCAACTAATTACAACCTAACAGGGGCCAGAAAGGTGCTTGGTGATTCAGAGTAATTGCTGCTCTTTCACTGGACTTGGGTCAGTTCCCAGCACCTACCCAGTAGCCCACAGCTCTCTGCAACTCCAGTTCCAGGATATCTGACTCCCTCTCCTGACCTTTGCAGGCACTGCATGCACCTGGTGCACTCACATGCAGGCACAACCTTTGCTTTCCGTCCTTCCATGTTTCTCAAGAACCTGGTAGGAATGTGGAATAATCATCCGCCCAGCCATAATGGCCTATGGTCAGTAGGACAGCAGATGGGTGAGCAAGAAGGGGAAGAAGCAAACACACTCTGCTGAGGAATGTGATAGCCACGGGAACATGTTGACAACCAAGACATACTCAACATCTCCCAACTTAGAAGGCCAGGCTTCAAGAGCTCACCAGTTAATGCCTGGAGAAATGTTCACGAGGGACCTACTACCACACAGCAGGCAACTCATTCACAGGAGTCCACCTGGGGCTTTCTAAGAACACCAGCCGCGTTTCCACAACCTCCCCAAGGCTTAACAGTTTGCTCGGATTTCTGATGAATTACTCTTGTTTGTTTAGGTGAGCGTTGTAAGGCTTTTAAGTCCTGTGACTCTTTAAATGGAAATACAAACCTCACTAAAGCCAGGTCCCTTCCCTTCATCAAGAGTCAGACATTCGCTGGGCATGGTGGCACACACCTTTAATCCCAGCACTCGGGAGGCAGAGGCAGGCGGATCTCTATGAGTTCTAGGCCAGCCTGGTCTACAAAATGAGTCCAGGATAGTCAAGGCTACAGAGAAACTATTTCAAAAAAAAGAAAAAAAAAAAAAACAAAAAACAAAAACAAACAAAAGAGTCAGACATTCAAAAATAGAGACCAAGGGACAATCAATGACTGGTGGGCACACTCCAGAATGGGTCATCACTTTTTAAGACACTGCAAGGAAGATTCAGGCCAGCTTTCTATTCACAGAGGCCTTGTCTCTCTCTTGGCTAGGATTTCATGTAGTCCTGTATTCTCCTGCCTCCAATTGCCAAGCTGGAACCAGCCTTCATCATCATTTTTCCCCCCCGAGACAGAGTTTTCTGGACTTGCTTTGTAGACCAGGTTGGCCTCAAACTCAAGAGATGGCCTGCCTGCGCCTCCTGAGTACTGGGATCAAAGGCGTGCACCACCACACCCAGCTCAGCTTTCATATTTGAACTAAATAGGGGCAATGGCTGCTAAACAACATAGGAAACCTCTCTAAATTGTACAAGTTAGAGTTTGTCATTGGACTGGGTTAAGTTAATATGCTGTGACTTTTACCTAAACCCAAAACAAGCAAAAAACCCTTGATATCAGTTGGGTGTGGTGTCCTCTCAGTCCTGATCCCAGCACTTGCGAGACAAAGGGACTGAAACAGGTGGGTCTTTCTGAGCTCAAGGCCAGCTTCAGCTAATCATGAGAGCCGGGCGTGGTGGCACAGGCCTTTAATCCCAGCACTTGGGAGGCAGAGGCAAGTGGACCACTGTGAGTTCAAGACCAGCCTGGTCTACAGAGTGAGTCTGGGACAGCCAAGGCTACACAGAGACCCTGTCTCGAAACCCTGCCCCTCCCACAAAAATCTCTTCCTTCTTCTCAATAAAGGATCAGTCTTCATAAACGACAGTCCCTGAAATATCAGGCCTGGGATCCAGCTGCCCGGGTCTGCCTTTAATCAGAACATAGTAACACTGTTTTTCAATTGGGGAGGTACTTAGGGAGAACTGATTCCTGCAAGTTGTCCTCTGCCTTACACACATGCTAGGGATTCTTAAAGAGAAAGGAGAAAAGAATGTAGTCTTCCTTTTGGAATTGTGAAGGATAACACGAGTTAGAGGCTCCCCTGCATTCCAAGGAGAGCAGCCTAAACCCCATGACAGAACAGCTGGCAGAGCTCCACCTCGGAGAGCCTGCAAAGGGGTCATTACTCCATTAGGGATAATGGCTATTGATCTGGCTCCTGGAAGAAGTAGCAAAGAGTAAGGGTTTTAAAACCCACTGGTCCACCAGAAGACCTGTTTATGTAACTATGGCAGCCAGACTCCCTCGTTAAGAATGTCTAACCTGCAACTCCAAGGAAGTGAGCAGGCCAAAACCTGTTGTCCCCAAGGAGGCAAGTACAGTGGCCTGCCTACTCAGGATAGCAACTTCTCAAGAGGCTACCAAACGCCAAAGACAGGATAGGCCAGTGGTCCCTTCCTCCCAAAGGGAGGCAGTTCCAAGATCCCTAGTAGATGCCTGAAATTGCACCTAATCCCAAATATCTCATACCTACCTGTGATAAACTTAACCTCTAAGACAGGCACAGGAAGGGAATAATAGCCGATAATAAAACAGAACAATTGTAACAACAGACTGTAACAGAGGTTGAGGGCTTTATTACATTCTCGTCATTTTGGACTGTGATTGGCCAAAGGAAAAGTGAGATGAAGGAAGCAGAAAATGTGGATAAAGGGGAGCTGTGATATCAGCTCACAAGCAGGAGCCCTCCAGGCACTCGGCGTGAATGCAAGATTACACATCTTGAATGCCCTAATGCTCCTGCTTCAGAACGCCGCCCCGGCACGACCTCTACCCTACTCGCCCCCCATACATGGCTGTGCATGGATCCAGCCATGGTGGTGTTCCCAGAGCCATCTCTGGAGGTACAACCGAACCTCAATCCCCTTCAGCATCAGAGGTTCAGCTTACCAGGAGAGCTCAACCCGGGCAGTAATGCTCTGTTTCTCTCTCCATGATCAGCTTCCAGGTGCTGAGGTCGGAACTCAGGGACTCACACGTGCAAGGTGGGACACAGCCAGCGGGATGGGGGGATGAGTTACCAACTAGGCTCCTCACTGTGACAAATAAGTATTGCGTGGAAACTGAGGGTGAGAGGTAAGCCCATTTCCTCAAATCCACAGAAAATATGTTTGAGAAAACTTGTTTTTTAAAGGCCTTTATTTGACAACTGGTTCTTCCTTCCCAAAGTCCTGCATAAGCAAGAGACTCCAGTGGGGCAGAGCACACCCTTCCCAGGTTTAGATGGGAAACAATTTACATTGGGTCCTCATGGGCCAGCAGCCATTGCAAACGCCCATCAGCAAGCCATCAATTAAGGGTTTTTTTGTTTGTTTTGTTTTTAATGAAAACTGTTTTGTTGAGATAATCCTATATGCACACCCCACCTCTTAACTATTGCCACAGAGACATTTTTACTTAGAAATCCCTTCATTTCCTCATTGTTGGGGTTTTTTTTTTAAGTGAGACAAATGCTTAAAAAATATGAAAGTATCCTATAAACTTCTGTTAATGGAAGCTTAAGGTGAATGAATGGGTTTGTCTAGACATCGCTGCCCCCTGTGTCTAAAGGGAAGTAAAATTTTTATTGTGGGGACCAGGGCCTATTTGCTAGAAGAGGGAACGTTCAGTGCCACCTGGCTCACCAGCTCGTTTCTGCATTACCTTGGACAAATGCCATCTGAAAACTCCCTACCAGCCCTGAGGTGCATTGCAGCCTCTGTGTCATTGTGTGTGACATCACTGGGTTGCTATGGATATAGGTGCGAGGTCACTCGCTCTCCTGCGGAACTAGAAATAGGGGGAAATTAGAGTCTAAAAATCACCAATTGAAGACACTTGCAGCACTGGTGACCTACTGGAAGGCCAACTTGGATTCTTTCCTCGTTAAAACTGTTATTAAAAGGCAACTGTAACCACACACTAATACAACAGTATTCTTAACTTTAAAGCCAATTGTTTTTCATAAAATGAAATCTGTAGCTCCTTTAATTAGGAAAGGATAAGCACCTGGCCTTTTAAAAACCAAGAAAAAAATTTTTTCAAAATTAAATAATATCTCTCTACTGTTTCGTTTGAAAGGTTTAAGAGGCAAGGCACACTCCAGCATCCACTCCACACTAGAGATGCATTTAACAACCTTTGTTACATAAGGTAGGAAGTTAAATATTAAGGGAATGGAAAACCCAATTATCAATTTTTCTACTTAATTCTGGAATATTTAGCACTCCCCCCCTCCTCTGCTGGCAAACTGGTCCCCAGCTCATTAATAAATGAGTGTTACTGACAAAAATGGTGCAACTAGGTAGGGTTTTCCGTCTCAGTCAAAAATGCGCCAGTATTCTCATCAGAATGAGAATGCATTAGGTCAGCGGGGGGGAAAAAAACCTCAGCTGCATTTAACAAAAAAATATTTTTTAAAAGACTTTTTCCCCTTTAAAATAACTCCTCCCAGCCCCCACCCAGTCTAGGCTCTCTGCAATATGACAAATGCAGAATCTTCTGGAATGACTTGATACTGCCTCCCACCACCGCTTTGTTTGCACTATCAGATCAGACAGAAATTTTTTTTTTACACTTATAGGAATTTCGGCAGACTCGTGCCTGCATTCAAAAAAGAAACTGCATTATGTCACAAATCGAGTCAGTTAACATTCAAAGGCATTATATTTAACCTCTTGAAATTAAAATAAAAATGAAAAATTAAGATGGCATACAGAGGGCCATGAATGGGAATGCCAGAGACACTCTATCCCTCTCTTCCTAAAAGCTAAAGGACTTGCTTTGGGCAATGGGTAAAGAGAAGCCTTTTGTTAAGAAAAAACGTGAACAAGGTGGTTTCGATTTTACACCATTGAGCCCGTTTTTTTTTTCTTTCTTTTTTTTTTTTTTTTTTTTTGATGGGCGAGAGGTAGGGAAGGATCTACATTTTTTTTTCTTCCCGAAATTTCTCTAAAGGATGTGGGGGGGAGGGGGCCGAGATGGGGGGGGCGGTGTTGGAGTGGAGAGGCGGAAAACTGGGAGACCTGCTGAGTGAATGGGAAAGGCGCCGCCCAGACACCAGGGAGAGAAAGAGGAACCGCATCCATGCGGTCCCCCCGCCCCCACGCATAGGCTGGGAGGAGGGGAAGTGGGGCACAAAGGATGCGCACGGCCCCCAACTCAGGTCCCTGGACATTCAGGGTCACAGAGAGACCCCACGGTAGAGACCAGCCACGCAAGACCCCGCCCCAGCCCCGAACCCGGAGAGGCTGAGAAAGAGGCCGCGTCACCACTCGGGTGCATGAGCCGCTTACTAGGACCCGTCCCCAATCCCTCCAAGGAGTGAGATGGAGAGGTGACCGTACAGTCACGAGACGACATGTCCCCGGGCATGCCTTCCACGCCGAGGATCCCGAGGATCGTGGTGTCGGGAGCGGCTAGGGCGAGGCAGGGGGGAGGGGAGGAGACACTCACGTTCTTCATGGCCGCGGCCATATCGTCGTAGCGCTCCGCCTGCTCGGCCAGCCGGGCTTTCTGCACCAGTTGCTCGCGGTCCACCATCTTCGCAGGGCTGAAGAGGGTCGGCTGGAAAGAAGGAAACCGAAGACCGCCTTGAAGGGCTTTAGGAAAAGAGAGGCGCGGCTTGGGGCTCGTGCGTCGGAGGGACCGACCCACGAAGCAAGCTGCTGAGGAGGACGAGAGGGAGGCGGCACGAGCTGCGACCGCGGGACCCGGCGCAAGGAGGCTGCGGCTCCAATGCGTGCCGCGGGCGGACAACCCCCTGCGGTCCCGCCCACACGAGTGACGTAAAGTCACCGCCCACTCGCGCATGCGCGCCCCGCCCTGCCCTGCCCTGCCCTGCCCTAGGCTTCTCCCCGTATTGGAACATTTGCTGTGGCTCCTTGCGTCTCCTCACTTCTTCACTGCTCCCTAATGGGTCCCTTTCTTGACTTCACCCTAAATCCTCAGCTTGGTCAACTTCCCCTCTTCTCGCCCCCTGAGGTCTTTCCCTCCCCGCTCCGTTTGCCTAGCCTCCTGCGCATGAATTCCTGGGAGTTGTAGTTTGACCCGCACCAAACTGACGGGCAGAGCGGACCAAGGACAAAGGGGCAGTGGAGACTACATCTCCCAGCGGGCGTAGCGCGCAGGCAGAGGCGGACCGGGTTGGGGGCAGGGTCTAAGCCCGGGGCCGCTAGGGACCCCTGGCGGGGATGCAGCCTGCACTAGTCCAGCCGAGTGCTGATTCACGGCCCCGCCCCATGGCCTCTGGGCAGTTGGGAGGAGAGAATAGGCCAGGGCCTCAGTCTTGCTGTCTCTGAACTGAAGTAACTGGTCATTGTTGAGGGTCGGGGAAGAACGCGAGTGATCAGGGTAGGCAAGAGAAGTGCAGACAGCGTAAATCCAAACTGCCCAACCACCACCATTCCCGAGACTGAGACTCACACCAAGGTTGCAGTTTCCAATGATGCAACTTTGACATCGGGCTTAACTGGATGAAATCATTGACTACCACATATCCACCGCCTATATTGCTTATTTTCCCTAAGTGATGAACTATCTGCAGTCTGACCCTGGGGGACACCCTTCCTTTCCAGTGAAGACTCCTGAAAATTCAATTCATTGGACCAAAGCCTGCCTGAGCTCATACCCCCTACAGTTTTGACTGCGTGTTTTATTTTCATCATATATTTGTAGATTGTTTTGTTTGAAACGGGGTTTCATGGCTCTCAAGGTGGCCCCGATCTCCTTATATAATTAAAACCGGCTTCGAATTCCTCCAGACCAAGTTCTGGAGTTATAGGCATGTGCCAACACAGTGGCCTTGACTACGTGTTTTATTTGCTTCTTCCGTTCTACATGTTGGGCACCTACCCTGTTCCAGGTGGTTCTGTTCAGAGGGGCGCAGCAAAAGGCAAAACAGGCCAAGCACTCAGCTCAAGAAAACAGGAGACAGCTGTTAAGTTTCAAACCCAGGGCAAGCAGCTGAGGTGCCTGCCTATTTAACATAGCAAAATAGACCTGGCCTCCCTGTTCTCCCAGCATCCCTCAGTCTCTACCTGTTAGAAGGTAAGGCTAGCATACCCAGCCTTCCACCCAGACTAGGGCCTGGGCTGCCCTTCCCCGAGAGGCGATTCCATATATAATCCAGACGTTTTGGTTACCCACCTGTAGTGACAATTTGGGAATATTGGTTTCGTTAAACACACACACACATACACGAGAGAGAGAGAGAGAGAGAGAGAGAGAGAGAGAGAGAGAGGGAAGAAATATGTTTTTGTTTTAACCGCAGGTGTGCAGATATGGGGCTGCTTTGTAGCAGCTGACTGTGATTTGCCTGGTGCTCCAGCAGTGGCATGATTTCACCAGCTGCAGATAGTTTCTATAATGGTGTGATGTTTGGAGTCTTAGGTACTTTTCAGAGGGCAGATAAATGCTAGATAGGGGTTGTTATTGGTTGGTTGCTGTTGGTCGCAGTTTGATTTTTTTGTTTTTGTTTTTGTTTTTGTTTGTTTGTTTGTTTGTTTTTTCTTTTTTGAGACAAGGTCTCTCTGTGTAGCCTTGGTTGTCCTAGACTTGCTTTGTAGACTAAGCTGGCCTCGAACTCAGAGTAATTTGCCTGCCTCTGCCTCAAGAGTGCTAGGATTAAAGGCATGCACCACTATGCCAGCTGTTCACAGTTCATTAAGCAGTCAAATAAGAAACACAAAGAAACAAAAATAAAAAATTAGATATCCTAGCCGGGTGTGGTGGCGCACGCCTTTAATCCCAGCACTCGGGAGGCAGAGGCAAGGGGATCGCTGTGAGTTTGAGGCCAGCCTGGTCTACAAAGCGGGTCCAGGCCAGCCAAGGCTACACAGAGAAATCCTGTCTCGAAAAAACCAAAAAAGAAAAAAGAAAAGAAAAGAAAAGAAAAGAAATTAGATATCCTGACATCAAAAATCAAACTTGCCTCAAGGGCTCAGTGCCCCTGTTTGGAAGGAGGTAGTCTCTCCCTTTCTGACCCCTGAATTTATTCAGGGAGCTCTTTCCTACTACTCTACAGGCCAACTGTGGCAGGCTGTGGACAGAAAAGATCAGAGTGTCGCCCTTGGTTACATAGAAAATTCAAGGTCATTATGGTAGTCATAGGATGCTTGCTGGAAAAGAAAAAAGATAGCCAGGCACTGTGGTGCAGGCCTGTAATCCAGCACTTACTTGGAAAGGCAGAGGCAGGCAGATCTCTGTGAGTTTAAGGCCAGCCTAGTCTACAAAGCAAGTCCCTGACAGCCAAAATAACACAAAGAAACCCTGTCTGAAAAAAACAACAAAAAGAAGCCAGGTATGGTGGCGCATGCCTTTAATCTCAGCACTCAGGAGGCAGAGACAGGCAGATTGCTGTGAGTTCGAGGCTAGCCTGGTCTACAATGCAAGTCCAGGATAGCCAAGGCTACACAGAGAAACCTTGTCTAAAAACACCAAAAAAGAAAAAAAAAATAGAAAAAAATATGAGAGACTGGAGAAGTGGCTCACTAGTTAAGCTTGCTTGTTAGTCTTCTAGTGGGCCCGGAATTAAGTTCCCAGCACCCAGTCTTCTGGCTTATAAAATGCCTATGATTCCAGCTCCAGAGAATCAGATGTCCTTTTCTGGCCTCCTTGAGCACACACGTGTAACAAACACATAAATAAAAATAAATCTTTAAAAAAGAAAAAGAAAAGCCTTTAATCCCAGCACTCGGGAGGCAAAGGCTGGTAGATTGCTGTGAGTTTGAAGGCAGCCTGGTCCACAAAGAGAGTCCAGGACAGCCAAGGCTACACAGAGAAACCCTGTCTCAGAAAAAAAGGAAAGAAAGAAAGAAAGAGAGAGAGAAAAAAAGAAAGAAAAAGAAAGCTGACTGGTGGTGGAAAACACTTTAATCCCAGCACTCAGGAGGAAGAATTCAAGGCTAGACTGGTCTACAGAGCAAATTTCAGGAAGGCCAGGCCTATACAGAGAATCCCCAAAACAAAAAGACAAAAACATGAACTAAACTCCAACATTTAAGAAATTCAATTCCCAAACTGGGCATGGTGGCACATGCCTTTAATCCCAGAACTCCAGAGGCAGAGGCAGGCGGATCTCTGTGAGTTCGAGGCCAGCTTGGTCTACAAAAAGGAGTGTAGGATAGCCAAGGCTACACAGAGAAACCCTTTCTTGAAAATCAGGGGAAAAAATTCAATCCCCAGCACCACACACAAAAAAATTATTTTCAGCTGGGGAGGGGGGGTGGCGCACACTTTTAATCCCAGCGTTTGGGAGGCAGAGGCAGGAAGCTCTCTGTGAATTCAAGGCCAGCTTGATCTACCGAGTAAGTTCCAGAATAGGCAGGGCTACACAGAGAAACCTGTCAGCCGGACAGAGGTCCTAAAAAGATTCTACACGAGGGTCAGCAATATTTCCAACAGAACCCTCACAGACTTAAGCAAGTTGAGGAGACAATAGTAAAGTGCAAACATGAAGGCTTGACCTTGAGCCCAGCACCTGAAAGAAAGAAAGAAAGAAAAAAAGCTGGATGTGATGTCACAGATTTGTAATCCTAGCACTGGAAAGGCAAAGAAAAAGTGATTTCTGGGGCTCCCTGGCCAGGAAGCCTTAACCTACCTAGCAAGTTCCAGGCCAATTGAGCAGACTCTGTAGACACCTGAGGTTGTCCTCTGGCTTCCGTGTGTGTGTGTGTGTGTGTGTGTGTGTGTGTGTGTGTGTGTGTGTGTACAGGATTGAAGGATTTGAGAATGTGGGGGGGTGTTATTCTTGGGGGGTTTTTTGGGGGGCAGGATGTAAACTGGGGATTGACCCTAAGACCTACACCATGCTATAGCTGTATTTTTGGCTACCTTATTGGGGTTTTTTCCCACCACCTTTCTCCACCCCAGTCTCTTCCAACCCCCACAACACTAGGTAGGACAGAAAGGACAGAAGGAAAGAGGAGCTTTGATCTCCTACTTCCTGCTGACTAGGAGTGTTGAGTTCCTTGGGGCGGGGCTGATCGTCATTGACAGGACATTCAATTCTTCTACTCTCTTCGCTCATGACCGTGTAAGAAAGGCAAACTATGTGTGGCTGGCAAAATCACTCCCTTCCTAAAGCACGAGACAAGTCACAGCTAGCTGCTGCAGACAATCTGAAGCAGCCTCCTATCCAACACCCGGGATCAAAACGAGAACATACTCACATAACATGTCCGTGATTTTAAAGAAACAGAAATTCTCACTACACCATGAGAAACACGGTTCTTGTACTTGGATTATATACCTAGTCCCCCCGTACGTCTGTCTTTTTGGGGGCGGGCAGGGTTGGCGCTTTTTCAAGACAGAGTTTCTTTGTATAGCCTTGGCTGTCACAGACTCTCTTGTAGACCAGGCTGGCCTTGAACTCACAGCAATCCTGCCTCTGCCTCCCTGAGTGCTGGGATTAAAGGCGTACATCTGTCTCTTACTTTTTTTTCTTTCTCTCTTTCTTTTTTTCCTCTCTTTATTCCTTTTCTCTCTTTCTCTTTAGTTAGTTTTTTTTTTTATGTTGTTGTTGTTGTTTTGTTTTGTTTCTGAGACAAGGTTCCTCGGTGTAACATCCCTGAGTGTCCTGGAACACTCTATGTAGACCAGGCTGGCCTCTAACTAACAGAGATCCTCCTGCCTCAGCCTCCCTGAGTGCTGGGATTACAGGCCTGGGCTGGCCTGTCTTTTTCTTTTTCTTTTGAGACAGAGTTACATTGTGTATCCCTGGCTGACCTGGAACTCAATTGGTGGACCAGGCTGGCCTTGAACTCACATAGAGTCTGCCTCTGCCTCCGGAGAGCCTTACTTAACACCAGGTAAACAAAACCCAAAAACATTCCCACTTCCTTCCTCCTCCGAGAGTCACGCCTCTTCTCTTCCCTGTGGACCCTGACGCAGTCTGTGCACCAGAGTGGCCTTAGACCTGCTGATAAATGAAGCACCATGGCTTACGGCACACTTCTAATAACAGGAGGTGGGAGGTGGAGGCAGGGAGCCCAGGAGTTCAAGGCAGCTTGAGCTACACAGTGAGACCTTGTCTCAGAAAAGAAAGAAGGAATTGCCTGATGAATTTTAAGACATCTAGACTGACCTGGACCTTATCTCCAAGAAGAAAAGGTTTTCTTTTTACTTTGCTTCTTTTTCGAGATGGTCTGTCCTCCAACTCTCTCTGCAGCCCCAAGCTGGCCTTGAACTCCTACTCATCACTCCACCTCCCAAACACTGCCTTAAAGACCTTCACGACCAAGACAGGCTTCAAAGGGGAAAAGACAAAAGGAGATGGAGGAGGAGGAGGAGTGGGGAGTGGGTGACACCGCTCAGCGGTTAGGGCACATGAAGAGAAATTTTGGCGATCTGTAGCATTCTTATTTATTTATGTGTTTGTTTGTTGAGACAGGGTTTCTCGGTGTAGCCTTGGCTGTCCTGGATAGCTTTGTAGACCAGGCTGGCCTCGAACTCACAGCGATCCACCTGCCTCTGCCTCACAAGTTCTGGGATTAAAGGCATGCGCCACCATGCCAGGGCCCAGGACCCACTTAAAGGCAGTGGAAAAGGCCCTACTCCACAAGAGTGTCTTCTGGACAGTCAAGGTGTGCAAGTGTTTAATCCCAGCACTTGGGAGGCAGACACAGGTGGATCTCTGTGAGTTCAAGGCCAGCCAGATCTACAAAGTGAGTGCAGGACATCCAGGGCTACACAGAGAAACCCTGTCTCAAAACAGACAAACAAACAAACAAACAAACAAAAAGTATCTTCTGACCTCCACATGCCCTCACACACACACACACAAATACACACATATACAAACACACACATGCATACACACACATATACACTATTAAATAAATATTTAAAAGTTAAAAATTAAAATAAATAAATCATTTTTTAAGAGGAGAGATGGTTCAGTGGTTAGGAGCACTGGCTGTTCTTCCAGGGACCCAAGTTCAACTTCCCAGCACCCGGATGGCAGCTAACAACTGTCTGTAATTCCCGAGCCAAGGGAATCAATGCCCTCACACAGATATACATATAGACAAAACACTAATGCACATAAAATAAAAAAATAAACAAATCATTTAAAAGTTACAAAAAAAAAAAAAAGACAGCTGTGAATGGTGGCACACATTTTTAATGGCAGCACCTGTAGGAGACGTGATCTTTGTAAGTTAAAGGTCAGCCTGGTCTACAGTCAGTTCCAGACCAGCCAAGGCTACAATGTAAGCACCTGTGTTAAAAAACAACAACAACAAAGGCTGGGCATGGTGGTGCATGCCTTTAATCCCAGCCCTCGGGAGGCAGAGGCAGATGGATCGCTGTGAGTTCAAGGCCAGCTTGGTCTACAAAGTGAGTCCAGGACTGCCAGGGATCTGTTAAACAGAGAAACTTTGTACAAACAAACAAACAAACAAAGTAAAACATGTCAGTGATAAGGACCTTGGACTCCTGACCCTCCTGCCTTCACCTCCCAAATACAAGGACCACATCCGGTTTATGCAGTGCTGTGGCTTGAACCCAGGGCCTCATGCATGCTAGGCAAGCATTCCACAGCTGAACGATACAAGAGTCCACTGAGCTCTGCCCTTAGCCTTCTCCCTGGTTTTTCAGGCAAGAAGGAAGAGACACGGAGAGGCTACGTGCAATTCACACAAACATTGACTTGCTGAGTTTAAAATGAAACCTGGGCAGTCCTTCTGGGCTCCCTGCAGCAGAGCCTCCCACTCCTCCAGCTCCCTAGGCGCCAGCTGTGAGTCCTGCTCTATCTTGGCATCTGCTCAGAAAAAGGGGGAGGAGCCTTGGCCGTGGTGGCTGATCTGACACAAGGGTATCCTCCATCTTTCTCCAGCACTGGGGGACACGACCTTCTAACTGCATCTTCTACGGCTGAGTTGGCAGACAAGCAGGCCAGCTATGAAAATCAGTGCCCTGAAGTCATAAATCATCACAGCCCTGTCCCCAGACTGCTGGCTTCCTCCTGAGGCTGGAGATATATCCCCAGGTTAGTGCAGAAGGTGACAGTAGCAGTGGTGGCGGCGGCTTCGAAGACCTACCAATAGTGTACCCATCCTGTGCTCTGAGACTGCCCTCAGCATCCCTTCCCTAGCGCGCCGGCTTATAGTAGGGGCAGAAAACACCATGGTTCAGATGCAAAGGATGATGGGAGAATTTCAGTAGGCCACCTCTGCTGTAGGTCCTAGAGCAGCAGAAGAGGCCTGTGCTGAGAGGCAGGACTCAAATGTTAGGACCCTGAGTTTGTCCTTGAACTTGCAGGATGACGTTGGGCAAATACATTATTTCTCTGGGTTTCGGATTGTGAGGCTATAAGAGAAAGAAATTGGATGTATAACTATTTTTTAATGTGTGCATGTCTGTCTATCTGTTTTTTTGGGTACACAAGTACACACCTATAGACAATCTTGGATGCCATCCGTAAGAATGCTATTCACGCCAGGTGTAGTGGCACATGCCTTTAATCCCAGCACTTGGGAGGCAGAGGCAGGTGGATCATTGTGAGTTTGAGGCCAGCCTGGTCTACAAAATGAGTCTAGGAGAGCCAAGACTACACAGAGAAACCTTGTCTCAAAAAACAAACAAACAAACAAACAAACAAAAGCGGTGTTAAAAGCACTGGCTGCTCTTCAAGAATACCAGTGCTAGGCTCTCAGCACCTGAGCATCTGCTCACAGTTTCAGAGGATTGGATGCCCTGCCCTCTTCTGAACTCTGAAGGCAATGCACACTTGTGCTCAGACACATGGGTAGAAAAAACCCCCATACACATATGTAGTGACAACTTTGGAATTTTGGTTTCTTGTTTGTTTGTTTGTTTGTTTGTGAGACAGGGTTTCTCTGTGTAGCTTTGCCTGTCCTAGACTCACTTTGTAGACCAGGCTAGCCTTGAACTCACAGTGATCTGCCTGCCTCTGCCTCCTGAGTGCTGGATTTAAAGGCGTGCGCCACCACAACTGTCTATGAATTTTGATTTCTTTAAAAACACAGAAATAGGGCTAGAGAGATGGCTCAGGGGTTAAGAGCACTGCTCTTCTAAAGGTCTTGAGTTCAGTTCCCAGCAACCACATGGTGGCTCACAGCCATCTATAATGGGATCTGGTGCCTTCTTCTGGCCTGCAGGCATACATGCAAGCAAAACACTGTATACTTAATAAATAAATACATCTTTACACACACATACACACACACACACACATAGAAATACAGGCGGGAGTGGTGGCACACACCTTTAATCACAGCACTCAGGAGGCAGAGGCAGGCAGATCTCTATAAATACTAGGCCAACCTAGTCTGCATATCAAAATCTAGGTCAGCCTGGGCTATAGAGTAAGATGCTCTCTCAAAAAAAAATTGTTGCAGTCTAAAATTAGGGATCAGCTGGATGTAGTGGCCCACGCCATTAAGCCTAGCACTTGGGAGGCAAAGCAGGTGGATCTCTGAGTTGAGGCCAGCCTAGTCTACAAAGTGAGTTCCAAGAGAGCCAGGGCTACACACAGACACCCTGTCTCAAAAAACCAGAAATACCCAGTAATGGGGAGGCAGAGGCAGGCAGATCTCTGTAAGTTCGAGGCCAGCCTGGTCTACAAAGGGAGTCCAGGACAGGTAGGGGTACACAGAGAAATCCTGTTTCTAAAAACAACAACAAAAACACCAAAAAATAAACAAACAACAAAAAACCACCAAAAACAGTACCACCAGGCTCAGTGAATCACATCCCAGCACTCAGGGAGGCAGAGGCAGGCAGATCTCTGTGAGTTCAAGCACCAAGGTGACACAGGGAAACACTGTCTCAAAAAAAAAAAGAAAAAAGAAAAAGAAAAAGAAAGAAAGAAAGAAAAGAAAAATCAATACAACAAACAAAAACTCAAAATTAAAAAATACATAAAATTAAGTATCATGCCTCACACTAGTAATCCCAGCACTTGGGAGGCTGAAGCAGGGGCATTGCTCCAAGTTCAAGACTATGACTACAGTCGGGCGGTGGTGTCCCACGCCTTTAATCTCAGCACTCGGGAGACAGAGGCAGGTGGATCACTGTGAGTTCGAGGCCAGCCTGGTCTACAGAGTGAGTCCAGGACAGTCAATGCTATGCAGAGAGATCCTGTCTCAAAAAAAAAAAAAAACATGACTACATAGTGAGTTCCAAGCGAGGCTTGGCTACAGAGTGATAGAGACCCCCGTCTCAAGCAACAATAACAACGAAAGCTTCTAGTCTAAGCTCTGGCTCCCATCTGTGTTCTTAGATGCTAAGGAGGCTTGAGCAGAAGAGTCTCTCCAGCTCACAAGGTCCAAACCAGCTGGCAGCATAGCAAGACCCAACTGGAAGGGAAGAGAAGAGAGGGGAGGGGAGAGGTGGGGAGAGGAGAGGAGGGGAGGGGAGGGGAGAAAAGGGGAGCCGAGAGGAGGAAAGTTGAGTTTTGCCCCTGTAGCAGCAAGGCTTGCAGCTAAGCCCTCTGGTTGGTATCTTTCCATCTGTCTGAGTAGAATGTCTGAAAGGTCTTTGCAAATGTGCGTTCTAGCTTCTCCATCTGTTGCTTTGGCTGTGTCATGCACGCCACACCCGTGGTGTGGGGGCCAAACTCTGTGTCCTCTAGGGGAACAATGACGCGCCTGTCACGGTGACACACACCTGTAATCCCAGCAGTGGGGAGGTGGAGACAGAAGGAAAGGGAGTTCAAAGTTATCCTTGGCTACATAGTGAAGTTGAGACCGACCCTAGCTACATGAGACATTGGCTTAAAAAAAAAAAAAAGACTAATTTCAAAATGGATGTGCTGACTCATGATGCCTATAGTCCCTGCACTTGAGAAGTAGAGAGAAAGGAATTAAAAGGGTTTTAAGGCCACCCTAGGCTCCTAGACTACATAGACACACACACACACACACACACACACACACACACACACACACACACGCAGCAGGGCATAGAGAAGCCTGCCTATATTCCCAGTAAACAGAAGGAAGAAGCAAGTCAAAAACTAGTTTGAGGTCAGTATATCATGTACTTCTCTTTATTACATTCATACATTTGTTTGTTTGGTTATCTATTTTTGTTTGTTTGTTTGTTTGAGACAGGGTCTCTCTGTGTAGCCCTGGCTGTCATGGACTGACTTTGTAGACCAGGCTGGCCTTGAACTCACAATGATCCGCCTGCCTCTGCCTCCCAAGTGCTGGGATTAAAGGCGTGCGCCACCACGCCTAGTTTCTATCTACTTTTTTAGTGGAATGGCACACATGTGCCTCAGCATGTGGTGTGTGTGTGTGTGTGTGTGAGAGAGAGAGAGAGAGAGAGAGAGAGAGAGAGAGAGAGAGAGAGAGAGAGAGAGAGAGAGAGAGAGAGAGAGAGAGAGAGAGAGAGAGAGAGAGAGAGAGAGAGAGAGAGAGCAGAGAACTTGTGAGGACCAATTCTCAATTCTCTCCTTCTACCAAGTGGATCTGGAGACTTGAACTCAGGTCCTCCGGCTTGGCGACAAGCACTGCTGATCTATCTTTCACAGGCCCTCAGCCCGCCCTGTATCTAAGCAGGAAGTTCCAGGCCAACTAGGGCTGCAAAGTAAGACCCAGTTTGGAAACAAAGAAAATGAAAAGGGGAGGGGAAAAAAAATCCACTGCCTCAAATAAAGAGACAAAGCACTTATTTTCAGAACAGCATAGTCTGAGCTAGAAGCTTCTTAGCAATCTCAGCTGTCTGAGTGTGGGCCAAAGGGCTTTTACCGATCTGGATCTTTACAACATGGAAGCCAAAATCTGTACCCAGTTCTCTGAATCTCAGAACTGCACTCTGTGTGTGTGTGATTTTGAGACACTGTATTTGCTATGTAGCCTAGGAGCCTTAGGATGGTCTTAAATGTTTTCAGTGCCCCTGCCTCTACCTCTCAAGATGCAAGTGAGCCAAAGTTCAATGTTGAGTGTCTTCCTTTATCTCACTCCACTTTAGCTTTTTTTTTTTTTTAACTTTTCTTTTTCGGTTTTTCGAGACAGGGTCTCTCTGTATAGCCTTGGCTGGCCTGGACACGCTTTGTAGGCCAGGCTGGCCTCGAACTCACAACGATTCCACTGCATCTGCCTCCCGAGTGCTGGGATTAAAGGCATGCGCCACCATGCCCAGCTAAAACCAATTGTTTAAAGCAATAATGAAGATAAGGAAGAAAGGAAGGGAAAGAAGAAGGGAGGAGGGGAGGAAGGAAGGGAAGAAACAGGAAACAGTCTACAACTTTCAAGGGTCTGCCTACTCACAAAGGCCTGACTCTCTCGGCTAGGTCCCATCTAAAAGTACCACAGCCCCCTCCCGCCCACCCCCCACTGCCCCCAAACAGCACACGTGGAGAAAACAAGTGTTCAAAACATGAGCCCATGGGGGATATTTCTGATTCATATCACAGCAGGGGGGTGTCGCTGAAAGGCGGCCAGCCTGAGTTGCCGGAAAAGGAAGCCAAGTGGTCATAGACTCTCCTGGAAAGGAGTGAGAGAGCTGGCATTGGCTGTTCTGCAGAGTCAGCCCAGCCGCTAATGCTTGGAGAGCACAAATCCCACTTGGTCATGTAATAGGAACACTGGTGCTGACGCAGCATGCAGACGGGAGCCCGGGCTGCGCCAGAGGCAGGAGGGAGGCCCGGACTTCCGGCACCAACTCCTTGCTCTGACCATGGGGATGGGCAAGAACAAAGGGCACCCACTCCAGCCTGGGCCTTCCGTGCTGTGAGTCAACATGAGTCAGGGCATGGAGTGCGTCTCCTCAGCTAGGCCTCTGCGCCAGGCAGGTGTCTTCTCTGTCCTGTTGGGAGCTGGGGGATGGCAGACTGGAAGGGACAGCAAGGGGGACTTGTTCATCCGGAATAGGAATCCCTCTAGCCACAGGCGAGTTGCCATTTGGGGGGGGGGTCTTTTATTTTTATTTATATTTATTTATTTATTTATTTGGTTTTTCAAGACAGGGTTTCTCGAAGTTATCTTAGCTGTCCTGGACAAGCTTTGTAGACCAGGCTGGCCTCGAACTCACAGCAATCCACCTGCCTCTGCCTCCCTAGTACTGGGATTAAAGTGTGCCACCACTGCCCAGCTGCTGCTGTTTCCTCTTCCTCCTCCTCCTCCTCCTCCTCCTCCTCTTCTTCTTCTTCTTCCTCTTCGCTATGAATAAACTCCATGGCCCCAGTCATGCTAAGAAAGTGCTCTAGAGCCGGGCACGGTGGCGCACACCTTTAATCCCAGCACTCGGGAGGCAGAGGCAGGCGGATCACTGTGAGTTTGAGGCCAGCCTAGTCTACAAAGCGAGTCCAGGACAGCCATGACTACACAGAGAGACCCTGTCTCAGGAAGAAAGAAAGAAAGAAAGAAAGAAAGAAAGAAAGAAAGAAAGAAAGAAAGAAAGAAAGAAGAAAGGAAGGAAGGAAGTGCTCTAACCCTAAGCCTCACCTCCATACCTCACCAAGGGATTCTAGGCAGGCGGATCAGCCCTAGGTAAGCAAAAATTCTTCCTCATCTTAAAACAGGTCTGATGCTGCGTGGGCTAACCTCCAACCTGCTATGCAGTTGAGGCTGGGCTTGAATTCCTGATCCTCCTGTTTCAGCCAAGTGCATTGGCCACAGCTGGCCAGGTCATGTGTTTCTCTTTATTCACAATACCGACTGCATAATGGTCAGCAAAAGGAAAAGATGGCCAGGACATGGGGACTAAGCTGGTGACCGCCCCACAACCCCAACTCCTCTATTTAAAGAACTGTGTATACAGCCAGGTATGGTTATGGTGTGTGTGCTTGCATGAGCGTGTACGTGTGCGCATGCGTGTGCATGTGCGTGTGTGTGTGTGTGTGTGTGTGTGTGTGTGTGTGTGTGTGATTCTAGCACTGAGGAGACTGAAGAAGTGGATTTCTAACCTAGCCTGGGCTACAGAGTGAGACCCTAACTCAAAAAAAAAAAAAATTTAAAAAAAAGGAAAAAGTTTAGAAAGTTGATATATGGCAGGTAAAGACACTTGCTGACAAGCCTGATGACCTGATTTCTATCTCTGGGACTCACATGGTGGAAAGGGAGAACCAACTCATACAAGTTGTCATCTGATGTCCATACATGCCCCATAGCATATGAGCGCGCACACACACACACACACACACACACACACACACACACAGAGAACATACACTTACATCAGGTGACTTATAACCACCTATAACTCCAACTCCAGGAGCTCCAATTCCTCTGGCCTCTATGGGCACCTGCACACACATGCGCCTACCCACGTAACATGTGCACATAATTAAAAATAATAAAATTTAGATTTTAAATTAGAAACAACAAAAAAAAGAAGTTTAAAGCCAGGTATGGTGGCACAGACTTTTAATCTCAGCATTTGGGAAGGTAGAGGCAGGCAGATCTCTGTGAGTTCCAAGCCTGCCAGAGATACATAAGAAGGCCTTATCTCAATAAAATAAAATTTTATGAGTTGGGGGTGTAGCCAGGTGTGGTGGTACAAGCCTTTGATTCCAGCACTTGGGAGGCAGAGGCAGGCGATCGCTGTGAGTTCAAGGCCAGCCTGGTCTACAAAGTGAGTCCGGGGCAGTCAAGGCTATACAGAGAAACCCTGTCTCAAAAAACCATTAAAAAAAAACAAAACAAAACAAAAAAAACAAGCCTTTGATTCCAGTATTCAGGGAGGCAGAAATGGGCAGATCTCTTGGAGTTTGAGGCCAGGCTGGTCTACCAAGTAAGTACAGGACAGCCAGGTCTACACAGGGAAACCCTGTCTCAACCTTCACCCTGCCCCCTCCTCCCCCCAAAAAACAGTCAAGGCTACACAGTGAAACCCTGCCTCAAAAATTGAGCAAACAAACAAACAAACAATAGCAGCAGCAAAAAATAAAACAGTTGGTGATGTGGCTTAGTGCTAATGTGCTTGCCAAGAACATGCACTGGGTTCCATCCTCAGTTTATTTGGCTTGTGAATTTCCAGGCTGGGGCACCTAGGAGCATGGCTGGGGAAGGCCGCCTCCCTGCATTTGCCGGCAGCCTCAACGGCTCAGACAGAATGAGGGTACTGGCTTCAATCACTCCTTTCCTTTCCTTTCTCCTTTCCCCTTGCTCCTCCTCCACTCCCGTCCACCTATGACTGCTGCTCTGAGACAGGGTCTGGCTCCATAGGCTAGGCTGGTCCTGGCTGTCCCCAGCATGCTGGGATTCCCGGTGTGAGCCACTCTGGCTTCTCCTCTTCCGGTACCACTAAAGCCAGCATTGTACCATCCTCCGCTCCTAATTGTCTCCTTAAAGCCCCCACTCCCACAGTACCCACATATGGATTAGAGGGCTAAGTTTCTACACTCAATTATAGCCAGAAAAAGCCTGATTAACCTCAAACGAATGGCTCTGAGTTTTTGATCTCTGCCCCTCTGTGATGGAGTGGCTCAGAACAAGTCATCTGGGTTAATGCTTAAAAAAAAAAAAAAAAAAAAAAAAGTCCATGTTTTCTTGCCTTCTCCTCAGATCCTTTGAATGCCAGTTGTCCCATCCAGATCAGAAGAACCAAGTGAAATCCTAGGGATTTTCTGGCTCTATAGTGCCTCATGGGAGATTTCCTGGGTTTTGGGGGTGGAGGGAGAAGAGGATTAAATAAAAAGGTCCCAGAAGAGCATTAAGGGTGCTTCAATGTAGGTGCCATTGCTGACTGAACATTGTTACCAGCCCTAAAATTTATTTATTTTTTTGGACCTGGGAAAAACTGGAGCAAGGGCAGTGTATGGGCAGGCTTGCCTTTAACTTGTCTATTTTCTTTATTCATTCATTCATTCATTCATTTATTATGTATTCAGTGCTCTATCTGCATGTACACTTCCATGCCAGAAGAAGGCACCAGATCTCATTACAGATGGTTGTGAGATCATCTGGTTGCTGGGAATTGAACTTGGGACCTCTGGAAAAGCAGCCAGTGCCCTTAACTTCTGAGCCATCTCTCCAGTCCCCCTAACTTGTTTGTTTTTACTACAGTTATTATTTTGATTTTTTTCTTCTTTTTTTGGGGGGGGGTTCAAAACAGAGTTTTTCTGTGTAGCCCTGGCCAGAAGTGGTGGCACAAGCCTTTGATCCCAACAATTGGGAGGCAGAGGCAGGCGGATCTCTGTGAGTTTGAGGCCAGCCTGGTCTATAGAGTGAGTCCAGGACAGCTAGGATTTTGTTACACAGAGAAACAAACAACAAACGAACAAAACATGTCAGTGGCAGGGTGGTGGTGGCCCATGCCTTTAATCCCAGCACCTGGGAGACAGAGGCAGGGGGATCTCTGTGAGTTCGAGGCCAGCCTGGTCTACAAAGCAAATTCCAGGACAGGCAGGACACAGAAACACTGTCTCAAAAAATCAAAAACAAGTAAACAAAAAATAAATAAATAAAATGAAAGTGTGTGCCACCAACACTTGGCTCTTGATTTGGTTTTTTATACACTATTTTTATTTGTTTTGGGTTTGTGTGTGTGCACATTGTGAAAGTCAGAGGCTGTTGTGTGGGACTCAGCTCTCTCCTTCACCATAGAAATCCCCAGACCAAACTCAGATCATCAGAGCTCCAAGTGGGGCCTTCTGCTGACTCACCCGTGCTGCTGCTGGCCCTAAAAGTGTATTTATGAGAGAGAGAGAGAGAGAGAGAGAGAGAGAGAGAGAGAGAGAGAGAGAGAGAGAGAATGTGTGTGTGTGTGTGTGTGTGTGTGTGTGTGTGTGTCCATGGGATGGGCAAAAGCTTATGGAGTCCATAGTCCATTCTCTTTTCATCTTTAGATTCATTCCTGGAACTCATCAGGTTTGAATGATAAGAGTTTTATATATATATATATATATATATATATATATATATATATATATATATATATATATATATATATATATATATAAAGCTTTTATCCACTGAGCAATCTCACTGACCCCTGTACTTTCTTTTCTTTTATTATTTATTTATTTACTTAAAGGTGTGGGCCACCATCTCCCAGCTTTTTAAAACTTTTTATTTATTTATATTTTGGGGGTTTTGGTGGTGGTGGTGGTGGTGTCAGTTTTTTTTTTTGTTGTTGTTGTTATTGTTGTTTTGTTTTGTTTTTTTCAAGACAGGGTTTCTCTGTGTAGCCCTGGCTGTCCTGGAACTCTGTAGACCAGGTTGGCCTCGAACTCACGTCAATCTGCCTGCCTCTGCCTCCCCAGTGCTGGGATTAAAGGTCTGCGTCACCACGCCCGGCCTGGCCCCTGCACTTTCTTTAAGACAAGGTTTCATATGTCTTAGGCTACCTTTGAACTTAACTTTGTAGCCAAGGATAACTTTGAACTCCTGATCCTCCTGCTTTAACCTCCCAAGTCTTGAGATTGTATGTGTATACCACCAGCCATTTTTTGTGTTGTTTGTTTGGCTTTGGGTCTGTTACAGGGTCTCTAAATGAAGCCCAGGCTGGCCTTGGACTAGCTATGTCACTCAGGATGGCCTTGATCTTGTAATCCTCTTGCCTCAGGCTCCACAGTGCTGGCAAAATGGCTCAGCTGGTCAGTGTGTTGGCTACAAAGGAATTTAATCCTTGGGACCCATAGGGTAGAAAGAAAACTCCTCTGACCTCCATATGTGCTCTGTAATGTGAGCACAGCCAGATATACACATACAATAAAGAAGCAAATGTGAGCCATGGTGGCACACACCTCTAGTCCCAGCACTTGGGAGGCTGAGGCAGGTGCCAAGGTCAACACAGAGAGACCCTGTCTCAAAACACTAAAACAAAACAAAACAAAACAAATACATAAAAATAAGCTAAAATAAAGGTAAAATACAAACAAACAAACAAAATAAAGGTAAAGATTTGTGATAACCTGGTATGGATCAGGCTTGTAATCCCAGCATTGGGGATGTGAGGCAAGACGATCAAGAGTTCAAGGTCAGGGCTGGAGAGATGGCTCAGTGGTTAAGAGCACTGGCTGTTCTTCCAGAGGACCAAGGTTCAATCCCCAGCACCCACATGGCAGTTCACAGCTGTCTGCAATTCCAGTTTGAGGGGATCTGACACCACACAGACATACATGTAGACCAAACACCAATGCACAATAAATAAATAAATAAATAAATAAATAAATAAATAAGAATTGGGGTCAGGCGTAATGTCACAGGCCTTTAATCCCAGCACTTAGGAGGCAGAGGCAGCAGACTTCTGATTTTGAGGCCAGCCTGGTCTACATAAGCATTCCAGGACAGCCAGGGCAACACAGTGAGATGCTGTCTCCAAATAAAGATTTGAAGATAAATATAGGAGAAGCCTGGAGACAATCAGGCTGGAGGGCTGGGGTGGCTTGGAGGGGACAGGTGGATCATCTGAGTCAATTGAAGGGGCAGAGCTGTCACCGGAGGAGCATCCTGGGAGACGACAGGTGGGCAGGACAGACTTCAAAGTTCAGAGTGGACAGCAGGGAGGTTCCTGGGAACCTGGTTCTCTGGGAAGAAGAAGTTGGAGCCACTTGCTGAGTCACGGCAGGCAGAAGGGAGGAGGCTAGAGAACAGGCTGCTGCCTTCCCAGAGCTGCTGGAGTGGGTGTGGGTAAGGGCTCACAAAGACTGACCATCCTACAGCCATCTGGGCGTGGAGGCCACGTACTAAGGAGCCAGCCATCTGTTCCACCCAGAGAATTTTCTCTGACAGTCCTAAACTGTGTAGGCCAGGATCTGAGAGAGACAAAATCAGACTACCAGGGTAAACAGGGTCAGTATGGCCAAGAGATGGAAAAAGGGAGCTAAATGAAGGCTTAGAGTGAATGCAGATATTGGCTTAGTCTCTGGGGAGGGAAGAAAAGAGTTGGCCAGGGACTTGAAGCCTTGGGGACATGGAAGACCAAACACAGAATGAGAGGGCATTTCCTTATACAACCAGAGAACACTTAGGAAAGTGGCGATGGCCTGGACTGGAATTGGGGGTGTGGCTCAATGGTAGAGCACCTGCCTAGAATCCCCCAGTGAGGGGCTGGGGTGTGGCTCAGTGGTAGAGCACCTGCCTAGAATCCTCCAGTGAGGGGCTGGGGTGTGGCTCAATGGTAGAGCACCTGCCTAGAATCCCCCAGTGAGGGGCTGGGGTGTGGCTCAATGGTAGAGCACCTGCCTAGGATCCTCCAGTGAGGGCTGGGGTGTGGCTCAGTGGTAGAGCACCTGCCTAGAATCCCCCAGTGAGGGGCTAGGGCATGGCTCAATGGTAGAGCACCTGCCTAGAATCCCCCAGTGAGGGGCTGGGGTGTGGCTCAGTGGTAGAACACCTGCCTAGAATCCCCCAGTGAGGGGCTGGGGTGTGGCTCAGTGGTAGAACACCTGCCTAGAATCCCCCAGTGAGGGGCTGGGGTGTGGCTCAGTGGTAGAACACCTGCCTAGAATCCCCCAGTGAGGGGCTGGGGTGTGGCTCAGTGGTAGAGCCCCTGCTTAGAATCCCCCAGTGAGGGGCTGGGGTGTGGCTTAGTAGTACAGCACCTGCCCAGAATCCCTTAGTGAGGTGGCTGAGGGTCCAGGAGTAAAGTGTCTGCCTAGAATCTATCAGTGAGGAGCTAGGAGCATGGCTCAGTGGTGGAGCCTATCATTAGCAATGCCAAAAAAAAAAAAAAAAAAAAATCCAAAAATAAGCAATAAAACAAAACCAACACCCACCCCGAACAAAAACAAAAGGAACAAACCTACTTGGCTCCCAGAGGGATATCTGCAACAAAGCTTTCTGAGCAAAGGGACAGAGAAGACATACAAGACTTAGAGTCCAAGTGAGCCTCAAGGAAAGGACTTTCTCGGACTTATTTGGAAGCAGCCACGTGGCAGTGAGGTCGTCTTGATACGCGCCCACTGTTGTATAAGGGAGTGTGGTGGGGCGGGGATACCATGGCGGCCTTGTGCCAAGGTATACCCCTTGAAGAATTACACACAACAGATATGGTATAAAGGAGGTTTATTGTGGTAAAGGGGAGGAGGGGACCTGATGAAGGGACAGAGTGAATGGGCCATGAGGGCCAAGAGTGAACAGAGAGGTCAAACAACAGAGACAGCTGGGGTAGGGGGCGGGGGTCCTTTTATTCCCCACATGCACCCGTGGTGGCAGCAGGTAATGCCGTAAGACTTTGCTAGGACCCTGAAGGCAGGCCGGTGGGATCCCCTGTGAACCAGTCCCACGCAATCCCTCTTCCGCGTTCTACCTCCACGGGAGCCCAAGACCCTTCTATTAGGGAATGACATTCTCAGGACAGCATCTTCCACCTGTACCGAGTGGAGACAGCCCAAGCCTTTGGGGCTGCAACATGAAAAAGTAGAGGCTTGCTCAGATTGTACCTTGACTGGCCGGGCGTGGTGGTGCACGCCTTTAATCCCAGCACTCGGGAGGCAGAGGCAGGCAGATTGCTGTGAGTTCAAGGCCAGCCTGGTTACAAAGCAAGTCCAGGACAGCCAAGGCTACACAGAGAAACCCTGTCTTGAAAAACCAAAAAAAAAAAGCCAGGCGTGGTGGCGCACGCCTTTAATCCCAGCACTCGGGAGGCAGAGGCAGGCGAATCACTGTGAGTTCGAGGCCAGCCTGGTCTACAAAGTGAGTCTAGGACAGCCAAGGCTACACAGAGAAACCCTGTCTCGAAAAAACAACAACAACAACAAAAAACAAAAAAAGAAAGAAAACAGTTGTATGATTTTTCCCCCTTGAGCACATGTAAAGCAACATCTATTTGACCTAGGCTTAGTGTCACACACCTATAATCCCTACAATGGGGAAGTCGAGGGTCTGGGAGGAGGGTCAGGAGTTCAAGGTCAGCCTTGGCCACAGGGTATAGGAGAACTCTGGGGGGGGGGGGAGAGGAAGAGAAGGTTAAGGGAGGTGAGGGAGGGGGAGAAGGAGAGAGATCTGACAGAAGAACGAGCAGGAAGACAGACTGCTGGAGACAGGGACAGGGAGAGGGAGAGGGAGAGAAGGTGCTGAGCAAGCTGGTCAGCTGCCAGTGTCGTCCCGGAAGCTGCTCGGCTGGACCCAGTCAGGGCAAAGATAGATGGCTGCCTGGAGAAGGCAGAAGTCAGCGGACTGGGCAAATGGGCTGCCTGTCCTCTCTGTGATTTGTAAGGAAAGGCCAGCCCGGAGCAGGGCGTGCTGGTATAAACACACACTAGGGAGTAGGAGCTGGAGGCTCAGCAGGTCAAGGTCACCCTCAGCTACATAGAAAGGCCAAGGACAACCCGGGCCACACGAAACTCCTTTAAAGGGAAAAAAGAAAAGAAAAGAAAAAAGAAAGGTCGGGTGGGGGAGGGGAGGGAGGGCTGGAGAGACGGCTCAGTCTGGAGAGCTGGGCGTGGTGGCGCAACTCTGTGAGTTCCAGGCCAGCCTGGTCTACAAAATCGAGTCCAGGACAGACAGGACTACAAGAGAAGTCCTGTCTCAGAAAGAAATAAAAATTAAAAAAATTAAAAAAGAGTGACTACTGGTGGTACACTCCTGTAAACCCAGCACACCAGGAGGCAAGGGCAAGCAAATCTCTGTGAGTTTGAGGCCAGCCTGGTCTACAAAGCAAGTTCTAAGACAACCAGGACTACAAGAGAAACCTTGTATCGAAAACAAAACAAAACAACAACAACAAAAGATCAGCCATTGGGAACTGAAAACTGCTTGAGTTCCAGGCCAGCCTGCATTGCAGTGTGAGACTCTTGCCTCAGAGACAAGGGAGCCCAGGCTCATTTCTAGCTGCACAGCAAAATTCAGGACCGCCCTGGCTGTCCTGGCCTTGCTTTGTAAACCAGGCTGGTCTCGAACTCCTCCTGCCTCTGCCTCCCAAGGGCTGCAGCACCATGCCCAGCCTTGTCTTGTTTCAAAACTATCACCACAAAATCCCTCAGTTTATTGCTCACGTTTGGTTTGTGTTTGAGACAGGGTCTCATGTAGCACAGGCTAGCCTTGGACTGGCTGTGTAGCTGAGGGTTCTGATCTACCTGTTTCCACCTCTGGGATTTCAGGCACATGACAACCACCACACTGAGGTTTTTTCCTTTTTGCAAATCTTTGCTACTGATGCTTTTGGTCTTTTTAATTTTTTTTATTACATTTTTATTTAGTGTGTGGGGTGTTATATTCTCTCTCTCTCTCTCTCTCTCTCTCTCTCTCTCTCTGTGTGTGTGTGTGTGTACAACTTATGGTGATTATTAGTTTTTTCTTTCAAGGAGGCTGGGGGATTGGACTCAGGTCTTTACAACTTTGAACTATTTTTCCAGGCCCAAACTGAATTTTTTTTTTTCTTCTGAGACAGGGTTTCTCTGTGTAGCCTTGGCTGTCCTGGACTCTTTGTAGACCAGACTGGCCTCGAACTCACAGTGATCCGCCTGCCTCTGCCTCCCGAGTGCTGGAATTAAAGGCGTGCACCACCACACCTGGGCACCCCCCAGCCCCCTTAATCTTGGTTTTATGTATTTATTTTAGTTGGTTTTTTCAAAAAAATTCTTGCAATGCAGTCCAGGCTAACCTCACAATCTAGCTCTTATGGTCTCAGCCTCCCAAGTGCTCAGAATTACACGATTGTGCCACCACACCCTATTCCAATCCTGGTTTTACTGTGAACAGGCTTTATAATTTTAACAGTCCTTTGTGGGTTAAATGTCTTCCAAGAAAGCCGGGGCGGTTGGTGGCTTTCACGGCTGAGGCAATCAGATCTTTTAGTTTGAGGATTGCCCAGTCTATAGACTGAGTTCCAGGACAGCCACATACAGGAAAAACCCTGTCTGGAAAAACCAAAACCAACCAACCAAATAAACAAATTGTCCTTCATGAAAACAACAGTGGAGGAGTTTGGTTTAGGATATAGCTCAATTTAGTAGAGTGCTTGCCTAACAGACATGACAGTCTGGGTGCCTCAACATTGCATAAAACAGCAGTGGTGGTGCGCACCAGTAATCCTAGTATGGGGGGGGGGGGTAGAGAAAGGAACAAAGTTCAAGGTCATCTTTAGCTACATGGCTAGAGTTGGAAACCAGCCTGGACAACATGAGTCCTTGAGTACAACACTTAAAAGAAAAAAAAAAAAAGGCGGGGGCAGGGGGTGGGAAAGCAGCCTTGTAGTCAAGAGGTTGTTGCGGCAAATGTCTACAGGGATTGAAAATGTCGCCTAAACTCCAGTCTCTTGAGAACGCTTGACCTAACTTCCCTCGTGTGGGCTGCGCCCGGGACTCAAGCCCATTGTCAGACCAGACCTAGAACGCTCCCTAAACCTTGACCCTCCCAGAGGGGATGGGTGGGTCTCAAAGAGGGCGGCTCCATCCACTCCTGCCCGACCCCATCAGCCACCTGCAGTTTGCTGTCACTGGCTGAACCGGTTCCGGAGCTACCCAATCAGGATCCTTTAGAAAAGATAGAGGCGTGGCTCGATTCCCACCCAGGGCGGGCCCTCTTTTGAGCTCCTGCGGTGACTCAGCAGGAAGGCGCGATTTGAGAGTGTTGATGGGGGAGGGCTACATCACATCCTATTCTGTCCGGGTCCTGGCCATCAAGGTCTGTGGGGCTCAAGTGGGAATCCCAGCACTTGGCCCCTGATGTTTTTGGTGACCCAGCAAAACGTTGAACCTTTCAGTGGGCTTTTGTTTTCTCATCCTTTTGCACAGAAGATAAAAATACTCCCAGGGCAGTGCCTGTGAGTTGGAAGACCCTGGAAGTTTGGAGGTTGACCTTACAGGAAGTCAATCCCAGCTGCCTCTTCCCCGCCCCCCCACCCCCTAATCCCTCAATCCTCAATGTTTGGCTCACAGTCAGGTTGTCAAGCCGGTGTAACAACAAACAGATACAGGAGGCTAGCTTGCTGCACTCTGGAAGGAAGTCATCCTCAGGAACACAGAGACAAGGACGTCCTGACTCAGTGATGATGGTTCTGATGTGATGTTGATGAGGGGCCCCGGGGCGTGGTGATGGTTCAGCGGGTAAAAGCGCTTTCAAAAATCTCTGGGACCCACGTGGTGGAAGGAGAGAACTCCTGTGACGTCTACCACACACATGCATGTAATCATTTTATTTTTAAGATAAGAAGGGCCAGAGAGATGGCTCAAAAATTAAGAGCAATTGCTCTTACAGAGTAACGGGGTTCAGTTCCCAGCACCCCCAAGCATCCAAGCGCCAAGTGGCGCCCTCAGGGGGCAGAGGCAGGTGATCTCTGAATTTGAGGCTAGCCTGATCTACAGAGTGAGTTCCAGAACAGCCAAGGCTATGCAGAAAAAAAAAAACAAAAAAACAAAAAAACTGGTCTTGGAAAACTAAAAGAACAAGGACAACAACAACAACGCTAACGTAGAAATTCATAGGTGGGGACAGGACAAAGTGCCCGGGCCTGTGTAGAAGGCCAGGGTCTCCCTCACCCCCACCCCTAGGTCTCTTGTAGCCCAGGCTGGCCTTGAATAGTTATGTAGTTGAGGATGACCTTGAAGCCCTGATCCTCCTGTGGGCAACTCCTTTAAAGAGGTGATATCGCAGGTGTGTATTTCCAGAGTAGGAGCTGTTTTTGTTTTCTGTCACTTTATATTCTGTCCAGGTTCTCCCTCACATTGCGGCTCTGGCTGGCCTGGCACTCCCAGCATTCCTCCTTTCCCGGCACCCCCAGGACAGGGATGACAGACCTGCTCCAGCACGCTGTACTTCCTCCCCTCTCCAGATCTAGATTTGTAGGTGTATAATACAACAGGGAAAATGACCAGAAGCTGCTCAGGGGGCCTGAGCAATGCCATGGTGATTCAGCATCTCCAGGCTGTGCTGGGCCGTGGAGAACTGGATGATGATGATGATGATGATGATGCTCTTGGACCACAGCCTTTCATCTCTATGCTGGTTTTCTCCAGAAAAGTCCTTCCTGGAGTCTTTCCAGCTACCACAGTACAGGTTCTCAAGCGATGACCTCAGTTAAAAGTCCGGGGGAATAATGCTTTATTGACTTGGCACCTAGGAACAGTGGCGACAGGCCGCCAGGTTTCTTTGCTGCTGCAAAGTGGAGGCGGCTCTGTGCTGGGGGGGGGCAGTGGATATCAGATCTCCTCCTGTCCCTGCTTTGGCCCCTGAGCCCCCCTCCATCCCCCCGCATTGATCAGCCGAGCACCATCTGAGTTCAGGTCCTTACCCAGCAGGGAAGGTGATGACCTAGGATCTTCTGGAATCCCCTGCCAGTCTATAGAAAAGAGCACCCCAACCCTTCTTGTCTCCCTTCTTTGGGGAAGGGGGAGACCAAGCTAGGTCACTGGAGGGGTTTGAAGGCACTTAGAGAGAGCCCAAGCCTCGTGGATATGGGTCGAGGGAGGAAGGGTCAGGGGTGCTATATAAGAGTCTCCTCAAAGAGAAGTGAGTCATTCGCCCTCATTTTCTGTTCTGCCTGAGCAAAACTGCTATGTTCACTGTACTGGGCCTCCAGCAGGTGACAACAGTGTAAGGCCGCACAGTGAGAGGATGGGGGCGGGAAATAGGTGCACCAGGAACTGCAGAAATCATAGGAGGGCATCCCGGAAGAGGAGAGGCAGTTCCCCGTAGGCTCCTCATGGACTGCAGAGCCAGCTGGGTCACAATGGCTGGCACAGGACACTGGCATCCTCGCTGTGGTCACAGTTGTGGGCATCCCAGCGAATATGAGAGCAGAGCAGCAAGGTGCTCTCATCTCCGCGGCATTTGACATTGTCCAAGAGGATGGGGCCTCGGCCTGGGCCAAAGTGGGCCTCGCCAGGGGCTGCCAGAGCCTGGCCACACCCCAGCTGACGGCACAAGACAATGGCTGCCCGCAGGTCCCAGGCGTCATCGCAAACGGTGCCCCACCGTTGTCCCAGGAAGAGCTCTACCCGCCCCTCACATCGGTGGGTTCCGCTAGCCAGACGGAGGAGCCCTGTGTTGGAGATAAAGCCCCGGGTCAGAGGAGCCCATGGGCTCAGGGGACTCAAGAGATGGCTCCATGGTTGAGGGCACATGCCACCAAGCCAGATGACTTGAGTTCTATCCCCAAGACCCACTTGGTGGAGGGAGAAGACCAACTCCCACAGGTTGTCCTCTGACCTTCACATTCATACTGTTTTGTGTTCACATGTGTGTGAACGCATGCGTGTGCATGTAACAGACATACACACCGACACAAATAAATATATAATGCTGGACATGGCGGCGCAGCGCACACCTTTAATCCCAGCACTAGGGAAGCAGAGGCGGGTGGATCCCTGTGAGTTTGAGGCCAGCCTCGTCCATATAGCAAACAGAAGGTCAGTCAGAGCTGTGGAATGAGACCCCCAACAGTTTCAGGTCCTTAGTCACAGACTTGCTGTTTGGAAACTGTGACCTTGTCTTATCTTGTCCCCCAAAGTTTACTGTCTCCCCTTCCACACCTGGATTCCCTTGGCTGACTTCTTGTCCTTCTCTGAGGTAGAGCCTTTGTATGGCCTTGAATTCACTATCCTTCCGAACCAAGTCTCCAGAATGCTGGGATGAAAGCCATGGACCGTGCTGCCTAATTCTGCATTCTCTCACTGGCTGCTTCATCAAACGATCCTCATTCCTTCCGTTGGATCCCAAATGCAGAAATCTCTAGGTTGCTCTAGTATTTTTCATTGGGTGTTTTTGAGACCCAGGCAGGCCTCAAAACTTGCTATGTAGCTATGGTATAGACAAAGCAGGCTTTGAACTCCTGAATTTTTTTCCTTCCTCACTCTCCTAAGTGTTGGGATTACAGGGGTGCTCCAATTTATAAGGCACTCTGTTTTAGAGATAAGGCCAGCTGCTGGATGACGTGGCTGGAGACTGAACCTGAAGCTCCAGCATGCTAGGCAAACACTCTACCCACCGAGCTATATCCCCAGCTTGCCGCCCCCAGTTCTGGACTGTTCTAGTTTAAAGTTTAAACCACCTCCTTTTTCCTGGGCATGGTACTCCCATTGGTGAGGCCTGAGAGCAACACAAAAGGACAAGTGTTCAAGGACATGGTCAGTTCTGCTGATCCAGGCTTTGCCCTTCTTCAATTAGGCCCATTTTATTGCCAAAGTTTCAACCTTTCTTTCTTTCTTTCTTTTTTTCTGGTTTCTAGAGACAGGGTTTTCTCTGTGGAACAGCTCTAGCTGTTCTGGAACTCGCTCTGTAAGCGAGGCTGGCCTCGAACTCACAGCGATCCACCTGCCTCTGCCTCCCAAGTGTTGGCATTAAAGGCATGCACCACCACGCCGGGCTCCGACCTCATTTTCAGGGACAATAGACACCTACCATCTCTGGGCCGGGGACTAGGCATCTGAGTGGTCTCAGACCCATCTTGCTGGACTTGGAGTCCCAGCTCCTCTAGGCCTGGCTCAGCAAGGGCAGGGGGAAAAAAAAAAAGGAGAGATGGCCGTCATATTGGGGAATATGCTCCCTAGAGCCAGGTCATCTCGCCTACGCTTCCCAGTTGTTCAGAAAGATAGAAAGAACCTCGAAGAACTGCCAATCTAAGATAGGAGACAGGAGGGCCCCCTAGTCCTGGGGGAGGTGGAGAGATCACTCTCTACAGCAAGCAATGAAACTGACAATGTCCCGCTAGGCTTTGCAAACGCCCTTTTTTCATTGATATCTTGGAGAAGCCAAAATGTAGCTCTGGGAAAGTAGTCGGCTTCCAACCATCAATAGTAGTTAGTAGGCAACCTTGACTCAGCAGGGAGGGAATAAGGGACACAGCCCTTTACAAGGCGGATAGCACAAAACGAACCCTCCTAGGCCGCGCCCTATTCTCTCCCTGCAGCGGACTCGCCCTTCCGGCCACGCCCCTACCGCGCAGCCGCTGAGTGTCCGAGGGTCCCGCTACCCCGCTATGCGCTGTACTTCCGCTGCAGTGCAGCAGAGACTGCCACGCCTACCCCCTCCCCCATCAGACCTCGTCGTAGCCTCACCGAGGTGCCTGCTGTGAAGCCACGCCCATTCTTCAGACCACCCCGCCCACAAAACGGTGAGTGCCGGCACGCCTGTCTTCCCAATCTTGGGCCCGCCCTAAATACTACGCGGGTTTCGCCCACACAGCCGCGGGCGCCGGCGCACGACCCAACTTGCGCCTCCTTCAGATTCGGCTCCACCCCGACTGTGGTGTGCCTCAAGAGGCCCCGCCCATGAGGTCGCGAGAGTCCACGCACCGCCCTGCTCAGTCACTTCATGCTCCGCCCTCATGAGAGACCCCGCCCCTCTTCTGATTCGGCCCCGCCCACCTTCTCTGGGAACGCGCGCAGGCCCCGCCCATGGTATGCGCTGCCCCGCCCCTTCTTCATGGTGTGTCCGCCCACATCCGTCCCTTTGCGTTCGGCCTCGCCCATTGCTTCTGGGACCCCCACCCCTCCCGCGCCACAGCTTCACCTGCGCACAACGCTCCCGCGTCTTCGTGATGGCCGCAATTGTGCTGGCCCCAGCCCAGGTGGAAGCAGTCGCTGAGGCGGGCCTCCGTACCGGTGCAGCCTACGTTGTCCAGCAGCACGGGGCCTCGGCCGTAACCAAAATGACCGAGGCCCGTGGCGCCCAGCGCGGGCCCGCAGCCCGCCTCGCGACAGGCCACGCGCGCGTCCGCGAAGTCCCAGTCATCGTCGCACACGGTGCCCCAACCCCCGGCGTACAGCACCTCCACGCGGCCGCGGCACGGGCTTGGGCCGCCTACCAGCCGCAGCCTACCGCCTGCGGGGCGCACAGGCCGGTGCCAGAGTGGCTGGGCTGGGGCGGCAGGCTCCTTATTGCAGCCCCGCGTCCCACCCGCCCCCACCCGCTGCGGGACCCGAGCAGGGGCCACTCACTTACTTTTCTTCCCCGAGGCCCAGACTGTGGTGGTGAACCGCACGGTATCCTTGGAAGGCACGGCACCAACTCCTGTAGCTGTGGAGACAAGGGAGCGAGAAGACCATATACCACACCCACGCCTCTCTCTGCCTCAGTCGCAGTCACTGTACTGTCTGTCGAGTAATAAACATCATTTGGGTTTTTCTGAGACAGGCTCACAGTATGTAGCCTTGGCTGGCCTGGGCCTCACTATGGAGACAGGGCTGGTTTCAGAGGTAGAACTCTGCCTCCTGAGTGCTAGGATTAACTAACATCTTTTGGGTTTTTGAGAGAAGGTCTTACTATGTAGCTTCAGTTGGCTTTGGACTCCTATGCCTGGCACAATTTGCTGTCAACCACCATGCCTGGTTTATGTGGTGCTGGGATAGCAATCCTTGGGCTTGTCTCTTTTTGTTTTGTTGAGACGGTTTCTCTGTGTAGCCTTGACTGTCATGCACTTGCTTTGTAGACCTTGAATTTACAGAGATCTGCCTGCCTCTGCCTCTGCCTCTGCCTTCTGAGTGCTGGCATTACAGGCATGCGCCACCTTGTTCTTGATTGGCATGTCCTTGAGCTATATCCCTAGACTAACGAATCCTAATTATCTTAATTTTAATCACAGTGATAGCTGTACCTCTAATTCCAAACTTCTAACCTTGATTCCCGATTTGAATTCCCTCGCATGGCTCCTCAATTCTCTACCTCAGCAGCAACCTCTAATTTGACTCAAGCATCTTTTTTTGTTGTTGTTGGTTTTTTGTTTGTTTGTTTTGTTTTGTTGTTTTTTCGAGACAGGGTTTCTCTGTGTATCCTTGGCTGTCCTAGACTCACATTGTAGACCAGGCTGGCCTCGAGCTCATAGCAATCTGCCTGCCTCTGCCTCCAGAGTGCTAGAACTAAAGGCCTGCGCCACCATACTGGGCCCTGACTCAAGCATCTTATCTGTCTGTCTGTCTATCTATCTATCTATTTTGGCTTTTCTAGACACAGTTTCTCTGCATGTTTCCCTGGCTGTCCTGGAATTCACTTTGTAGACCCAGGCTAGCCTCAACTCAGAGATCTATCAGCCTCTGCTTCCCTCCCTAGTGCTGGTATTAAAGGCCTGTGCCGGGGGACTCAAGCATTTAAAAAAAAAATCTCTTACCCACTCTATACTTCAGAGCTCTGGGTGTTATGCAGGCTCCCATCTGCTCATCTCTTCTCATCCAGTCTCTAACCATCTGCCCCAAAGCCTTAGCTTAAGTCCCTTTCCTGTGTCTCTGGAACAGCTTCCTTAGTCCCACCCATACCTGCCTTGTCCCAACCCTTCCCAGTGTGGGGGGTGGGCCCTTTACCTGCTGGCTTGGTGTGCCATGCCCAGCCTTCTTCTGTGACAGAGGGAGGCAGTGCTGTGAAAGTTGGAAGACTCAGAACTGGAACGGGAGAGAAGACAGACGGGTCAGTCAGGAGACTGAGGTTGACTCCCAAAAGAAAACAGCTTTCACTTCCAGGGCCGGAGCCCAGCTGGGATATACCGAGCCCTGCCCAGATATGTGTGGTACACAGATGTACGCAGGCATGTTACTTGCATTCATTTCTGTGTCCAATATTCTTAGAAGCCTGATGTGTACAAAATAGAAAGATGCAGAACTTTGCCAAATAAGGACCTCCAGGCCCATTTCTAAGGGACTTACAGAAACAGACCTGGCCTGTTGTTTGTTTGTTTGTTTGTTTTTCGAGACAGGGTTTCTCTGTGTAGTCTTGGCTACCCTGGACTCACTTTGTAGACCAGCCTAGCCTCAAACTCACAGTGATCCACCTGCCTCTGCCTCCCAGTGCTGGGATTAAAGGCTTATGCCGCCACACCCAGCTGCCGCATAAGCCTTATTTGCTGGACTAGGGGGGGTATTTAGTACAGTGGTAGGGTATCTGGTTTACATGCACAAGGTTCTGAGTTTGATTCCCCAGCATGTAAGAGCCACAGTACTAACCATCTGTTAGGCTGGGGGGTGGGGTGGCTAGTGCCTGCAATCTAGAGACGCTAATGGAGGAGGATCATCAGGAGTTCAAGGCCAGCCTGGGCCAGAGTGAGACCCTCTTCAACAAGACACAAATTACCTCTATTTTATTTAATTTGACACAGGGTCTCATTAAGCCCTATCTAGGCTTGAACTCACAAGAAGTGGTGCACGCCTTTAACCCCAGCACTTGGTAGGCAGAGGCAGGCAGATCTCCGTGAGTTCGAGGCCAGCCTGGTCTACAAAGTGAGTCCAGGACAGCTAAGGCTACACAGAGAAGCCTTGTCTCGAAAAAACAAAAACAAAACAAAACAAAACAACCCAAAACAACCCAAGAGAACAACCTGCCATGGCCTCCTAAGAGCTGAAACTAAGGGACACCCCCCACACACCTGGAGTGTGTACTTTAGACATGGTTTTATGTAGCCCAGGCTGGCCTCCTTATGTAGTAGGGGTTGCCCTTGATCATTAATCATTATAACTAATATCCCGAGTGCTGGAACTATATGTATGCCAGTATGCCTGGTTTACGTGGGGCAAGAGATCGAACCCAGGGCTTCATGCGTGCTAGGTAAGCACCCCATCTACTAAACTACACCCTCTGCCTCAACGCCTACCTTTTATTTGCTGAAATCACCTCCCAAATTGGAGAGGGTCCATATGGGAAAATATTCTATTATTAGATCATCAGGATTGCAGATAGCTGGGCAGGGTTCTGCAGTCAGGTGCTTTGAAAGTATTCTTTGAGAGAGCAATTCTAAGGCCGGGTGTGCTAGCGCATGCCTTTAATCCCAGAACTCGGGAGGCAGAGGCAGGAGGATTGCTGTGAGTTCGAGGCCAGCCTTGTCTACAAAGTGAGTCCAGTACAACAAAGGCTACACAGAAAAACCCTGTCTCAAAGAACAACAACAAAAAAAAAAAAAGGAAAAAAAGAAAAGGAAAAAAGAAATTGCTAGAAAATTCTGGAGGCAGTCCTAGTAACAGAGAAATACTACTATAGAGCCTCAGAGCGTGTTAGAATGAGGGTCAAGTGCTTCCCCAGAGCAGGCCTTAGATAGTACTTTCAGAGACTTTTTGGAGAGATCTGTCAAGTATAGTTAGCCAAACCCCTTTTAAACCCCTTTTCCTACTGGGCCCTTAGCTTCTTCCAGTTCCCCTCCCCACGCTTCGGAAGGCCCCACCCCTTTGGCCCCGCCCCTGCCTGCCTGCCCCCGGCGGCACCTGCACAGAGCGCCCCAGCATCCTCGTGGTGTCCGCAGTTGTGCACGCCCCAGCCCAGGCTCTGGCAGGCTGCCAGGCGGGGCTCGCCACCTTCACAGTGTACGTTGTCCAGCAAGATATGTCCGGTGCCATAGCCGAAAAAGGCATTGGTGGTGGCAGCCAAGGCCGCCCCACAGCCCAGCTGGCGGCATACAACAGCAGCGTCCTGCAGCCCCCAGTCATCGTCGCATACCGTGCCCCACAGGCCACCATGCAGAATCTCCACGCGGCCTTGGCACGGGCTGGCGCCACCCACCAGGCGCACACTGCCCTCACCTGGTGGTGGTGGATGGAGAGAGTGGGGCAAGCAGCATCTTGCAGGGTCATGAGGAGGCATTTTTATCCACTTCATCAATGCACCAGGCCTCCCTAGGGACGGGCGCCAGGGGCCGAAGGACCAAACCCCCCAGGAGGGATTAATCGGCCCATCCCTTTGACCAAGCCTCCTGACACTTTAGAGTTGGGTTGTGGGTCCCAAGATAACCAATAAAGATTGTGTCGTCCTGACCTAAAATCAGCCTTTTTGTTTGTTTGGTTTTTTGAGACGCCGCCACGCCCAGCTAAAACCAGCCTTCTAATTCCTGTCCCTCCTCTACTTGCCTTCTAGAATGTGCCTGTTTGTCGTATACAGCTGCCCAAAGAAAACGTCACTTTGCAAGATGTAGGCGCCACACCTCTTCTTTCACAAAGCCCTCCCTGATCTCCTGATAGATGGGACCCGCCTCCTCTAGGTGTCCTCCCTCTACCTGTCCCTCAAAAGAGGGCCCTTGTGACTAAGTTGCAGGCAGGAAGCCCTCATCCTCACCTCCTTTAGCCTATGGAGGGTCTCCCCACCCTGCCCCGACTTACCTTTCCCATTTTGGAGGGCTGTCGGGGGTGCCATACTGGTCAGCACCTTCCTGGTTGGAGGCTGTGTGTGCAGGAATTCTGCAGAGGAAGCAAGGGGGAAGCAAAAGACACAGGGATCTTTCTGCTCTCTCTCCTCATGCACGGCATGCCGGGCTCAGGGGTCTAGACTCCTAGGGTACCTGCTTTCAAGACGGGTGCCCCAAATTCTGGATATGAAGAGCCATTGGCTGGCCCCAAACTTGCTGTGTAGCTAAGAATGACCTTGAAGTTCTGATCCTCTTATCTCCCAAATGCTAGGAATATCGGTGTGTGTCACCACACCTGTCTAAAGGCCCAGTTCATCTTACTGTATTTTGGAGTAGGCGTATGAGAGTGTGGTGCATGTATGTGTGGCATATACATGTGTGCATGTGTATGTGCAGGGGCATGCTCCCATGCATGTGCATGTGGAGACCAGAGATCCCACCTTGGTGCTCTATCGCTATTTGTTTTATTTATTGATTTTTTTTGTCTTTTTTTTTTTTTTCTTTCTGAGACAGGGTTTCCCTGTGTACCCTTGACTGTCCTGGACTCGCTTTGTAGACAAGGCTGGCCTTGAACTCACAATGATCTGCCTGCCTCTGCCTCTCGAGTGCTGGGATTAAAGGTGTGCACCACCACGACCGGCTTTTTTTTCTTTTGTCTTTTTCCCCCCTCAAGACAGGGTTTCTCTTTGTAGCCCTGGCTGTCCTGGACTCTTTGTAGATCGGGCTGGCCTCGAACTCACAGAGATCCACTTACCTCTACCACCCAATGCTGAGATTAAAGGTGTGCGCCACCACACCGGGCTGGCTTATTGATTGGTTTTAATAACTTTTTAAAAAAGATTTATTTATTTATGTATTAGGTATACAGTGTTTTTGCCTGCACGTACACCTTCATGCCCAGAAGAGGGCACTGTCTGCTCTTCCAGAGGTCCTGAGTTCAATTCCTAGCAACCACATGGTGGCTCACAACCATCTATAATGAGATCTGATGCCCTCTTCTGGCGGGCAGGTACACATGCAGGCAGAATGTTGTATATATAATAGATACATCTTTAAAATAAAACAGGAGGAAATAAGCCTGGTGTGATGGTACAAGCCTGTGATTTCAGCATTTAGAGGTGGAGGAAGGAGAATTGGGTACTCTACACCAGCATGGCCTATATGAGACTTCATCTCAGGCAGAGACAGACAGACAGACAGACAGACAGACAGACAAGACGGAGAGAGGGTAACACTGCTCAATAGTAAATCACTTGCCTACAATAAGCCATGGAACCCAACTAGTTCGTTTGGTCCACAAGCCAGAAGCATTCTAGCACCAGACAGTGAGCTTGCCTGGTCCCGCGGGCTCCCCTCCTTCACTCACCGTCGCACAGGACCGCCACATCTTCATAGTGGAAGCAGTTGTGGACACCCCAGCCCCTGCTGCCACACTCACTCAGAGAAGCTTCCTGCCCGCGGCACTCCACATTATCCAGGAAAATGGGGCCTCTGCCCTGGCCAAAGGCGAGGGGCCGCGGCACCGGCAATGCCAAGCCACAGCCCAGCTGACGGCACACCACGTTGGCATCCACAACGTCCCAGTCGTCATCGCAGACACTGCCCCAGGAGCCGCTGTGCATGACCTCCAGGCGTCCTCGGCAGCGGCTTGGGCCCCCCACCAGCCTCAGCTCTGTAAAAAAAAAAGGGGGGGGGCGGGGGACAAGCTGGTGCAATGGGGAATTGGGAGCCCAAACTACAGGATGCCTTGGGAGCTTTCTGTTAAACTGGTGTGGCTGGGCCGTGCTAGCTTGGGAGTGTCCACGAACAGAGGACGCGGCAAGGGCGGGACTTACCTGGAAAGGGCAGTGGCGTGGGCTGGAGGGCAGTGGCTGAAACAGACGGCAAGAAAGTGAGTCTCTGATCAGCTTTGGAGGACCAGTTTCTCCACGCAGCTTTCCCCTTCCCCAAGGGTCTCACCATAACTTCCCTTCCTTTTCCAAAGGCCTCATCCTCCGCCCCACCCCCTCTCTCTTTTGAGACAGGGTTTCTCTGTGTAGCCTTGGCTGTCCTGGACTCACTCTGTAGACCAGGCTGGCCTCGAACTCAAAGCGATCCTCCTGCCTCTGCCCCCACACCACACCCCGAGTGCTGTGCCACCAACCATCTTCTCTTTTTGGGACCACTCCATCAACCTCTCTATCCCTCTGGTCCATTAGCCACTGCAGATCTGCCCCAGACCAATTTGTCTACTCGATAGCAAAATCTCTGCAGTGCTCCCTGCTACCTGCAGGAGTTTTAGCACTTGAAGCTCCTCACTCAACAAAACAACATTTGGATATCTTTTCCACACCTTTAATCCCAGGACTCGGGAGGCAGAGGCAGGCGGATCACTGAGAGTTCGAGGCCAGCCTGGTCTACAAAGCAAGTCCAGGACAGCCAAGGCTATACAGAAAGACCCTGTCTCAAAGAAAAAAAAAAGTATTAAAATTTTAAAATTGCATTCATATGTGTGTAGAGGTCAAAAGACAACTTTCAGAAATTGAACACAGGTGGTTGCAGCAAACAGCTTCTTTGCCTGCCAAGCCATCTCACTGGCTATTTTAGAATTGTTTGAACTTTTATTTTTATTTTATTATGTGGGTGTTTTGCCCACGTGTCTGTGCACCACATGCAGTACCGGCAGGGGCCAGAAGAGGGCATCAAATCCCTTGGAACTGAAGTTAGAGATGTTTGTGAGTCTGATGAGGGTACTTGGAACTGAATTTGGGTCCTCTCGAAGAGCTCTTAGCCAGTGAGCCATATTCTCTAGTCCCCTTTTAATGATTTAATGATATAGAGTCACACAGCCCAGGCTAACCTGGAACTTGCTGTGCAGATGAGTATGGCCTTAAATTTTTTATTTTCAGCACTCCTAGGTGCTGAGGTTATAGGCTGTGGCCAACATTCCTTACATTTCTTTTCTTTGAACATATATTATATATTAATATACCATATTATATATAAATATATTATAAATTCTGTATGTATTATAAAATAGATCTTATGTATTAGTATATATATATATATACTAATACATAAGATCTATTTTATATATTTATATATATATTTGTGTGTGTGTGTATTTCCCCCCTCCCGAGACAGGGTTTTCTGTGTAACAATCCTGGATGTCCTGGGCTCATTTTGTAGACCAGGATGTCCTTGAACTCACAGAGATCCTCCTACCTCTGCCTCCCAAGGGCTGGAATTAAAGATGTGTGCCACCACACCTGACCCATAATATATATTTTTAATAATATATACTTGTGTGTGTGCACATTTGTGTGTCATGTGCATGCATGGTGTTTTGTGCATGCTCCTACAACACATGTTGATGCCACAGGACCACTTTGGGGAGTTGACTTTCTCTTTCCATTATGTGGTGTCCAGGGATCTAACTCAGGCGCTCAGGCTTGGGGACAAGCACCCTTACACAGAGACATTTTGCCTGTCCTGGTTTTTTTTGTTGTTGTTTGTTTTTGTTTTTGTTTTTTGATTTTTCAAGAGAGGGTTTCTGTGTGTAACAAATCTGACTGTCCTGGACTCATCTTGTAGACCAGGCTGGCCTTGAACTTACAGTGATCCGCCTGCCTCTGCCTCCCGAGTGCTGGGATTACACGTGTGCGCCACCATACCCGGCACCTGTCCTGGTTTTGTTGTTGGTTTTTAGGTTTCAGGTTTTTGGGTATTCTTTGTTTTTGTTTTTGTTTTGTTTTTTGAAACAGGGTTTCTTTTACAGCCCTGGATGTAGTCCAGGCTAGAACTCACAGAGATCTGCCTGCCTCTGCCTCTTGAGCGCTGGGATTATTAAAGGCCTGGGTCACACTGGCTTGTTTTTATTGTTTTGAGACAGGGTCTCATATAGCCCAAGCTGGCCTGGGACTTGATATGTAACTGAGGATAACCTTAATCTGATTTTTCTGCTTCCAAGTATTGGGATGACAAATATCTACCACAGAACCAAGTGTGGTGGCGCATACCTCTCATCCCAGCGCTTGGGAGGCAGAGGCAGGCGAATCTCTGTGAGTTAGAGGCCAGCCTAGTCTACAAAGCGAGTCCAGGACAGCCAGGGCTGTTACCCAGAGAAACCGTCTCAAAAAAAAAAAAAAAAAATCCAAAAACAAATGTGTACCATCACACCTGGTCTCCCACCATAGTTGGACAGTGCGGGACCTAAGACCTAGAAGGAAGTAGCAGGGCCTGACTGGGAACACTCACCCAGTGGGAACAGAAGAAGGAAGGACAGCGCTGGAGAGAGGGGCAAAGGTGCAGAACACCCCTCCCCAGGCTTCCAGCCCCTGCGCCATTCACCAGGCTGGGGGCCAATTTGCATCTCTGCTTCCTTGTGTGTCCAGCCAGTGGACGGCTTTCCAGACAGTCCCATCCAGAATCTGACAGGTCACAGCTGGAACAGCTGGAACTCAAGATCCCCAGTGCTTACTTCCAGCTGCGTGGGCCAGCTGCAGGAGGAAGGACATATCCACACGCGATTGACATTCCTGGTGGAGGCAAAGACAGGTGCAAGAGGTAGGAGAAGAGAAAGACGGATGTGGGCCAGGACATGGCTCGGTAGAATGCTTGTCTAGAATTTGACATTGAGAATCCACAGTGGAGAGCCTAACCCAGCATCCCCTATTGAAGAGCAGGGGTGTGGCATAGTGGTAGAGTCTTTGATGAACTCACACAGGCCCTGGGTCATTCCTAATACCAAAAAAGTGGAAGGGAGAAAAAAAAAGATGGAATGCGCATGGAAATTACTAAGAAGCTGCATTTGGCTGTAGCTGAGGCTTTGTGAAAAAGAAAGGATGACATGTGGGCTAGTGCCGGGCGTGGTGGTGCACACCTTTAATCCCAGCACTCGGGAGGCAGAGGCAGGCGGATCACTGTGAGATCGAGGCCAGTCTGGTCTACAAAGCAAGTCCAGGACAGCCAAGGCTACACAGAGAACCCCTGTCTTGAAAAACCAACCAACCAAACAAACAAACAAAAACAAAAGACAAAACAAGACATATGGGCTTGCAGGCTGATGGGTTCCAATCATGGCAGGTCCAGTGGCTCAGAATTTATCCTTCAGGCCTTCATATCCCAAAGTGTGGTTGGTTCCAAGGGTGGCACTTAAGTAACCCAGTTAATTTTAGGGGGCTGTGAATTTATGTTTGGATTTTATTATTTACTTATTAATTTTATTATTATTATTATCTTGTTAGTTTTGGGTTTTTGTTTTGTCTTTGTTTTTCTTTTTTCTTTGTGTGTGTGTGTGTGGGAGCGGGGGGGGGGGGGGGCGGGTAGACAGGGTTTCCCTGTGCAGCCTTGGCTGTCCTGGACTCACTTTCTAGACCAGGCTGGCCTCGAACTTACAGCGATCCACCTGCCTCTGCCTCCCAAGTGCTGGGCTTAAAGGTGTGCGCCACCACCGCCCAGCAGGCTGTTGTTTTTTAAGACAGAGCTCTGCCTGGAACTGGCTATATCAACCAGTCTGGCCTTGAATTCATACAGATCTGTCTGCTTCTGCCTCAGTGCAGATCCTGTCTCAAGAATGCAGAGCGTGGTGAGCTGGGCGTGGTGGCACATGCCTTTAATCCCAGCACTCAGCACTTGGGAGGCAGAGGCAGGTGGATCACTGTGAGTTCGAGGCCAGCCTGGTCTACAAAATGAGTCTAGGACAGCCAAGGCTACACAAAGAAACCTTGTCTTGAAAAAACAAACAACAACAAAAAAGAAAAGAAAAGAAAGAAACCAAATTTATTTTATTATTATTATTATTATTATTATTATTATTATTATTATTATTATTATTATAATATTATTATTATTCTAACTGTGAATCTCAGGGAAATTTTGTGTAGTTTGTACAATCAGCATCCAAAACCGTCCCACAGGTGTGTCCTTGTCTTCACAGCCTTACACACGAGTGTGAATCTGGGTGTTGAAAATTTGGGCTGGGGACAGATAGAAGCTGTTTCAGAGGCTCATGAGGCTCTCAGGACTCCACACACTGAGTGAGAGTCACGAAGCACAGATGGCTGAAGAGGGTGCCAACCCCGCAGGACCGCGCTTGCGTGGGCTGGGGAAGAGAAGAACGCACCTGCCTCCCAGCCACTTTGGGGGTGGGTGGGCATGGCAGGTATCCATAGAGGGGGAAAAAAGAAATGGTCCAGTGTGGGATCCTAGGAGTCTGAGGCGCCCAGGGCCAGTGTGCCCCTCCCTGGAGAATCTTTCCCTGGCTTTTGACTCCAGCCTGGCGTGCGGACAGTGCGTTTGGGCGGAGAGGTGAAAACAGATCCGGATGTGGACACCAGGCTTTCAACACGCCATTCATGGAAGCCCAGGATAGCCCCCAGCCGAATAATCACCTTTTGTCTTCCTCCTGCCCTGACTGGGGACAGCTGGGACACCAGAACTGAGAATTATAAGAAGGCTGGCAGCTACAAGCCAATCTTTTCTGATGGGGATACATAGTTTCCTGGGCCTTCCCAGGGCTCCCAGCGCTCCGAGGCCACCCACTGCCCTTCCCCCACCACAGACCAGTTCCCTCCCTTCCCCCAAGGCCCGTGTTAGAAATCCTCAGCTGCCCCTGTGGTGTGCCCTGCTAGCTGGAGAACAAGCCGCCCTTCCCCCACAGTAGCCTACAGGGACTTTCAAATCCCAGATTGCCAGATGCTCTATCAGGAATATGGTCCTTGACCCCACAGCCTTCAGCTCCAAATTGGCTCCTATAGTCTATTCCTGTCCCATTCTCAGGGGGGCTGCAGTGGAGAATGCCTCATCCCTGTCCTAAGTGGCCATGGCTTTTTTGGTTTTGAGAGAGTTTCCAACTCCTATGTACCCAAAGATGACCTTGAACGCCCCACCTTCCCGTTTCCACCCCTGAATGCTGGGATTATGGGTGTGAGCCACACCTCATCAGCCTTCTACACTTCTTTTAAATATCTGTTTTCTTTTGTGGGTACGGGTGTTTTTTTTTCCTGCAGGTATTTTTAGGCACCCCATATGTACCTGGTGTCTGGGGAGACCAGAAGGGGGCATTGGATCCCTTAGGTCTAGAGTTATAGACCGCTAGGAATCGCCACGTGGGTGCTAGGAATCGAACCCTGGTCCTCTGCAAGAGCAGCAAGTGCTTTTAACTACTGAACTTGAGTTCTTGAATGTTCTCTCCTGTTAGGTGGGGTAGGCGTTTAGAAGCGGCAAACCCTCTTTGTTCTTATTTGCAAAATGGCCTCATATTGTTTCCCTTATACTTGCTGCCACATTAAGTGGGCTAATGTTTAGAAAAGGTTTCCTCAGCGTCTGGCCCACTCTAATATGCTAGCTATTGCTGTGAACGCCCCCATCTGCAGACCCTCCAAGACAACAGCCAGATCCCACTCAATAGTCGTGCCCGGCACAGGGTGTTCAGGAAATGGTTGTTGAATGACTGAATGAAATTGTGGCTATGGAGTCATAGAATGAAGCAGTTACAAGGGTCTCAGGAAGGGACCCATGAGTCGGCTCAGCAAGTAAAGGCAATTGCTGCCAAGTCTGATGACCTGGGTTCAATTCCCAGGTCCTACATGTTGGGAGGAGAAAACACCCTTGCAAGTGGCCCTGTAACTGTCACGCGTGTGTCCTTGCACACACATAAATAAATAAATGTAATATTAAATTCTTTTTTTAAAAGAAGGAGCTCTGGAGGTCTTCAAAGGAAACTGTTATTACACACAGAGAAAACACACACACACACACACACACACACACACACACACACACACCAGCAAAACTGAAGGGTTCATACCTGTGGGGATGTTCTGGCTTCTTTCTGTGCCTTCATCTCCAGATCACTGGCTCCGCCCTGGGCAGTTTAGGAGGGGGAAGGGCCCCCCAAATCCAGGTCGTCACAGACCTTTCTTCTTTTCTTTCCGTAGCTAGAAGGAAAGAAGAGGCAATGACCCTGGCCATGGAGCTGCTGGTGGCCCCAGCCTGTCCCCACCTGACCTTCGGGGCAGAGAGAAGCCAAGGGAGAGTGGAGGTGGTCCGTAGTGCTTTGATCAGCCCCAGAGGAAGGGCACCGAGGAAGAGGAGGAGCTATGAGGCCAGGCGGCCCCTCCTTCCTCTGCCAGCCCTCTCTCCAAGGCTCAGGTTGCAGGAGAGCCTGAATGGGTTCCTCACCCCTGTGTGGGACTGCAGAGCGTTGGACACTGGTGATGGAGAGGCAGTGCGGGCTACGCTGTGAGATCAAGGTTATCCTCTGCTACCTAAGTGAGGTCCTCCCTCAAAACAAGTAAAAGAAATGAAGCGAGGGAGGGAGGAATCAACATTTAGGGCCAGCAAGATGCCTCAGTGGGTGAAGATGCTTGCTGCATCTTTGCTGCACAGCAAATTGAGTTCAATCCCCAGAACCCACGTAAAAGTGGAAGAAAGGCGTGGTCGTGCCCGTCTTTAATCCCGGCACTCGGGAGGCAGAGGCAGGTGGATTTCTGTGAATTTGAGGCCAGCCTGGTCTACAAAGTAAGTCCAGGACAGCCAAGGCTACACAGAAAAAACACTGTCTCAAAAAACAAACAAACAAGCCAAATCAAAACAAAACAAAAAAGTGGAAGAAGCTGGGCTTGGTGGTGAGCGTCTTTAATCCTAGCACTCTGGAGGCAGAGGCAGGTGGATCTCTATGAGTTCGAAACCAGCCTGGTCTACAGAGGCAGTTAGTTCCAAGACAGCGAGGGCTACACAGAAAGACCCTGTCTTTAAAAAAAAAAATTAATTTAATTAAAATTAAAACATTTCCTTTATGTGGATGAATGTTTTGTTTGTATATATGCCTGTGCATCACACTTGTGCCTGGTACCTTTGGAGGTGAGCAAAAGGCACTGGATCTCCTGAGACTGGGGTTATGGACAGTTATGTGAGCGGCCGTGCTGGCAATGGAACCTGAGTCCTCTGCAGTGGCAACAGTCTCTCACAGCCACTGAGGTATCTGTCTAGCTCCCCTATTTAGTTACGTGTACGTATGTGTGCCTGCATAAGTTTATGTGCATCTAACACATGCTGGAACTGGGGTTACAGATGGTTGTGAGCCGCCATATGGGTGCTGGGACCTGGTTTTCTGTAACAGTATCAAATGTGTGTTAACTACTGAACCACCTCTCCTGCCCCCTTCTCTGTGTAGCCCTGGTTGTCTTGGAACTCACTCTGCAGACCAGGCTGGCCTCGAACTCAGAGATCCACCTCCTTCTGCCTCCTGAGTGCCAGGATTAAAGGTGTACGTGTGCCACATCTACCACTGCCCAGCTATTTATTTTTAAGGATTTATTTATTTGTGTGTGTGTGTGTATGTGTGTGTGTGTTCCCGAGCACGCGCCTTGTAAATGAGTGTCTGAGGAGGCCAGGAGAGGTTGTCGGATGCCCTTAGCTGGAGGTGGTTTGTGAGCCACCTAATATGGGTGCCAGGAACTGAACTCAGATCTTCTGAAGAGCAGTAAGTGCTCTTAATTACTGAGTCTCATATCTCCAGCCTTTTTGTGGACTCCAAGGATTGAACTCAGATCCTTAGACTTTGACACAAGTACTTTTTCTTTTTTTCTTTTCTTTTCTTTTTTTCTTTTGGTTTCTCAAGACAGGACTTCTCTGTGTAGCCCTGGCTGTCCTGGACTCTCACTCACAAAGATCCTCCTGCCTCTGCCTTCCAAGTGCTGGGATTAAAGGTGTGTGCCACCACGCCCAGCTACTTTTTTTTTTTAGATTTATTTATTTCTTATATATACAGTGCTCTGCCTGCACGTACACCTGCACACCAGAAGAGGGCATCAGATCTCATGAAAGATGGTTGTGAACCTGGGAATCGAACTCAGGACCTTTGGAAGAGCAGCCAGTACTCTTAACCTCTGAGCCATCTCTCCAGCCCTACGCAGGTATCTGCTGAGTCATTTCAACAACACATATCAAGGCTGCCTTCAAACCAATGACCTGCCTGCCTCAGTCTCCCAAGCACTGTGATTTTAGGAGTGTGGCACCACTCCAGCATTTTTTCTTTTCTTTTCTTTTCTTTTCTGCAGCCTGAGAGGGAGGATTAGCCTTGTTCAAGGAAGCATAAAGCACAGATTAACTCTGGTTTTCCTTCCATCTCCAGCCTTGCTCAGTCTGTTTCCAGCAAACACAGCTGAGGAAAACAAGCTTGCCAAGCCAGGGTCCCTACTCCGAGGAAGCTTTGGAAGCGTTACTAATTCCTGCCAGAGGTGGCGCTGTAGACACCCGGCTCTAATCGCCTTTTCTCAACCAGCGCTGACCGCATCATCCATCAGTTTCAGCGTGTTTTGTTTTTGGTTCTTTCGAGACAGGGTTTCTCTGTGGAGCCTTGGCTGTCCTGGACTCGCTTTGTAGACCAGGCTGGCCTCGAACTCACAGGATCCTCCTGCCTCTGCCTCCTGAGTGAGTGCTGGGATTATAGGTGTGTGCCACCACTCCCGGCAGTTTCGGCTTTTAATACTCTCACCAAGTTCAACATCCCAGCCTGACACCCTGAGGGTCCAGCCTTCTAGGCTTACCTCCAGGGACCTGGGCTGTCCTCCATCTTGGCTCACACAGCTGCCTCTGCCTAAAGAGAACTTGCTTCTTCCCATAAAGCGAAAGGAGTGAGCCTTGTCTCTAAGTGTATTCGGCCCAATCATTTGTCCCAAGACATCTAAAACCAAAGCCAGCGCAAGGTCCTGGGTTTGACTCCCAGTGTCACAAAAACAAAATGCTAAATCAAAGCTGGGTAGCACTAAGGAGGCTGAGGCAGGAGGATTCTGCTGTTTGAGAGAAGATCTTACTATGTAACTCTGGCTGGCTGGAGTTGGCCTTAAATTTAGAGGTCCACATGCCTCTGCCTCTTTAGTGCTGTGATTAAAGATGTGTACCCTCATGCCAGCAGTGGGAAGATTCTGATTTTGAGGCCAGCCTGAGATACATAGTAAGACCCTATTTGTTTACATAAATATATCCACTGGGGAAAAAATGTTGAGGCCCAGGTGGGTGGCAAAAATCTGGAGGCTAAACCGGGCAGTGATGGTGCACGCTTTTAATCCCAGCACTTGGGAGGCAGAGGCAGGTGGATTTTTGTGAGTTCGAGGCCAGCCTGGTCTACAAAGTGAGTCCAGGACAGCCAAGGCCACACAGAGAAACATTGTATTAAAAACAAACAAACAAACAAATAAACAAAAAATCTGGAGGCTGAGACAGAAAGATTACTCTAGCCCAGAGTTCAGGGATAGCCTGGGTGACATAGTAAGAATACAGATCTAAAAAGTAAAACAAACAAATAAACAAACCAAAACTATAGTTAGGTAAAAGGAAAAAGATATAAAACAGAAAAATAGAGGCTGGCAAAATGGCTCACCACAGAAAGGCACTTGCTGAATAGCTCTGGCCACATGAGTTGGATCTCTGGGCCCCACACGATGGAAGGAGAGAACTGACTCCCAAAAGTTGTCCTCTGACCTCCACATGCATGCTGGTGACACGTGTGCAGCCCTTCCATGCACATACACACACAAAAGTGTTTTTGTTTTTAACCAGTTAAAGGAAAATAAAACTGGATGTGGTGGCACATACCTGTAATCCTGGCACTGGGAAAGCTAGGTCAGGAAAATTGGTCTGTGTTTAAGGTCAGCCTGGGCTACAGTAGTTCCATGCCAGTCTGGGCTACATAGCAAGTTCCTGCCTGAAAAAACAACAAAAATCAACATTTCCCTGGTAGAGGAAAATTCCACGATCAGGAACCTGACTAGCAGAGAACATATATATATATTTTTTATATGTTATATATGTTCATAAACATATATATAGTTTTATGTTTTAAAGATGTATTGATTTATTATGTATATGATGCTTTGCTTGTATGTGCACCTGCAGGCCAGAAGAGGGCACCAGATCACATTATAGTTGCTTGTGAGCCACCTTGTGGTTGCTGGGAATTGAACTCCGGACCTTTGGAAGATCAGGCAGTGCTCCTAATATCTGAGCCATCTCTCCAGTCCCCTAGCTGAGAACATCTTTAGTCCCAGTGCTTGGAAGGCAGAGCAGGTGGATCTCTTTGAGTTCAAGGATTACATAGTGAGTTCCAGCACAGCCAGTAATACACTCAGAAAAACCCAGACTTGAGAAACAAACTAGCAAGCCAGGCATGGTGGTGCACACCTGTAATCCCAACGCTCAGGAGGCAGAGGCAGGTATGGATCTCTGTGAATTTGTCGCCAGCCTAGTTTGACAAAGTGAGTCCAGAACAGCCAAGGTTGTCTTGAAAGCAAAAAGAAACAAACAAACAAACAAACATGATTCATAAATAAAATAGACAAATGAACTTCATTTGCTTTTAACTGGCAGGGGTTAATCATAATTGAGGAGTTTACCCCCAGGGACAAGCTATTGAATAGGTCCCAGGCACATACTTTTTCTCTTGATGCCTAATTAATGTCTTTTTATTCTTCACGCGGCAAGAATCCCCCAGCTGTTTCTAAGAAAATCCTGCATCCTCCAAAGTCTCTCTCCAGTCCCTACTGCCCCCACCCCCAGACCTGTGATGACTCTTAGCTGCCTAGAGCTGTGAGCTTCCTACATACAGAAACACTACATGTGGGAAAAGGGAGAAAGTGAAAAATTATGGCAGATCAGGCTTTAATGTGTATACAAAGTTCAGCCTCGTGGCCCAGGCCTTTTATCACTGCTACTTGGGAGACTGAGGAGCAAAGACTGAAATTCAGGCCAGCTAAGTCACAGAGTGAGTTTGAGGACAGGTTTAACAACTTAGTAAGATTATTTCAAAATAAAGTGAAAAGAAGGCTGAGGTTAAAGCCTAGGGTAGAGCACCTGCCTAGAATCCCCCAGTGAGGGGCTGGGGTGTGGCTCAGTGGTAGAGCACCTGCTCAGAATCCCCCAGTGAAGGGCTGGGGGCACGGCTTTGTGGTAGAGCACCTGCCTAGCATTCAGGAAGCAGTGTGTTCAACCTTCAATTCCACAAGGAAAAAAATTAAAACTTGAATAGGAGCCTAGTGTGGCGGTGCACGCCTTTATGATCCCAGCACTCAGGAGGTAGAGACAGGCCGATCTCAGTGAGTTCAAGGCCAGCCTGGTCTACAAAGTGAGTCCAGAACAGTGAGGGCTACACAGCAAAACCTTGTCTCAAAAAACCAAGAAACAGCAGGGCATGGTGGCGCACGCCTTTAATCCCAGCAGGCGGATCGAGCTGTGAGTTCGAGGCCAGCCTGGTCTACAAAGCGAGTCCAGGACAGCCAAGGCTACACAGGGAAACCCTATCTCAAAAATCAAAAAAACAAAACAAAACAAAAAACAAGAAACAACTCAAAACAAAACAAATGAACAAAACAACAACAAAACCCCCAACCAAACAAGCAAATAAAAACTTCGAATACAAATCACATGGGGGCATCTTTAAACTACAATCCAGATTCTGATTGTTGGTTCAGATGAGGTTTGGGGCCACAGGTCTAATAATGTGTTGCTGATGAGCTTCACCAGGGACTGAGGCAAGCAGAGGGAATTCAGGTGGGAGGGTGGGCCGTCCACCGATATAAGCGCCTAGGTAGTGGCAACACCCTACTGTGCGCCAGGGCAGTAATTCAGGCAGCACTATGGGGCCAAGCTTTCGTCTCTTCCTCTGTTTGCTACTGTGCGGAGGCTCCCAGCTGTGCCGTGCACAGCCTCTGGGGCTCTTGCCGGATGGAACGTCCTCCCCAGTGGGGTCCTCCTCATCCGTGGAGGTGGAGTGTCTGGAAGCTGAGCTGGTGGTGACTGTCAGCAGAGACCTTTTTGGCACTGGGAAGCTCGTGCAGCCCGGGGACCTCACCCTTGGCTCTGAAGGCTGTCAGCCCCAGGTTTCTGTGGATACCGACGTGGTCAGGTTCCAGGCCCAATTGCACGAGTGCAGCAAGGTGCAGGTGAGGCTGAGCACCCCTGGACTGGGAAAACGGATGTTGGGAGGTGGGCCGGTGATGGAGCTGGTGAGGGATAGGATGGTCTCCTTTCACTGTGGATAGGAGGCGGCTGTTGACGGAGGATGGGGGTGGGTGCGGATGACTCCAGGCTCTGCTGGAAGCTGGTGGATGGTTTGTTTGTTTGTTTTTTCAAGATACGGTTTCCCTGGGTAGCCCTGGCTTGTCCTGGAACTCCCTCTGTAGACCAGGCTGGCTTCCAACTCAGAGCTGCTTGCCTCTGTCTCCTGAGTGCTGGCATCAAAGGCCACCACTGCTAGGTTCTCACTCCAGCTCTTGATTCTCCTGAAGATCTGTGGTTCCCTCCTCACGAAAGGAGTACAAGGGAGATGGGAGTAAGTGTTGGGGAGGAATGCAGGGGGCAGCTCAGGCACTTGACAGCCATGCCTGGTTATCACGCACCCCAAATTCCAGCACTCAGGGAGCAGTGGCAGGCCGATCTCTGAGTTCAAGGCCAGCCTGAGTCCAGAACAGCCACGGTTACACAGAGAAACCTTGTTTCAAAAAAAAAAAAAAAAAACAACAACTAAAACCAAACCAAAACCAAAACAACAACCCCCCCCCAAAAAAAAAACAAACCTAAAAAAACAAAACAAAAAGAAACCAACCAACCAAGCAAAAATGCTGAACCTGGCATATGCTGTTATAATCCCAGTACTTGGAAGGCTGGGACGGGAGGATCTAAAGGTCAAAGCTAGCCAGAGAACATCAGACATGCCTCAAAAGTAAACAAAACAGTAAAGGTTGGGCTGTGGTGGTGCACACCTACGGCCCCAGCCTTTACTTCCCCTGGTGCTGGGTTTATTGGGGTGCGTCACCCTATGCCTGGCAGCTTTGAACTAAAACATGTATGGGGCAGAGGGCATTATGACAACCTTTATTAAGATAAAGACCTTAAGCATCTCAATGGGGTTGCAGACGTAGCTCAGTTGGTTGAGTGTTCACTTAGCAAGCCCAAGGCACCGAGTTTGAGCCCCAGCACCACAAAAAATAGGACGTGAGGGTGCATGCCTGTAACTCAGCACTCAGGAGGCAGAGGCAGAAGAGTTAGGCATCCCAGGCCGTCCCAGATTGCACAGCTAGCTTAAGGACAGCCTGAGCTACATACACAAAAGCCTGTTTTTTTAACGTTTCAACAGGGGTGGGGCAGTAGGTCCAAGCAGATGAGGCTGAGTCTGGGAGAGAGGTGTGGGTAGACTTTGGATAAGCCAGGCTGGACCCTCCCTGATGCCTCACCTGCTTTCAACTGCCTCCTCATACACCCTCCAGCTAGCTGTGTATGATTCTGCCTTCCTTGCAGAGGGCTGGGAGGTGTGCAGGAGTGCATAAGGGGTGAAGAGGCGGTGTGGGGGAGGGGCGATCCTACACAGCTATAGGGAAGTCGTCATCTCTGACACAGTAAGCTTTCCAGGGGTGCCAGCAGCTTTGGGAGGCACCCATGATTAGTACATAAGCCCAGTAAATGCATAGGCGTCCTAAAGTAGACGTTTGTAGACTCAAACCTGGATAATCCTATCTTTTGAGAGGCCGAGGCAGGAGGATAGCAAATTTGAGGCCAACCTGGGCTCAATTTATCTCATAAAATTAATAGCATCGGTTAGCTCCCTCCCCACACCCTCACCCCCGAGACAGGGTTTCTCTTGTAGTCCTGGCTGTCCTGCCTCTGAGTGCTGGGATTAAAGGCATACGCCACTATAACCGGCTTCTCTTTTTTTATTTTTCCAGGACATGGTTTCTCTGTGTAGCCATGGCTTGTCCTGGAACTCGCTCTGTAGAGTGGGCTGGACTTGAACTCAGAGACCCGCCTGCCTCTGCCTCCTGAGTATTGCACCGAGCTGTCTGGCTGCTTCATTTTTTTTTTTTTTTTTTTTTGTTTTTGAGACAGGGTTTTCTGTGTAGCTTTGTCTGTCCTAGACTTGCTTTGTAGACCAGGCTGGCCTCAAACTTAAAGGTATCCACCTGCCTCTGCCTCCCAAGTGCTGGGATTAAAGGGGTGGTCACCATACCCCGCTGCTTGCTGCTTGCTCTTAATCACTGGGTTCTCTCTCTAGCTCAGCTCTCTAATTTCTTTACTGGCCAGCAGAGGGCAGGTTGAACTGAGCCCTGCCTGCTTTGCTAGATGGACTCCTGTACCCTCCCATGGGCCAAGCAAGCATCTTAAAGGGTGTGTGGCTTGGATCTGGTTAACACTACACCTTTGCTTCAGGTGACAGAGGATGCTCTGGTGTACAGCACCTTCCTGTTCCACGACCCCCACCCTGTGGGCGGCCTGACCATCCTGAGGACTAACCGCGTGGAGGTTCCCATTGAGTGCCGCTATCCCAGGTCAGAGTGGGAGGGGCTGCTAGGCTCCTGGATTGAGTAAGGCTGCCTGCATATTAGGACGTTTGCTCTGCAAGGGAAAAATGCTTCGCAGCTGTCGTTATTGACCCATGTGTGACTTGTTAGGCAGTCTGCTGAGGGTTCTGAGGCCAGGTGGTCGTTAAGGGACTGATTGCCTTTCGTGGAGGGGGAAAGAGATGGAAGTTGAGACAGGATTTATGGAGCCTGGGCTGAAATTCAGATCCTCATGTCTCCCCGCCTCCTAAATGCTGGATTACTTACGTGTGTGGGTGTTTGCTAGCCGACCTGTTCTTGTTTTAAAGATTTATTTATCATTTGTATAGTATTTTGCCTGCATGTGTGCCGGCACACCAGAAGAGGGCATGTGAGACACCAAGTGGTTCCTGGGAACTGAACTCGGAAGAGCAGCAAGTGCTCTTAACTCTGAGCCATCTCTCCAGCCCCCTGGTTTGGTTTTGTTTCACAGGATGGCCTGGTTTCTCGGTGTAGCCTTGGCTGTCCTGGACTTGCTTTGTAGCCCAGGCTGGTCTCAAACTCACAGCAATCCACCTGCCTCTGCCTCCCGAATGCTAGGATTAAAGGTGTGCGCCACCACACCTGGCCAACTCGGTGATCTACCTTGAGCTCCCAAGTACTAGGATGGAGGATGTTTGCCTGCCTGTGGGTGTGCGCTCGTTTTTTTTTTTTTTTTTTCCAGCTGCTTTTATTTTAAGATAGTGTTCTGCTTGCATGTACACCTGCAGGCCAGAAGAGGGCATCAGATCTCATTTACAAATTGTTGTGAGCTATCATGTGGTTGCTGGGAGTTGAACTCAGGACCTCTGGAAGAGCAGTCAGTGTTCTTAACCTCTGAGCCATCTCTCCAGCCCCAGCTTGTAATGGATCTTTTACCTCCAGCCCGGTCACCCATGTTTCAGTCTCTGTCCTCATGATTGGTTGCTTTCAGGTGTAGGCATTATTGGGTGGGGGTGGGGTTAAGGAGCAGGCCTTTGGGGACCTTGGCCTGGCAACGGAGGGATCCTATTACAGAACTCTATAAAAGGGTAGGGACAATGCCCGAAGTCCACACAAACTGCTCCGGGAGGGGTTCTATGAAGGCAGCTGGAGTTTTTCTCACAGGCAGGGCAATGTAAGCAGCCATCCTATCCTGCCTACCTGGGTTCCCTTCAGCACCACCGTGTCTTCAGAGGAGAAGCTGGCTTTCTCTCTCCGCCTGATGGAGGGTGAGTCAGAGGTCTGGAGGAGTTGGGAGGGGGAACGCAGAGGCTTCTGGGTAGCCTTTAGCCCCTGTCTGTGCTCCTTCAGAGAACTGGAACACCGAGAAAGCATCCCCCACCTTCTACCTGGGAGAGATAGCCCACCTCCAGGCAGAAGTCCGCACCGGAAGCCACGCCCCACTGCAGCTGTTTGTGGACCACTGTGTGGCCACACCTTCGCCAGACCAGAACTCCTCTCCCTATCACGTCATTGTGGACTTCCATGGGTGAGGCCTTTCTCCATTATAGTTTTTTTTAATTGTCCTTTGAATGTTTTATTAGTGTTGTATTAATTATGTGAATTGAGGGTGTTGTGACATTTTCTTTTTTTAAAAACATATTTATTTATGAGTATTCTATTTGTATGTATGACAGAAGAGGGCATCAAATCCCATTACAGATGATCATGAGCCATCATGTGGTTGTTGGGAATTGAACTTGGACCTCTGTAGGAACAGACAGGGAATTGAACTCGGACCTCTGTAGGAACAGACAGTGCTCTTTTTAAAAATTTATTTATTTATTATGTATACAGCATTCTGCCTGCAGGCCAGAAGAGATGGTTGTGAGCCACCGTGTGGTTGCTGAGAATTGAACACATGACCTTTGGAAGAGCAGTCAGTGCTCTTAACCTCTGAGCCATCTCTCCAGCCCCCTAGACAGTGCTCTTAATCTCCGAGCCATCTCTCCAGCCTAGCCCTATGTTGTGACATTTTCCTTTTTTTTTTTTTTTTTTTTAAGATTTAAAGATTTATTTGCTGGGCATGATCGCTCATGCCTTTAATCCCAGCACCCCACCCGGGAGGCAGGCAGGCAGACAGGCAGACAGGCAGACGCAGGCAGATTGATGGAGTGTCAAGGCCAATGTAGAATGTTCTGCCTGCACGTACACCTGCAGGCCAGAAGAGGGCATCAGATCACATTATAGATGGTTATGAGGCACCATCTGGTTGCTGGGAATTGAACTCCGCTCTGAAAGTGCAGTCAGTGCTCTTAACCTCTGAGCCATCTCTCCAGCCCATTGTGTGACATTTTCATTTGTGTGTGTTGGTCAGATTCACAAACACACACACAGACCCGTGTTACCTTTTTTTATTTTGTTTTTTGTTTTTTCGAAACAGGGTTTCTCTGTGTAGTCTTGGATGTCCTGGAACTCACTGTAGACAAGGCTGTCCTCGAACAAATTCTGAGATCTGCCTGCCTCTGCCTCCCAAGTGCTGAGATTAAAGGAGTGTACCAGGCCTCATCTCCATTACCTTTTTTCTCCTTCAGTTGATCCTTTTTCTATTCACAATGTCTTAAAAGATTGATACAATTTTTTTTTTCGAGACAGGGTTTCTCTGTGTAGTCTTGGATGTCCTGGAACTCACTGTAGACAAGGCTGTCCTCGAACAAATTCTGAGATCTGCCTGCCTCTGCCTCCCAAGTGCTGAGATTAAAGGAGTGTACCAGGCCTCATCTCCATTACCTTTTTTCTCCTTCAGTTGATCCTTTTTCTATTCACAATGTCTTAAAAGATTGATACAATTTTTTTTTCGAGACAGGGTTTCTCTGTGTAGCCTTGGCTGTCCTGGACTCGCTTTGTAGTCCAGGCTGGCCTCTAACTCACAGCGATGCCCCTGCCTCTGCCTCCCGAGGGCTGGGATTAAAGGCGTGCGCCACCACGCCCGGCTCTACTGGTCAGTTCTTATCGTAGCAACAGAGAGCAAAGTAAGACCCCTGGCCCTTTAGTAATGACGTGTCCTAACTGTTGATGACATTTTCCACTTCCTCCCTTCCAAGCTGCCTTGTGGATGGTCTGTCTGAGAGCTTTTCTGCATTTCAAGTCCCTAGACCCCAGCCAGAGACTCTCCAGTTCACAGTGGACGTGTTCCACTTCGCCAACAGCTCCAGGAACACGGTAAATGACACTTTCCCGCAGCCAAGCGCAAGCTTGAACCCCCGGGTTGCCTTAATGTTCTCCTGCTGGTCCCCTCACATGCTTCCTTTAAGCAAAGGACTTGACCTTGATGGAGCTAGAAAGTAAGAGCGGATAAAGCTTGTGGCTCAGTGAGGTCCTCACAGGTAAGGGTTTGTGGGGTTTAAACTGGAGAGCTGGGTTGGAGAGAGGGTTCAGCGGTTAAGAGCACTGGCTGCTCTTTCAGAGGACCTAGGTTTGAGTCCCAGCACCCACACGGTGGCTCACAACCATCTGTAATTCCAATTCTAGGGAATCTAGTGTTCTTTTGGCGCTGGGTATGCATGCAGTGCATAGACATGCATGCAGGCAAAACATACATACAGTCATAAAATTAAAACAAACAAAAAACTTAACCTGGGCGTGGTGGCACATGCCTGAGGCAGAGGCAAGTGGATCTCTGAATTCAAGACCAGCCTGGTCCATGAAGCAAGTCCAGGGCAGCCAGAGCTACACAAACTCTTATCTCAACCAAAACAACAAAAAATACCCTAAAACAACAACAAAACACCTAAATATCTGGGTCACACATAGTGGCATGTATGTACACCTATTAATCTTGGGCACTCCAGAGGCAGAGGCAGGTAGTATGAGGCCAAGCGTGGTCTATATAGTAGTTGCAGGCCAGCCAGCCAAGGCAAAGTAGTTGAGATCCTGTCTTCCCGAAAAAGCAATAAATAGCAAAAGTTAACCTCCAGGGCCGAGGAAGATGGCTCAATGCCAAGAGCTCTTGTGGAGGCCTGGATTTGGTTCCCAGGACCACTATGCCTGAACTACAAGAGATGTCTCAAAAAGGCAAAAGCTGGGCTGAAGAGATGGCTCAGAGGTTAAGCGCACTTCCTGCTTGTTCTTCCAAAAATCCTGAGTTCAGTTCCCAGCAACCACATGGCGGCTCACAACCATCTATAATGAGATCTGGTGCCCTCTTCTGGCCTGCAAGCAGACATTCAGGCAGAACACTGTAAACATAATAAATATATACATCTCTTAAAAAAAAAAAAAAGCTAGGCTGTGCATAGGCCTCAGTGGTAATGCTTGTGTAGATACACAGAAAGGTTCTGGGCTTGATTTCTCCAGTCCCACAAATCAAGCCAAAAGTTATTTTAATTAAAAATGTTTGTTTTGTCTTTTTTTTTTTTTTTTTAAGATAGGTTCTCAGTATGTACTGAGCCTGAAGAGCTTGCTATGTAGACTAGGCTGGCCTTGAATTTACAGAGATCTACCGGCCTCTGCCTGGATTAAAGATGTGAGCTACCACACCTGGCTTAATTAAACTTGGCAATGTAGAACATTGTATCTGAGTGTGTAAGTCTGAGGCCAGCTAGTGGCAGTTGGCTGTCTCCTCCTACCAGCCAACTTGATCCTTGTGGATTCCAGGGATCAAACATGAGTCACTAGTCTTGGTGACAATCACCTTCACCCAATGAGCCATCTACCTCTGCAGTCCCTTCAAGTTTCTTTTTGTTTTTGTTTTTGAGACGGGGAGTCTCCGTCACCCTGGCTCCCGTGGGCCTGGTCTCGAACTCAGATCTGCCTTGCCCCGACCTCCCGAATGCTGCGCCTCCACATCTGGCCTCCTGCCAAGTGTTTCAAGAGTGGTTGACACATTTTTAAACTCACAACTCTATTTCAGATCTACATCACCTGTCACCTCAAAGTCACCCCAGCTAACCAGATCCCAGATCAGCTCAACAAAGCCTGTTCCTTCAACAAGACTTCGGAGAGGTGAGCAAATCAGATTCTGGGGTGAGGGGTGGGGGCAGCCGGGTAGCCCTCCCGTTGTACAATGAGCGAACATCTTCCTCTCCTGGTAACCTGGATCTAATAAGCCTCTTGTGTTTGTACTCTCAGCTGGTCGCCAGTAGAGGGCGATGATGGCATCTGTAACTGCTGTACCAACGGCAACTGTAGTAGTTTAAGGTATTCCGATCACCAGGCCAATAGAAGGAACCAGTGGCCCAACTCGGCTTCTCGCAAACGCAGGCATGGTATGTCAGCAGCATAAGCTATTTATTCCTTTTTTCTCTTTTAAGACATATGCTGTCATGTCTTCCTTTTTTTCCCCAAGATAGTTGACTTCGAGGATATCCTTCTGGGACTGATAGACCTTGACTCTCAAGTGGGAGGGTGTTGAGCCTGTTCTTTCTTCTCAGTGGCTTTTGGGGTGTTTCTGCCAACCCTTAGATTCTCTCAAGACATTACAGGGTAGTGGGGCGGGGGAGAGTATGTGGCTGGTTGAATGATATTTCATTCAACCCACTGAGGCAGAGCAAAAATTTAATCCTTAGGAACTGTACTTAACTGGTGAGCCATCACTCTCAGCTCTTATCTGTCATCCCAGCCCTGGGCAGGCTATAACAGGAGAAATCACACTTCAAGGACAGCCTGGTCTACGTAGGGAAACCCTGTCTCAAGATACCAAACATGAAAGGCTGGGAGAAAGGCTAGCAGTAGAGCAGCTGCCTAGAGTCCCCCAGTGAGGGGCTGGGGGTGTGGCTCAGTGGTAGAGCACCTGCCTAGAATCCCCCAGTGAGGGGCTGGGGGTGTGGCTCAGTGGTAGAGCATCTGCCTAGAATCCCCCAGTGAGGGGCTGGGGTGTGGCTCAGTGGTAGAGCACCTGCCTAGAATCCCCCAGTGAGGGGCTGGGGTGTGGCTCAATGGTAGAGCCCCTGCCTAGAATCCCCCAGTGAGGGGCTGGGGTGTGGCTCAGTGGTAGAGCCCCTGCCTAGAATCCCCCAGTGAGGGGCTGGGGTGCGGCTCAGTGGTAGAGCACCTGCCTAGAATCCCCCAGTGAGGGGCTGGGGTGCGGCTCAGTGGTAGAGCACCTGCCTAGAATCCCCCAGTGAGGGGCTGGGGGTGTGGCTCATCAGTAGAGCTCTTGCCTAGCATTCCCGAGGACCCTGGTATGATTCTCTAGCATTAAGCATGAAACAAAACTTTGCCCATGTCCTGTTCTTCCACAGTAACCGATGAAGCTGATGTCACTGTGGGGCCCCTGATCTTCCTGGGAAAGGGAAGTGACCAGGCTGTGGAGGGCTGGACCTCTTCTGCTCAAACTTCTGTGGCTCTTGGCTTAGGCCTAGCCACGGTGGCATTCCTGACCCTGGTTGTTATTGTCCTTGGTGTCACCAGGAAGTGTCACACTACTTCCAACCTTGCATCCCTTCCGCAATAAAAAGAAGAGACCCAGTTCTGAGTGTGGTTTGGTGCCTGTATCTAGATGGAGGGTGTGGTATTGGTGGCCGGCTGCATGGGGGCAGGGTGGACTGGACTGTCACATGTCACATATGTGCTAATAGCACAACACAGAACGCCTGGACCTCCTGTGAGCAGCCATCTAGAGGGGGGTGAGAGTTTGTAAACTCACCGTAGACTTGTACTTCCTGGGGGGCAACATGTCCATCTGAGAGTTAGCCGTGCGACGTGACTCCATGGTTGGGCGATCAATACAGAGAGGGGAGGGGTTGGGGATTTAGCTCAGTGGTAGAGCACTTGCCTAGCAAGCGCAAGGCCCTGGGTTCGGTCCTCAGCTCTGGGAAAAAAAAAATACAGAGATGGGAGCTGTTCAAAGAGCCAGGTGGGCCCAGACTGACGTAGCTCTTCCTGTCACGAGACCAAAGGAAATTGGGTATCTGGAAATCTTCTAGCGATGGTTCCATGGATCTGACCCCAAGGGGGGTAAGGATGGTAAGGGGGACTTCCTGCTACACTTCAGGTCAGCGAAGTTACCGGCCTAAAGCCAGGGGTGGGGGCTCAGGCCTCTCATCTCAGCACTTGGGAGGCGGAGACAGGAGGATGCAGGAGTCCAAGATCATCCTTGGTTTTGTAGCAGATTGGAGGTCCTCCTAGGCTATGCATGACCCTGTTTCAAAAACAAACATGGGGTTACGGAGAGAGGTGGCTCAGCGATGAAGAGTGCGTGATGATCTTACAGAAGACTAGGGGCTCAGCCCCCAGCACCCACACAGTGGCTCTCGCAAGCATCTGTCACTCCAGTTTAGGGGTTCTGATATACTCTTTGACCTCCACGGGCACCAAAAATGCACAGAACATACACCCTTCTGTGGAAGCACAACACTGGCACACATAAATCTATAGGCACTGCAGAGATTGTTGAGTGGTTAGGAGCACACGCTGTTCTTCCAGAAGACCTGACTTCCGATCTCGGCACCCACGTCAAGTGGTTCGCAATCTATGCTGGGAGCCACTTGTTACCTCCAGCTCCAGGAGGTTTGAGGCTCTCCGCTGGCCTCCATGGCCACCTGTGCCCTTGTGGCCCATACACAGATACACATACACATGAATTAAAATATTAAAAGCCCTATAGATAATAAGCTCAAAGCAGACAAAAATATTTTCCCAATTAGGTTGTCAAAATCATTTTAGCTCTGGGTTGTGGAGTAGATTTTTGAGGGGTATATGGTTGTGGGTTCTGAGAAGAGGTCCCTTTGATAGTTGAAAGCCTCAGAAAGGGTGTCTGGGATTTCCTTTAGTCTCGTGACAGGACGAGCTACCTCAGCATGTCTTGAGTTTTTTTTTTTTTGGTTTTTTTTGTTTTGTTTTTTGAGACAGGGTTTCTCTGTGTAGCCTTGGCTGTCCTGGACTCGCTTTGTAGACCAGGCTGGCCTCGAACTCACAGCGATCCACCAGCCTCTGCCTCCCGAGTGCTGGGATTAAAGGCGTGCGCCACCACGCCCGGCTGTCTTGAGTTTTTTTAATTTTTATTTTATTATTATTTTGGTTTTTCAAGAAAGGGTTTCTCTGTATAGCCTTGGCTGTCCTGGACTTTGTAGACCAGGCTGGCCTCAAACTTACAGAGATCCTCCTGCCTCTGCCTCCCAGGTGCTGGGATTAAAGGCATGTGCCACCACCACCCAGCTTTTTTGGCTATTAAAAAAAAATTTATCACTCAGGTTGCAGAGGCAGGCGGATCGCTGTGAGTTCGAGGCCAGCCTGGTCTACAAAGCGAGTCCAGGACAGCCAAGGCTACACAGAGGTCCTGTCTCAGAGAAGGGGAGAGAGAAATAGACTTATTTCAGTGTTCTGCCTGCATATACACCTGCCAGCCAGAAGAGGGCACCAGATCTCATCATAGATGGTTGTGAGCCACCCATGTGGTTTCTGGGACTTGAACTCAAGACCTCTTGAAGAGCAATCTGTGCTCTTAAGCACTAAACCATCTATTCAGCCCTGGCATCTCTTGTTTTTATTTCCCATCTCCACTGGAAAGAGTTGTTTTCCTTTTGAGGGGCTGACTACCACCTCACTTAACCTTTTTTTTTTTTTTTAACTTTTATTTCCTGTGTATTGGTGGTGGGTTTACCTGCAATCATGTTTATGTGAGAGTGTCTGATCCCCTGGGTCTGGAGTTACAATTGTGAGCTTTCATTTGGGTGTTGGAAATAGAACCCAGGTTCTTTGAAAGAGCAGCCAGTGCTCTTAACCACTGAGCCATTGCTCCAGCCCACCTAGCCTTTTACTTACATATTTTTTAAAAAAGATTTTATTTATTTATTTATATAGTACTCTGCCCCCATGTGTACCTACATGCCAGAAGAAGGCACCAGATCTCATTATAGATGGTTGTGAGCCACCATGTGGTTGCTAGGAATTGAACTCAGGACCTTTGGAAGAACAGCCAGTGCTCTTAACCTCTGAGCCATCTCTCCAGCCCCTTACTTACATATTTTTGAGACAAAGTTTCGCTAACTTTGGCTGTCCTTTTGTTGTTTTTTGTTTTTTGAGACAGGATCTCTCTGTGTAGCCTTGACTGTCCTGGACTCACTTTGTAGACCAGGCTGCCTTCGAACTCATAGCAGTCGCTTGCCTCTGCCTCTCAAGTGCTGGGGTTAAAGGCATGCACCACCACCACCCAGCCAACTTGGGCTTTTCTAGAACTCTCTGTAGACCAACAGGCTGAACTTGAACTCAGATCTGCCTGCCTCCACCTCCCTAGCGCTGGGATTACAGGCATGCACACACCCCCACCCCTGCCCCCACCCTACCCTGCCCAAGCACACAGCCTTTAATTTCTGTGAGACTGTGGAGTGACTCCGGGGCTCTGCACATGCTGAGCAAGCACTCCACCACTAAGCTACATTCCCAGTTCCCTTTCCTTTTTTTTTGTTTGATTTGAGATTGTATCATCGCACAGGGCCAGCTTGGGCTTGGCATAACTGAGGACAACGTTGTGTTCCCCGTACTCCCTTTTGCTTATGTCTCCCAAGTGCTAAGACTCCAGGCGGTTATCATCGGGCTCAGCCGCAGCTCAGCCTTACGAGCGACTTATGTGATACTCGGGGCCTTGATTGATCAAGTGAACATTTGCCTGCTGGCCAGTTAGGTGTAGACCTACAGGATCTGGAAGATGCCGTCATACACTGGCTGGAAGCAGGTCCCACTGAGGGCAGGTGCTCCAGTGGCGTGGCGTGGCTTAGGCTGGAGCAGAGCGCTTGCCTGGTGTGCGCAAGGCTGATTTCTCCAGATCTCCTGTGACTGGATCTCATGAAACAAGCTTAACCTCCTGAGTCCCTTCCCCCTACCCCGCCCCCCCTCCATCTCCCAAGTGCTAGGAGTATGAATCTGTCACCACATGCCTCTAGGTGTCCACAGTGTATTTAGAGCGAGATTGATTCTTGGTCTGCTGAGGAGGAGTTGTTGATGTGCAAGTGTTGTCGAGAAGTGTGACTGGTGACAAAGTCTGGGTGAAGTCCCAAAGCCAGATTAGGCCAGGCTGGGGAGATAGGTTTGCCAACAAGTACCTTTCCCAGCTAAGCCAACACCCTTATAGGGAGAGAGAGCGATTCTTGCAAGTTGTCCGACCTTGGAGCACAGGCACAGACACACAGTTAAAAAACAAAACAAAGGATTGGTGAGTAAAAGAGTAGACTGGCGCTTGTTTCCAGGACCTCTTTTTTGCCTCCATTAAACAATTCAGAGATTGGCCAGGCATGGTGGCGCACACCTGTAATCCCAGCACTCACTACTCTGGGGGAGGCAGAGGCAGGCAGATCGCTGTGAGTTCGAGGCCAACCTGGTCTACAAAGTGAGTCCATGAGAGCCAAGGCTACACAGAGAAACCCTGTCTCAAAACCAAAAAATTCAGAGATAAAATTAGGAGCTGGAAATTTATGATAGAATAGAATGTGTGTGTGTGTGTGTGTGTGTGGTGTGTCTGTGTGATGTGTCTGTGTGTGAGTGTGTGTGTACGTGTGTGTACGTGTGTGTGTGTGTGTACGTGTGTGTGTGTGTGTATGTGTGTGTGTACACATGAGGGTAAGTGTAGGATTTAGTGAGAGTTGCAGTTTGGAATTTTTGTTTTTGAGGTTGGGCATCTTACTGTTGGGGCTGACCTTGAACTTGCTATGTAGCTGAGGATGACTCTGGGCCTTCCTGCCTATACCTCCTGCGTGCTGGGATTACAGGTATCTACCACCAAATCTAGTTATGCAGTGTGAGGAATGGACTCCAGGCCGTTATGCATGTTAGGCAACCTCACTACACACTGAGGTATCTGCACATCCCCGAATATCCAGCCTGAGTTTTTGTTTGTTTGTTTGTTTGTTTGTTTCGGGACAGGGTTTCCCTGTGTAGCCTTGGCTGTCCTGGACTCCTTTTGTAAACTAGGCTAGCCTCAAACTCATAGTGATCCACCTGCCTCTGCCCTCCTGTCTCTGAATGCTGGGATTAAAGGTATGCGCCACTGCACCTGGCTTTACAATTTTTGTTTGTTTTCTGTTTTTTTTTTTGTTTGTTTTTTGGTTTTTTTTTCAAGACAGGGTCTCTCTGTGTAGTCGTGGCTGTCCTGGACTCATTTTGTAGACCAGGCTGGCCTCAAACTCAGTGATCCACCTGCCTCTGCCTCCTGAGTGCTGAGATTAAAGGCGTGCGCCACCACGCGGGGCACTATCCATCTCTTTGCCGTACTGGGATAACAAGTGTGTGCGGCTACAGCGTGCTGATACAGCAGAACTGTGGCGAAGAACTCTGGGGATGGTCAGGGGGTTCATTTGCCGTCTCACCTACCTTATTCCCACTAATCATCTCTGCCTCAAATTATCCCCAGCTTCCTCCATGTAAATGCATGCATGCTTTCTTTTCGGGTCTAAGAGATGGCTAATTTTCTTTTTTATTGTCTTTGTTTTTGTTTTTGTTTTTGAGACAGGGTTTCTCTGTGTAGCCTTGGCTGTCCTGGACTTGCTTTGTAGACCAGGCTGGCCTCAAACTCACAGTGATCCGCCTGTCTCTGCCTCCCAAGTGCTGGGATTAAAGGGGTGCGCCACCACCGCCTGGCAATTTTCCTTTTTATTTATTTTTTATTGGTGTGAGGGTGTCAGATCTTGGAGTTACATACAGATAGTTGTGAGCTGCCATGTGGGTGCTGGGAATTGAACCCGGGTCCTTTGGAAGAGCAGGCAGTGCTCTTAACCACTGAGCCATCTCTCCAGCCCAATTTTCCTTTTTAAAGATTTATTTAGCCAGGCATGGTGGCACACGCCTTTAATCCCAGCACTTGGGAGGCAGAGGCAGGTGGATCACTGTGAGTTCGAGGCCAGCCTGGTCTACAAAGCGAGTCCAGGACAGTCAAGTCAAGGCTACACAGAGAAACTCTGTCTCGTAAAACCAAAAAAAAAAAAAAAGATTTATTTATTATGTATACTGTGTTCTGCTGTATGTACGTCTGCATGCCAGAAGAGGGCACCAGATCTCATTATAGATAGTTGTGAGCCATCATGTGGTTTCTGGGAATTGAACTCGGGACTTTTGAAAGAGCAGCGAGTGCTCTTTGTTTTGTTTCTCAAGACAAGGTCTCGCTGTGTTAGCCTGTCCTGGACTCACTTTGTAGATCAGGCTGGCCTTGAACTCACAGCGATCCACCTGCCTCTGCCTCTTGAGTGCTGGGATTAAAGGCATGTGTCACCTCTGCTGCCCAGCCACAGCCAGTGCTATTAACCTCTTATCAGAGATGACTAATTTTCATGTGTCATGTCTGGCATGTGTTTAGTATGCACTGTTTTTAAAAAAAAAAAAACAAAAACTATGTATTTTTGAGGCTGGGCAATGGTGGTGGCACACACCTTTAATCCCAGCACCCAGGAAGCAGAGGCAGTTGAATCTCTGAGTTCTAGGTTAGCCTGGTCTACAGAGTGAGTTCTAGGGAAGCCAGAACTGTGCAGAGAAACTGTCTTGATAAAACGAAAGTAACCAGCCAAATAAACAAATAAAAAAACCCCTGTATTTTTGGAGGCTGGTGAGATGGCTCAGTGGATAATGGCACTTGCTGTAAAGTACCTCTACATATGTGTCCCTCATATAAAAATAGATTGAGTACCTAGCACTCGGGAGGTAAAGGCAGGTAGATCCCTGTGAGTTCGAGGCCAGCCTGGTCTACAAATCAAGTCTAGGACAGCCAGGACTACAAGAGAAACCCTGTCTCAAACAAGCAAACAAAAAATGGATTGAGTAGCCAGGCATGGTGGCCCATACCTTTAATCCCAGCACTCTGGAGGCAGAGGCAGGCAGATCTCTGAGTTTGAGGCTAGCTTGGTCTACAAAAAGAGTTCTAGGACAGCCAGTGCTACACAGAGAAACCCTGTCTTGAGAAACAAACAAAAAACAAAACACCAAACCAAACCAAAAACAAAACCCCCAAAAAACACCAAAACCAAAATAAAATTACAATTTTGTGCGTATGGAGATTTTGTCTGCCTTGTATATTTGTGTGCTGTGTGTATGCCGTGCCAGAAGAGGGCATTGGATCACCTACGAGTAAAGTCCCAGATGGTCATGAGCCACCGAGTGGGTGTTGGAGAGCAAACCCAGGGCCTCTGCAAGAGCAACCGGCTGAGGCCGGAACTGGGCATTGCCTCTCCTGAAGCGGGAGTTGCAGATAGTTGTGAACCGCCCCATGTGGGTTCTGGGAGCCAAACTTGGGTCCTCTGGAAGAGCAAACAGGATGTGCTCTTAACTGCTGAGCCCTCTCTCCAGCCCCCCAATAGGCACTGTTCTGTGTGACTCCAAGGACATGCTGGGGACCATTTCTTTAATGAAACAACATCTGTTCTTTGTCCTCAAGTTTCTGAATGTTGTAGTAATCTTCCATTCAACTGTTCTTTCATTTCCTCCTAACAAGGAGGAAGCAGCTGAGTCTAGGGTACAGAGGAAGTGCAACTAAGACTTGACTTGCAGGCAGTGCCGTCCGTCTTACCTTCAGCTGAAAGGCTCTCCTATCCGGGGAGAAGCAGGCTCCACCATGGATACTGAGGCAGGATTGAGAAATAGAGCATTAGCTTGGCCATGTGGGTGCTGGGAATTGAACCCGGGTCCTTTGGAAGAGCAGGCAGTGCTCTTAACCACTGAACCATCTCTCCAGCCCAATTTTCCTTTTTAAAGATTTATTTAGCCAGGCGTGGTGGCACACGCTTTTAATCCCAGCACTCGGAAGGCTGAGGCAGGCGGATCTCTGACTTCGAGGCTAGCCTGGTCTACAAAGAGAGATCAGGACAGCCAAGGCTACACAGAGAAACCCTGTCTTAAAAACCAACAAAACAAGCCGGGCGTGGTGGCACACGCCTTTAATCCCAGCACTTCAGGAGGCAGAGGCAGGTGGATCGCTGTGAGTCTACAAAGCGAGTCCAGGACAGCCAAGACTACAAAAAGAAAACCCTTGGAAAAAACAAACAAAAAACAAACCCCGAGAAAACAAAAGGAGCGTTAGGGAGACACGGGAGAGGGTGGAGTGTTTGCTCCTATAGCCTGATCTGCCTTAACTGATGAGAAAGGTAGAAATTATGCTCACTTAGGGCCAGGCGATGCTTTCCCAAGAGAGACATCAAAGATGTCAGGGCGGCGATTAGGCTGTGATTACTTAGAGATCAAATGATGTGTAACCCTGGGCTGGCATGGAGGCTCGGTGGGGAAAGGTGCTGGAGGACCCGAAGAGTTTCAATCAGAGTCATGCAAGTTGGTGCAGAACCACAAAGCCAGGCCTAGTGGTGCATGGCTATACATAACAGTAACACTCAAGAGGTACAGTCAGGAGGGCCAGGGGTTCAAGGCCACCCTCAGCCACACAGGAGTTTGAAGTGAGTCTGGGCTCTCCCTGACCCCCCAGAAAGGGCCAAGGAAGGGTATTTGTGGCAACTGAAGGTTGTCTTCATATATGTTACCGGAACCTCCTTTTTCTCTAGTGTTTATGTCCGTTCCCTTCATTTGACCTTGTCCCAAAGGCCTCAAGCACATCCTGTAGAAATGTCAAGGATGCATTGAAAACTTTGCCTGTGTGCTTCAAAGAGCAGCCAGAGGGAAAGGGGGAAGTTGCAGAAGAAAGAGAGTCATTAAAGAACTGAAAATTGGCCGGGCTTGGTGGTGCACGCCTTTAATCCCAGCACTTGGGGGAGGCAGAGCCAGGGGAATCTCTGAGTTCGAGGCCAGCCTGGTCTACAGAGCAAGTCTAAGAGAGCCAAGACTACAAGAGAAACCGTGTCTCGAAAAACAAACAAACAAAAAAAACCTTACGAATACATCAAAATGGCTCAATGAGCATGTAAAGATGCTTGTCACCAAGTCCCATGCCTTGAGTTCGATCCCAGGACTCACATGGTGGAAGGAGAGAGCTGAAGGACACATTCTCTGTCCTCTACATGTATGCTGTGGCACAATCCGTCCCTGCACAAAGAAATAAAAATTATAAAAAAATATGAGCCCTTGTCCGTTGCAAGGCAGAAATTAGCAGACAGGAGGAGTCTGCTCAATGCTTGAAGGGCGGGGATAGGGCTGAGTTAGCAGAGCACCCGCACAGCACGCTGGAAGCTCTGGTTTCCACCTGCAACACACCCCTCTCCGCAGTCCATGCCCCCCCCTTCCCCAACTGCATAAAGCTGGGAACAGTGGAACACACCTGCAATCCCAGTGCTCAGAAGGTAGAGGCAGGAGGATTAGGCCATGTTTAAAGGCCAGGCTAGGTTATGTGACACTCTCTCTCAACAAAACAAAACAAAAAACCCCTCCATTAGGAGGGATTTCTATAGTGCTTTTGGGGACAGGCCTGTTTTCCTTGGGGCTGTGAAGTTATTAAGATCTTTCTGGCTATATAGGTTACTGGTGGGGCCTGGGTGGTTACCATTGCCACGAGGAGATGCCAGGTGCCATCCATTCATCAGAAATAATGAGCAAAGCAGCTGTGTCTTATCAGACTGTCCCTCTAGAGTGTCAGATGGAGACCAATTAGCAGAGGCAGGAAGCAACACAATTCTGCCTTTCCAAGCAAAACAGTAATCGCTCCAGGCCCTCAGCGAGGACAATGCTGAGGCCAGGCCTCCTCCACTTCTCTGGCTGTATTCATCTTTTCTTGCTTCTGGCTGAGTTGGGAGCTAGTTCTGGGACATAGAATAGGCTCTGTTATGATGAAGTGCAGTTTTAAGGATTTCTTTTGCAAACCTAGGGTCTCCTGCCTACCAGATAGTGCCCTACTACTGAGCCATGCCTCCCAAAGCCAAGGCTTAAACTTTTAAAAATAGATCATTTTCTTTCTTTTCTTTTCCTTTCTTTCCTTTCTTTCTTTATTATTTTTTGATTTTTTTTTTTTTTTGGAGACAGAGTTTCTCTTGTGGTCCTGGCTGCTCTAGACTCATTTTGTAGACCTGGGTGGCCTCGAATTCACAGAGATCTGCCTGCCTCTGCCTCCCGATGCTGGGATTAAAGTCAAGCACTGCCACCATCTTGCCCGGCTATTTTCTTATTTTTAAAATTAAAAATCTATGTTTCTTAAAACTCTGCTTGTAAGCTCCGCAATTAGGAAGCAGCGACAGGAGGTTCAGGAATTCAAAGCCAGCCTTGGCTATATAGCAAATTCAAAGCCTCTCTTGAGTTACATGAGATTGTCCCCCCCCTCCCAAGTAAATTTTACATCTGGGAATTCGTTAGTAGTAGAACACTTGCCTAATGTGTTTGCATTGAATTTGACCCCTAATACCACAAAAATAAACATGGGGGCAAGGGGAGGGGGTAGCTGAGATAGATCAGAGGGTAAAAGCGCTTGCTGTTAAGTCTGACAACTTAAATTCAATTCATGGAACCCACGTGAATGTGAAAGGGGAGAACGGACTTCTAAAGTTGTCCTTTAATCTCTGTAAGTACATCCACCCCAAGAATATACACACATAATAATAATACAAATGAATATAAAAATTACTAAAAAACAAAACAAAACAAAACAACAAAAGCATCAGCAATTACTGAAGGAGTAAGTAAGCCGAAGGCTGGGTACATGTACATTTGCTGGTGCGCTTTTGGTTCAGCCCACTCCGGCTTGCCAGAACTACATTTCCCAGAAGGCACCGCACGAGAGGGGCATGCGCAGCGCGGCGCTGGGAGGCTGCGACGCCGAGTTTCACTCCGGCTGCCTCCCGCTCGGAGTCGGAGCTACAGACGAGGGTTCTCCTCAGGCCGAGCCGTAGCTGAACCCGGTGGTCGGCGGTCCTCTCAACCTGTTCCTTCTGCTTCCCTCAGACTCGGTGAGCGGGACGGGCGGGCCACCTGCTGGCGCCCAGGCTGGGGTCCCGAAGGTGGGTGTGTGGGTTGAGGAGAGGGGGGCTATTGAGGCAAGCTGGGACCGGAAGGGGGCGGTCGTGTGAGGGAGGGAGGGCCGTGCCGGCGGGATGGGTGAGTCCTGGGGGCGTTGGGAGCACCCGGCACTGGGACACTGGGGTCCTGGAAGCGGGAAGTCGCAGTTGGGACGCTCTGAGCGTTAGAGACAGAGCTGGGTGTGGTGAGAGCTTTATTTTTGCAGAGTCTGGGGTCGCATCTCTGGGAGTTTGAGTCCCATAAGACCTGTAAGACCAGTGAGGCTATTAGCCACCTTAGTTCCCTGAGGGGACAGTTTCAGTCTTGGGGTGGGGACGTCACATCCAGGCGATAGTGCTCCACCGCAGGCTGGGAGTTGGACTTTGGAGGCGGTTGCCTTTCCTTTCTCGCTCTCTGTCAAACTGGGTCCCTGAGGCACTTTGAGGAGTCTCTGTTTTGAAGCTCCGCTTTTCATCCTGTCCCTCAGACAGCTTCGGTGGCGTTGCCCGTGTCAGCTTTGCCTCCACAGTGGCATAAATACGAACGTGTACAGAGGCAAGACCTTTAAGGAACTCTGTTTCTACACGCCACCCCTAGCCCTTTTAAGTTACGGAGAGCCCAGTGATGTGGTGTACGCCTGCAGTCCCCGCATTTAGGAGACTAACGGTAGCGGGTTCAAAGCTTGCTAAATAGCCAGACTCTATCTCTCTCTATTATTTTCTTCTTCTTCTTCTTCTTCTTCTTCTTCTTCTTCTTCTTCTTCTTCTTCTTCTTCTTCTTCTTCTTCTCTATTATTTTCTTCTTCTCTATTATTTTCTTCTTCTCTTCTTCTTCTTCCTCCTCCTCCTTCTCCTCCTCCTCTTCTTCTTCTCTGTTTTTGTTTGTTTGTTTTTCTGAGACAGGGTCTCTCTGGGTTAGCCTTGGCTGTCTTGGCCTCGCTTTGTAGACCAGGCTGGCCTCGAACTTACAGAGATCCCCCTGCCTCTGCCTCCCAAGTGCTGGGATTAAAGGCGTGCGCCATCAACCATAGTCAGACTCTATTAACAACCCTCCTCCCATAAAAAAAGGTGTTAGCTAGGTGTGGTGACTTACACCTGTAATCTCAGCACATGGGCGTCAGAGACATGAGAATTAGGAGTTCCAGGCCACCCCTAACCTATACTGTGGACCCTGCTCAAAAAAGTAAATGTTCTATAAAGTAGGCCTCCCAGTCGTCAAAAAATCAGGGAAGACTTCAGCTACTCAGGTATCTTAGCCTCTTTGTTTATTTACTGTGTGACCTTGATTAAATTTTTATCCTGTCTGGTGTGCCAATTCCTGCGTGTGGACTGCCCTGTGGACTGCTTTCTGAAGTCCTCATTACAGGCTTTTCTGGGAAAGGGTTTAGTTGAGTGGGCTGAGAAAGACCGTCATACCTTCTGCTCTCTGCCCAGGCTGTTGGAAAATAAGTCTGGTAATTTCCAGCCGCCAGTCACAGCACACGGGATCCAACATCTGTGCGCCCGTGGTTTTTTTTTTTTTCCTCTCGCCGTTTCTTCATTGAAGACTTAATCATCTTTTTGGCAAAGGTACCACGGAATTGGCGTGGCTGAGTCAGCAAGCCCTCAGATTTCCCGGGGTCTTGTTGTTTGCTATTCATATCAAGATGGGAACTCAGACAAGTTATTGCTCCTGAGGATCTGGTGTACTCCATCAAGAAGGGACTGTTTGGTGCCAGCCCTTCAGTGAGAGGAGGTGAGAGCCATGGGGAAATTTACCTTGCTGCTTTTTGAAATCTCTGGTTTTCCAAAAGAGAAGGCTGGTGTGGGCACTAAAGGAAGATGGCTCAGTCCATTACAGTGCTTGTCTGGCAAGTGGGAGTATCCGGATTTGTTCTCCAAAGCCAATGTTTAAAAAAAAAAAAAAAAAGCAAGCCTGGCACGGTGGTATGTACCTGTAATTCTAGTGCTGGGGAAGAGACAGGCAAGGCCCTGGGGTTTGCTAGTCAGTCAGTCAGCCAGCCTTGTCTATTTGGTGAGTGAACAAGGTCGGTGGTGCCTAAGGAACTGCAATCCAGCCTGTCCTCTGGCCTCCAAGAGCACCTATGCATCTGTGCACACATGCACATGTTTTTGCACATACACACATCTGGGAGGTGATTGCTGATTGCCAGCTGTTGCAAAGAAATTCAGCTGGCTCCTTGCCAACCCTGCTTCTGTCTAAATGGTCTTAGAGGCTACGTCCCACCATAGAACATGCGTTATGGGCTGGGCAGCGGCTTTGGTAAAGTGCCCAGCTAGCATACAAGACCTGGGTTTGATCCCCAGCACTTCAAAACATTTATTTTCTTTTTTATTATTATGTTTAAAACAAAACGAAACATTTATTTGTTGTGCGTGCGCCATGATGCAGGTATAGAAGTGAGAGGACAGTTGGCAGAAGTCACTTCTGCCCACCATGTGAGTTTTGGAGCTCTAAGTCGGGTGATGAGGATTGGCAGTCAGTGCCTTTACCTGCCGAGCCATCTAGCCCCTCCCTACCCCCACCCCCTTTTATTTTGTTAAGAAATAACACTTTACCCCTTGCGGCACCAACTAACTACTTGAGCCCTATGCCTGGATCCCGTGGTGGAAGGAGAGACTGGATCTCTGAAAGCTGTTCTCTGACTTCTGCACGTCTCCATTTCAGACACAAGGCCAGCCTCACACATTAATAATAAATTAAAGGGAAAACATGTCTAGCAAGGTGATGCATGCCTGTCACTCCACACTTGGGAGGCTTCACAGAACTGAAAGTTTCAGGTCAGCCTGGGCTATGTAGCCAGTTCATTTTGGCAAAGTGTTATAAGTTGTGATCCCAATTTTTAGGAAACTGAGGCAAGAGGATCATGCGGCCATCCTGGGGTATGTAGTGAATTCTAACCCAGCCTGGACTACATAGAGTGATTTTTTTTTTTTCGAAACAGGGTCTTTCTGTGCAGCCTTGACTGTCCAGGACTCACTTTGTAGACCAGGCTGGCCTTGAACTCACAGCGATCTGCCTGCCTCTGCCTCCCGAGTGCTGGGATTAAAGGTGTACATCACCACCGCCTGGCTACATAGAGTGATAATATCTCAAAACTAAAAGAAAAAAGAGCTGGGCGGCACATGCCTTTAATCCCAGCGCTCAGGAGGCAGAGGCAGGCAAATTGCTGTGAATTCGAGGCCAACCTGGTCTACAAAGTGAGTCCAGGACAACCAAGACTACACAAAGAAACCCTGTCTTGAAAAAACCAAAAAGAAAAAAGAAAAGCCCTCCCCCCCAAAAAAAAACAACCAGCAAAACTCTGCTTTATAGGCTAGAGAAAGGAGCCACTATTACTGCATTTGAGCCAGAATTCATTTCTTTGTTTACACAAACCTTTGCTGGGTGCCAGACAAGATCTCTGTCTTCTGGCAACTTCTTGGGTGGAAAGACAGACGCAGCAGTAAAAGTGACAAAGTGTTGTGATGGGTGTAGAGAAAGCCAAGTCACAAGATGAGTCCCCTTCCTCCAGGAGGAGGTGGGCGAACAGGATCAGGAAGGCTTCTGGAAGTGGTGGCCAAGGTGAGCCTTAGTGTAATAAGACTAAGGAGAAAGTGGGGAGGGTGTCAGCATTTGCATAGTCATGAAGCAGCTAGGGCAGGCCAGGGCTGGGCCGGCTGCTGTAAATCTAGCTGTGGAGTGGAGAGGCTGGGAGTGTGGGTAGAAGGCAGAGTATATGCATAGTGGGTTCTGAGGGCCTTGCTGACCTCTAATGGGTTGGCACCCAAAGATGTGCACACACCAGAAGCCTGGTCTGCAGTGTAGAGATGCAGCCTTTAAAGGGCGCACTCTAGGGGCCCAGAGGTGGTTCAACTGTTAAGAGCACTTCCTGGGGCTGGAGAGATGGCTCAGAGGTTAAGAGCACTGCCTGCTCTTCCAGAGGACTTGAGTTCAATTCCCAGCAACCACGTGGTGGCTCACAACCATCTATAATGTGATCTAATGCTCTCTTCTGATGTGTAGATATACATGTAGGCAGAACACTGTATAGCTAATAAATAAATAAATCTTAAAAAAAAAAAAAAGAGCACTTGCTGGTCTTGTAGATGACCCTAATTCAGTTGCTAGCACCCATGTCAGGTAGTGCACAACCATCTGTAACTCCAGCTCCAGGGGATCCAGTGCCCTCTCTGGCTTCTGATGTCATTCTTCGTATATGGCATAAACATACGGCACACATGCCATAGATTTCCTATCTATCTATCAGTTTTTTATTTGTTATTTTTGGAACAGGGTTTTTCTGTATAACCTTGGTGGTCCCGGACTCCCCAAGTGCTGGGATCAAAGATGTGCTCTACCACGCCTGGGCTATCTATTTTTTAAAGAGCTAGTTGGCTTCAGGGATCTTTACTTATGAGCAGATGAATGGTGATCTTGAGCAGTGGGTCCTGTTTCCCAGAAGTGAATTAATTCTTCAGATGCTGGGTTAAGAGAAGACAAAGTTGCCCCCATATGCTTGGCCACTTCTTTACCTCTGTTTCTCTTTCTGCTTCCCTACTCAATAGGGCTGGTGCCATGTTTGAATGGCCCCTCCAGCCATTACAGGGATGAGCCAAATACATTGCTTTAGGGGCTGGGCATGTGGCTTAGTTGGTAGAGTGTTTACCTGCCTCGCTCAAAGCCCTAGGTTCCATCCTCAGCGTTGCATAGGCACATAGGCATGGTGGTGCCACAGGCCTGTCGTCCTAGCATGGAGGAGGCGGAAGCTGGAGGAGTAGAAAGTTCAAAATCATCCTCAGGTACCTGATGGGTTCATGGTACAGGAGACTTTGTCTGAAAAAAAAAAATATATATATATATCTTATAAGTTAACACCACAAATGGGCACCAAGGCTCTGGGGACTAGAAGGATTTTAGCAGAATTCCATGAAGGATAGATGGAATTAAGAACATGTTTTCTCTCTGCTAGGCACATCAAAGCGTGGTGCTTAAATTGAGCCTTGGTTCTCAGATGTAACTGGTAGAGCAGTTGCCTGCAGTCTGCCAGTGAGGGGTTGGGGCGTGGTTCAGCCTAGCATGCTCAAGGCTCTGAGTTCCATCCCCAGCACCAAATAAATAAAATCACAACTGGAAATACAGGGGAAGGTTGAGGAGTGAACTCGAGAATGTGAGCTTGGGTCTCCAGAACCCACGTAAAAAAAGTGGGTGGACTGGCCGGGCGTGGTGGCTCATGCCTCTAATCCCAGTACTTAGGAGGCAGAAGCAGGTGGATCGCTGTGAGTTTGAGGCCAGCCTGGTCTACAAAGTGAGTCCAGGACAGCCAAGGCTACACAGAGAAACACTGTCTCGAAAAACAAAACAAAACAAAACAAAATGGGTGGACCAGTCTGTGTTTGTAATCCCAGGCAGCTTTTCCACTGTCAGTGAGAGATCGGTCTTAAGCAATAAGGAGGTCCGGGCTGGAGAGATGGCTCTGTGGTGAAGAAAAAGCACTTGCTGCTCTCTCAGGACTGGTGTTGAGTTCCCAGCACCCCATCAGGCCATCAAAAGCCTTTAACTCTGCCTCCTGGGGACCATTTTGTGGCCTCCATGGGTACTCACACACAGACATGAAATCAGTCTTTAACGAGATAGCGAGGAGGTGGACAGTGTTTTCAGAAGACACCCAGTATGAACCCCTGGTTTCCACACACATGGTCACACACCCCTACATCCACACCCATGCACAGAGAAAGTACAGGTCTGGTGCCGATAGTCTTTGGGGTGGAGCAGAGCACAGAGGTCTTCAATCAGATTGTTTTTTGGTTGTTTATGGCAGAGTCCTGCCTAGAATGGCCTGTAGTTTAGGCTACATAGCATATCAGACTTTGATTGACACTGCTGCTCTGCCTCCAGAGTGCTGGAATTACATCTGTGTGCCCCCATATTATGATGGCTGTGAGTGTTGCCCAGTAGAAGGCGAACTCCATTCTGCAGATTCTGGGGATGGGAGGAGGGACAAGATCAGAGCAGACACTTGAAGGGGCTAATGTTGCACCTGTGTTTGTGGTAAGACTAGGCGAGATGAGTTGGTGAGGCCTGCTGGGAGCACGTGCTAATGAACACGGGAGGCAGAAGGGCTGCAACAGGTGCTGGCAGCAGGAGCTGATGGTCATGTAGGGTCGAGGCAGTGTGGGGCTTAGGGTGGGGCAGAGGTTGAGAGGAAGCAAGAATCTCTAGTTTTTCTCATGGCCTGAAGCAGAGTAGAACCTGGGAAATCTATTGGCAAAGGAGCATTGGAAGGAAAGCCGGAGTGCTTTCAGACTGTGTGTGTCTGTGTCTGTGCACTGCATGTTTGTGCATGCACACATGCATGTATGCACATGTATACATGACTATGCATTCACATGTGTTTAGAGGTTGGAGGTTGATAATGACTGTCTTTTTTTTTTTCTTTCAAGACAGGGTTTCTCTGTGTAGCCTTGGCTATCCTGGACTCACTGTGTAGACCAGGCTGGCCGTGAACTCACAGCAATCTACCTGCCTCTGCCTCCCAGATGCTGGGATTAAAGGCATCCGCCACTATGCCTGGCTGTTTTTATTTGTTTGTCTTTTTAAAAAAAGATTTGTTTATGTATATAAGTGCTCTATCTGCATGTACACCTGTAGGCCAGAAGAGGCTATCAGATCTCATTATAGATGGTTGTGAGCCACCACGTGGTTGCTGGGAATTGAACTCAGGACCTCTGGAAGAGCAGCCAGTGCTCTTAACCTCTGTGCCATCACTAGCCCCCATGACTGTCTTCCTTAACCATTGTCATTTTTTCCAGATGGGATCTCTCCTTTGGAGCTCCCTGATCCTGGCCAGGGAGCTCCAGGGGTCCTCCTGTCTTTGCCTTTCCAGTGCTGGAATTATGGTCCACTGTGCTTGACTTTTTCTAACATGAACTCAGGTCCTAATGCTAGTACAGCAAGCACTTAGCAGCTGAGCTTCAGACATTTTGAGGAGAATTAAGAGGCCAGTAAGGAATGAGGCCCTGGGCTACAGAGAAAAGTCCCTCAGCCCACAGATACTGGGCTTGCACTGTACTTGGAGTTCAAAGATGGTTGAGCATTCTCTTAGGTAATTGTTTATCAGGTGAAAACTGGCACTCAATTAAAGCACACACATTGCTCTTCATGCATGGTCTGCTTGTCAAATTAAAAAAAAATTTTTTTTGAGATGCGTTCTCATTGTTGATTTTTAGCCTTTCTTCAAGTTTGTAGTTTATACTTCTACTTTTATGACGGGGAGTTGGAGACAGCCTTTCTCCGTAGCCCATGCTAGCCTTTAACTTGCAGCCTACCTCGGCCTTCCAGGTGCTGGGATAACTTATAGCCGTGCACCACCAACGCCTTGCTCCACACCTGTTTGTTCATAGACAGCTTGTTGTAGGCAGTGAGGATTGAACCCAGTACCTTGTGCGTGCTGGGCAGGTCCTCTATCACTGTGTCCTGCCCACAGCCCCTCACCTGAGGATTCCAAGCAGTCATTCTACCCCATCCCTGGACCCTCACTGGGGGATTATAAGTGAGTGTTCTGCTACCTGATCCACACCCCCAGCTCTCACTGGGGATTCTAGGCCAGCACAGTAGTATTGGGTCATGTTTCCAACCTCTGATTGGATGATTCTAGGTAAATGCTCTACCACTGAACCACACCCCAGCCCCTCACTGGGGGATTCTAGGCAGGTGCTCTACCACTGAGCCACACCCCAGCCCCTCACTGGGGGATTCTAGACAGGTGCTCTACCACTGAGCCTCACCCCAGCCCCTCACTGGGGAATTCTAGGCAGGTGCTCTACCACTGAGCCACCCCCCAGCCCCTCACTGGGGGATTCTAGGCAGGTGCTCTACCACTGAGCCTCACCCCAGCCCCTCACTGGGGGATTCTAGGCAGGTGCTCTACCACTGAGCCTCACCCCAGCCCCTCACTGGGGGATTCTAGGCAGGTGCTCTACCACTGAGCCACCCCCCAGCCCCTCACTGGGGGATTCTAGGCAGGTGCTCTACCACTGAGCCACACCCCAGCCCCTCACTGGGGGATTCTAGACAGGTGCTCTACCACTGAGCCTCACCCCAGCCCCTCACTGGGGAATTCTAGGCAGGTGCTCTACCACTGAGCCACCCCCCAGCCCCTCACTGGGGGATTCTAGGCAGGTGCTCTACCACTGAGCCTCACCCCAGCCCCTCACTGGGGGATTCTAGGCAGGTGCTCTACCACTGAGCCTCACCCCAGCCCCTCACTGGGGGATTCTAGGCAGGTGCTCTACCACTGAGCCACCCCCCAGCCCCTCACTGGGGGATTCTAGGCAGGTGCTCTACCACTGAGCCTCACCCCAGCCCCTCACTGGGGAATTCTAGGCAGGTGCTCTACCGCTGAGCCACACCTCAGCCCCTCACTGGGGGATTCTAGGCAGGGGCTCTACCACTGAGCCACACCCCATCCCCTCACTGGGGGATTCTAGGCAGGGGCTCTACCACTGAGCTACTTCAGCTGTTCTATGGTTTGACTGGAATGCAGTCACTCCTGTTAGTTAACATATTGTTTTTGCCTCATGGCAGCAGATTTGTAACTGGAACAGACTGAAATATTTGCTTTTGGTGTTGGCAGGAGGTTTGCTATTTCTCCTTATTCTGGGCAGTTGTGGGAGCCATGGTACCTTAGGGCACCTTCAGGGCCTCACACATCTCAGGCTGGCCTCTAACTCACACAAAGATCCTGCTTTCTTAGTTGGGCCCCATGTGGTTTTAAGCATCTCATTGCTGTTTCTTTTTGTTTTGTTTTGTTTCTTTTTTCTTTTTCTTTTCTTTTCTTTCTTTCTTTTTCTTTCTTTCTTTTTCTTTTTTTTTTTTTTTGCTTTGCTTTGCTTTGCTCTCGTTTGTTCTGTGCTAATTATAGAACGCAGGGCCCTGTGTATGGTAGGCAAATGCTCTACCACTAAGGTAAGCTCTCAACTCTTGAGCACACCTGCCATTCCAGTCCCTGGGGGCGGAAGCAGGAAGATTAGGGCTTCAAAGTCATCCCCTGCTTCATAGCAAGTTGTACATGGGTCAGGTCAAGGGGCCTGACCCCGGCCGCTCAAAACAGTAAAACAGAAGGAAGATTGCGTGTTTGCAGTTCCAGGCTTGTAATCCCTGGGTGGTAGCTGAGTGGTTTGTTTTTCTAGGAGTTCAGGGATGGGGTGTGTGTGTTGAGAGGGAGTTGCTCTGATGAGTTAGCTGGTCAACCCCCTTCCCACCCCTCCCATCCCCCACCTCCTGCTAATGAAACCCCACTGGGGTAGGAACAGCTGTGCACAGTAATGCTTTTGAACAACAGAGGGTGGCACTGGCTTGGTTTGGTGGTGAGTTTGACCTTTTAAATGTGTTTGACATTTTAGGTAAGTGTTCTGTCACTGAGCTGTACCTCTAGCAGGGTTTGGCATGTTAAAGAGGTTTAAAAAATCTTTTTTTTCCTTTTTTGTTTTGTCTTGTTTTTGTTTTTCAAAACTGGGTTTCTTGTGTTAGCACTGACTGTTCTGGAACTCACTGTGTAGACCAGGTTGGCCTCAGCGTTATAGATCTGCGTGCCTCTGCCTCCTGAGTGCTGGGATTAGAGGCATGCGCTACCACCACTGCCTGGCTAAATTTTCTTAAAATCAGAGGCAGGCGGATCTCAGTGAGTTTGAGGCCAGCCTGGTCTACAAAGAGAGTTCCAGAACAGCCAGAGCTATTACACAGAGAAACCCTATCTTAAAAAAACAAAACAAAACAAAAACCCCAAAATAGTAGTAGTAGTAGTAGTAGTAGTAGTAGTAGTAGTAGTAGTAGTAGTAGTAGTAGTAAAAATTTTCCCCTTAAAATCTGTGTGTGTTGCGTTGCATGTTTGTGACTGTGTGTTCATGAGGAGGCTAGAGTAGGACTTCAGCTGCCTTCCTCTGTTGCTTGGTATCTTATTTATTGCTTTGAGGCAGGGTCATTGACTGAACTGGGAGCTTGTGTCTTCAGCTAGGCTGGTCAGCTGGCTGGCTCCCAGGACCTCTCCATACCCTGTGTCCGCTACCTCCAGTGCTAGGGTTACTGACAGCTATGCATGGTTTATTTTATATGAGTGCTGGGGATTCAGATTCAGGTCCTCAGGGTGGCAGAGCAAAGGTCTCACCCAGCTAGCCATTTCTTCAGCCTCAGGTTACTTATTCTTATTTTATATATATTTATATTTCTTTTGTTGTTGTTGTTTTGTTTTTTGAGACAGAGTCTCTCTGTATTAACCTTGGCTGTCCTGGTCTTGCTTTGTATAGGCCAGGCTGGCCTCGAACTCAAGTGATTCACCTGCCTCTGCCTCCTGAGTGCTGGGATTAAACGTATGGGTCACCATGCCTGACCCTATATTTCATATTTATAAATAATTTTACTTTTATTTTATGGTCATTGGTGTTCTGCCCACATTCATGTCTATGTGAAGGTGTCAGCTCTGTGGGAACTAGAGCTACAGACAGTTGTGGGCTTCCATGTAGGTCCTGAGAATTGAACCTAGGTCCTCTGGAAGAGCAGGCAGTGCTCTTAGACACTGAGCCACCTCTCTAGCTCCTTGTATTTATTTTGTTTTATTTAGAGACAGGATTTCTCTGTAGCCCTGGCTGTCCTGGACTCACTTTGTAGACCAGGTTGGCCTTGAACTTACAGTGATCCACCTGCCTCTGCCTCCCTAGTGCTGGGATTAAAGACGTGTGCCACCATGCCTGGTTATATTTATTTTAAGGGAAGAAACTAATACTTTCCTACTTTAGAAAATGTGAAAAATTAGGAGCTGAGGAAAAGTGTGGTTCACTGGCAGTTAGCATGCTTAGCATCTGGGTGTCTGGGTTCTGTCCTCAGCACCAATTTAAAACAATTATTTAGTGTATGGGTGTTTGCTTGCATGTATGTATTATACTGTGTTCATGCCTAGTGCCCATGGAAGCCAGCAAAGGACATTGGATCCCCTGGAACTGGAGTTACAGATGGTTGTGAGTGGCCATGCGTGTGCTGAGAACTGAACCTGGGTCCTCTTGAGAGAGTAGCCAGTGCTCTGAACCTCCATCCAGCCCCCTCAGCACCAAATTTTAATTTTGTGGTTTCATTGTTTGGTCTGGTGCTAGGGTTGAAAACCAGGGCTGTGTGCATGCAAGGCAGTGCTGTGCCACTATAATTTCATAGCCCTTACTTAAAAAGCTGTTCCATTCTTTTTTGGGGAGGGGGGTTTGAGAAAGGGTCTCTCTGTGTAACAGCCCTGGCTGTCCTGGACTCACTTTGTAGACCAGGCTGGCCTTGAACTCAGAGATCCACCTGCCTCTGCCTGCTGTTCGATTCTTTTTTTGTTGTTGTTTTGTTTTTTGAGACAGGGTTTCTCTGTGTAGCCTTGGCTGTCCTGGACTCTCTTTGTAGACCAGGCTGGCCTTGAATTCACAGGGATCCGCCTGCCTCTGCCTTGCTGTTCCATTCTTTTTTGTTGTGTGTGTACTATCTATGTGCTCATGGTGTGGAGTACACAGATGTGGAAGTCAGAGGACAACACGCAGGAACCTGTTCTTTTTTTCTATTATGTGTTCCCAGGAATCAAAATCAGGTCATCTTGACCTCCCCCCCACTTTAAATCAGATTTTATAATAAAGCATTTCTTATATTTGTACTTGGGATCTGACTTTCCCTGGTCTTTGGAGAGGCTTTCCCAGCCTTGGAGAAGTGTCTGTGGGTCTCTGTCTGCTTACAGATATGTTAACTTTTTGTGGGATTTCAGACCCATGTGTTTTGGAAAGCACCTGAAATTAGAGAGACAGCTTAGAAAATGGTTTGAAGAGTCAAGTGGGCAGGGCTGGCTGCGTGTGGTAGCCCAGGCCTATAATCCCAGCTCTTGAGAGGCTGAAACAGGAGGGTTTGCTAGAGGTCCAGGCCAGCCTGGACTAAAGAGGGAGGCTTTGAGCCAGCTGTGATGGTGCACGCCTTTAATCCCAGCACTTGGGAGGCAGGGGCAGGCAGATTGCTGTGAGTTTGAGGCCAGCCGGGTCTACAAAGCGAGTCTAGGACAGCTAAGGCTACACAGTGAAACCCTGTCTCAAAAAAACAAAAACAAAAACAAAAAAAAGAGGGAAGGAGGGAGGCTCTGTCTTAAAAAGTAAGTGGCTAGAGAGATGGCTCAGTTGTTAAGAGTGCCTGCTGCTTTTCCAGAGTATCCAGTTCCTAGTCCAGGCCACAGCTACCTGTAATTCCAGCTCCAGGGGCATCTGAAGCCTCTGCAGGTACCTGGATTCACCAAGGTACACAATTAAAAACATAAACAATAAAAAAATTTAAAAGAACCGGACATAGTGGCTCATGCCTGTAACAGCATCACTTGGAGGCGGAAGCAAGAGAATTGCCTGGACTTCAAGGTCAATTTGTGCTCTGGAGCCAGACCTTGTCTCAAAGAAACCCCGTCATTAGAGCTGGTGGTATATAGTTCAATGGCAGCCTTGGGTGCCACCCCCAGTATTAAAAGAACTCATATTGTGGGGTGTTTATATTGCCTCCAGACTGTGGCTTTTTCCCACAGCCAATTAGTGTAATTTCCATAATTAAGAATACCCTAAATAGCCCCACCATTAGGGCCTGAAACAAATTAGGTTTTTGAAGCACAGCTTGCTGCTGGCTGGGGCTGTGGTAGAGAATGGGTGCATTGACACAGGGCTGCAGTGTGCATGATTGCAGGGTTGCAGTGGCAAGCCAGTGGGCATGTCTAGAGACCAGCCTGAAGAGCCCAGGCCCCTGGAGTAGGTGGGTCTCTCCCTGTTTTTTTTTTATTAAATCTATACATCCATACGTGTGTGTGTCTGTCTGTCTGTCTGTCTGTCTGTCTGTCTATCTGTCTCACTATTTGTGGGTGGAGGCCTGAGGACAACTTGCAGGAGTCAGTTCTTTTCTGTCATGTGGATCCTGGGGATCGAACTCAGGCAGCCAGGCCTAGTGGCAAGTATCTAACTATTCAGCCATCTCACTAACCCTGCCTCCCTCAGTTGTCCTGGGAGTTTAGATCATCTATGTTGAGGGGCATTTGAAGTTCTGTAGGCTCATATTGGAGTCAGTAACATCTGTCCCCTCCAGGTGTCTGAGGATGTGCTGGCTGGCCTCCTGGGATGATGTGGCCTCTGTGCTAAAGGCGACTGGAGGGTAGCACCATCTCCCCTGGGATGATGTGGGCTGGAGGGCTCAGGAGAATACTCAGTGAATCTGGGAAGATGGACATGTTCTTACTGAGGCACCAGTGGAACCAATGGCTGATGCCTGGGAAAAGCTTGGGATGTTCTGGAACTTGTAGGAGTCATCTACGGCTGGCCATGAGGTACCAAAGATGGGGAGACTGTTATGAAGGGCCCCTGGCCAACCCTGGAGGTGGTGGTAGACCCAGGATCTGCCATGGTCTTCATGCAAAGCTGGAGCAGCATTCCTGACTGTGGCCCTGGCTGTCGTGCAGGGCTCTGGGAGCTGGTTTATCTGAGAGTGGACAGACATGTTGGAACATGCCTGTATGCTGCAGGCTCTGGCTGCTTAAGCCGTGAGTGGCATCTCGGGAGCCATGGACTCTGAAACAACCCTCTGGTTTATGCCTAGAGTAGGTTATATAGGCACTTTCCATTGTAGATTCTGAGCTGAGCCAGCCTTGCCCAGGGCACCCAGGTCTCATCCTCAGTCTGGGCCTTTCTGGGAGGCCTGGAGGGCTTGGTGACAGGCCTGGCACCAGAGTTACACTTCTCACAGGCCTGATTCACTAGTATGTTTGCATACTGTGGCCTCTCTTCCCTTTGCTACCTGAAGGGTGTGCCCATGAGTAAACAGCAGAAAGGCAGAAGCCTGTGGCTGCCAATCTGCCTTAGGCCTGGCAGGGTGGAGGATACTTTAAGTTAACTTTTCATTTTTATTTTTGTTTGTTTGTCTCTTGGAGGCATCCTCTCATGTAACTCAGGCTGGCTTTGAACTTCTGATCCTCTGTCTCTACCCTTCAGGTCCTGGAATTATAGGTGTGTTCCACTACACCTAGCTTTAAATTGTGTGTGTGTGTTTGTGTGTGTGTGTGTGTGTGTGTCTGTCTGTCTGTCTCCAGTGAGGGTGCACGTGTGCATGTACTCTTTCCTGTGAGGGGACATATGGAGACCAGAAACTGATGTCAAGATGTCTTTCCTCCACCGTATTGTCTGTCTGGCCCTGTTTCATTTCAGCTACACTGGCTGGTGATCAAAGCTGAACCTGCCTGTTTGCACCCCTCCAGGTCTGGGTTTATAGACACAGTACGTGGGTTCTGGGGTTCTAAACTCAGATCCTCCTGCTTGCATTGCAAACACTTCACCCACTGAGCCTCTCAACAGCCCTTAACTTACTTACTTACTTACTTACTTACTTACTTAATTTGTTTATTTATTTACTTATTTATTTGAGATAGTCCTATATAGTCCGGGCCAGCCTCAAACTCTAAATGTGAGAATGAAACTTGTAGTCTCCAGCCTCAGCCTCAGCCGTGCTGGGTTTTACAGGAATGTGACACCACCCGGCTGGGTGGGTGCTCCATACTGTCTGGCTGAGTTCCCATGAAAGTAACAACATATATGTCAACATCTCCATTTTCTAAGTGAAAGCAAGCAAACTGGGAGAGCAAGGGCTTCTAGAGACACCGGAGCCTGTGCCTCTTTGTCTTGTCCTCTCTAGTACCATGGCCTTGGCCCTCGTATTGTATCAGCTTTGAAGGGTGGTAGCGTCTAGGAAGCTCCAGTGTCCGTAGCTGTATAACCAGGCTAGTCTCAGTTCCCCATCCGAGAAACAGAAGGAATTTGATATGAGCTTAGGGAGCTGGTTGTAGGAATCAGGAGAGTGGAGGGGACACTGTCTGTTCAGGGTCCAAGAGCTGGTGCAGGACTGTGCCCTGGCAGGTCTTTCATGGGACAGCTGTGGGCACGAAGTGGTGTCACTGTCTCTGGCTGTGTTCTAGGGCTAGTGTGTGGCCTGCCTGCTGGGAGCTGACCCTACAGCTGTGACTAGGCTATTGGGATGTTGTCATGTGGTGGGTTAGGGCGGCTGGAGCAGAATTGTGCCTGTATGTGCTCCTGCTGGGTGGGAGGGTGCCCATGGTCATGAGCTCATGTGACACTGGGGGATTCTAGGCAGGCGGGGTACCAGTGAGCCATGCTTTCTGAATCACACAAGTTGAGCATGTTAGTTCACGGAGGAAAGAGGAGCAGAGTGTCCCTGGGGTAAACAGAAGTTAGATAGCTGCTGAGCAAGACCCAGGTGCAGGGAGGGGCTGTGGAGACAGCCAAGGGACACTTTAGGTGCCCCCTCCATCCCCCGACAAAGACAGGGTTTCTCTGTGTGGCACTGGCTGTACTGGAACTTGCTCTGAAGACCAGGCTGGCCTAGAACTCACGGGTATCTGTCTGCTTTCGCCTCCTGAGTGCTGGGATCAAAAGCACAAAAGCAGCACTTTAGTTTTTTATCTAGGGTTTCCTGTGGTCAGTGATGCTTCCTTAGCTGTTTTGTTTTTGTGGGTCTAAACTTGTGTCCTTAGGCTGTGTAGCACACCGTTCATCTCCCCAGCCTAGGAGTGTGTGTAAGTCCCACCTAAGCTACTGCCCAAGAGTGTCCTGAAATATCCTTGAGGATAATGGAAGGTGTTACTCTGATAAATAGGGCCCAAATCTTTCACAAGTGCAGGGTCATCGTGGCCTTTTCCACAAAAATTTGGGGTGACTCACAAATACACTGAGTGCTGGGGGCATGGCTCATCAGTAGAGCATCTGCTGAAAATTCCCCATTAATGGCCGGGGATGTGGCACACCTGTAGAGCAGAGAGGAGCTATGATGTATATGTGGCGTGTACAAGGTCTTATGTGCATGTATTTCCAAATGCAAAGAAAGGAAGGAAGGAAAAAGTGGAGCAGAAAGTAGTAGAATCAGAAGGAAATGACTGGGTAGTGATTAGCACCCCACTTTCACTGTGTTCCTTATTCTAGAATGTGTGCTGAAGTGGGGGGTAACAACAGGAATGACTATTAACAAATTTTTTTATTGTTTGTGAATTTCACATCATGTACCCCAATCCTACTCATCTCTTCATCCTTTTGTATCTGCCCTTTGCCCTCCCAAAAGAAAATTAAAACAAAAAACAAACAAAAAAAATCCAAAACAAAGAATTATCTCTCTGTGAAAGCTGTACTGTATTACAGTGTGTCCACGGCATACCTTTTTTTTGTTTGTTTGTTTGTTTTGTTTTGTTTTTTTGAGACAGGGTTTCTCTGTGTAGCCTTGGCTGTCCTGGACTCACTTTGTAGACCAAGCTGGCTTCGAACTCACAGCGATCCACCTGCCTCTGCCTCCCGAGCGCTGGGATTAAAGGCGTGCTCCACCACTGCCCGGCTCAATGTATACTATTTTGTCCACACATTTTTACTTGCAAATGTTTATTGCTGTGAGTCATTGGTCTGGTTTGAGGCCTCTGGCTTTGGCTACATTGTCAATTTTGGATCCTCACTAGGACTCCTTTCAGGTACCCTGTTGTTGCCCTGTGTCATGGATATCCTGTAGCTTTGGATCTACAGGACCAGCCCCTTCACACAGTCCAGCAGTTCACAGATGAGGTAGATAGATGTTGGGTGGGCCAACTGAAAGCCCTGGATCTGAGCCTGGGTGGTGGCTGAGTAGTTGGTCAGCCCACCAGCTCTCCTGCACCTACACCACCAGGGCGAACTCTCCAGCAGTGCCCTGGCTAGCTCACTTAGTGTTGCAGCTGACAAGGGGCAGGGCTAGCTCTCCTGCTCTCATGCCCTTGGGACCAGCTCTACAGTGCTGCCCAGGTGAAGAGTGGGGCCTGCTCTCCCTTGGGGCTGGCTCATCCTTCCCAAGAATGACTTTTTTTTTTTTTCAAGATAAGGTTTCTCTATGATAGCCTTGGCTATCCTGGACTCCCTTTGTAGACTAGGCTGGCCTCGAACTTGCAGAGATCCTTCTGCCTCTGCCTCCAGAGTGCTGGGATTAAAGGCATGCACCACTACTACCCAGCTCCAAGAATGCCTTCTAATTATCCTATCTGTTCGAGCAGAGATGAGGATCAAGAGTTGATTCATGGCATTCTGAAGGTGGTAGAGAAAAGCTGGTTTTCAGCCATGCAGTGGTGGTGTACACCTTTAATCTTAGCACTTGGGAGGCAAAGGTGGGTGGATCTCTGAATTGGAGGCCAGCCTGGTCTACAGAGAGAGTTCCAGGATAGCCAGGGCTACACAAAGAAACCTTGTATCAAAAAAAAAAAAAGAAAAAAAGAAAAAAAAAAGAAAAAGAAAAAAGAAAGAAAGAAACAAGTAAAGAAAAAGTTGGTTTTCTTTAGCTGCCTGACAAGGTCCCCAGTGTGAGTAACTACTGTGTCTTTTTCCCAGGTTTCTCGGAGGTGCTGGGCAATGAACTTGAGCCTGCAACCCAGAGTGGTCTGAAGTCTTCAGGGAAAGTGGAAGATGGCCATGGCCCCAAGTTCGTCTCTGCCACAGGTGTACCCTAGCCCTGTGGTGGTGGCTGTGTGGGAATGGCAGGATGGGCTTGGTACCTGGCACCCCTACAGTGCCAGTGTCTGCTCTTTCATTGAGCAGCAGTTTGTTCAGCAGAAGGGCCAGCGTTATGGACTGGGGAGCCTGGCCCACAGCATCCCCTTAGGCCAGGTTGACCCCTCACTGGCCCCTTACATCATCGACCTCCCCAGCTGGACCCAGTTCCGCCAGGACACTGGTAAGACCCTTGTGCTCCCGCGAGGGGCCTGGCTTTGGGCTGGGTACCAAGCCTGGCTTTAGCTTATGGTTGTGACTGACAGGCCTTCTATCTCTACTCTTTTCGTGTTCACATCTGATGGGAGGGTGCTTTAATTAACAGCTTCTGGGGCTGGAGGATGTAGCTCAGTTGGTAGAGCACATACCTCAAATGCAGGAAGCCCTGGGCTCTAGTCCCTGCACTGCATAAAACTGTTGCTGAGTATATACCTGTGTCTGTAGCATTCTGGAGGTGGAGGCTGAAGGGTCAGGAGTTCAAGGTCATCCCTGTCTATATAGTAAGTTCTAGGTCAAGCTAGGCTACACAAAATCTTATCTTAAAAGAAATCAGCCGTCACCTGGGAGAAATGGACCTTTTAACAGATGTGTTGGGAGCACATGCAGAGGCTCTCTTGTCTCCTTCCTCCTCCAGCAGACTGGAGAGCAGAGCCTGGATTTGGTATGCCATGGTAGTTTAGAGAGTCTTGTGCTTATATTCACTTCCATACTTGGGAGGCCAAGAGTAGAGTACTGGTAATTGATTTTGAGACTAAACTGTCTCAAGGAGGATTTAAAAAAAAAAAAAGCCTTGTTGCTGGGTGTGGTGGCGCATGCCTGTAATCCCAGCACTTGGGAGGCAGAGGCAGGGGGATTGCTGTAAGTTCCAGGACAGCCTGGTCTACAAAAAGAGTCCAGGACAATCAGGAGTACACACTGAGCCTTGTTTGACAAGAAAGCTACTAGCCTCTCTTGCCATAGAGGGTGAGCCCTTGCTTTGTGACTTGGTCCTTTGGTGCCCTTTGCCTTGTGAGCCTCTGCACCCTACAGTGAAATTGGACCAAATAGGCTCTGCCTAAGTCAAATAGACATGTGACCATGTGCCTACAGTGATGATGTTGAGTTACTCAGGGGCCCACTGAGGCTGGGGATGTAGCTCAGTGGTAGAACCCTGGGGTCCATCTTCAGCAACACAGACACAGAGATATACATATTTAGACATAGATGCACATGTAGACACACATATACCCCAGACGTGCCATATATATACCATAGACACATGCACACACATAGATACATGTGTAGACATACACAGACACAGGTGCATATACAAACATGACACATACACACCATAGACACACCACTGACAAACACATACCACAGATGGGTGCACATATACACCATAGACACTTGCACACACAGAGATATAAACACATACACAAATGTGTACATACACACATGTGAACAGACAGCATGGGTACACCACAGACACATACATGCAGACATAGATACAAACATAGTTATCCATACAAAACACAGAAACACACAAATATATATATATATATATTTTTTTAAAGATTTATTTGTTTATTATTTATATAGTATTCTGCTCGCATGTGTGCCTGGACTTCAGAAAAGGCACCAGATCTCATTATAGATGGTTGTGAGCCACCATGTGATTGCTGGGAATTGAACTCAGGACCTTTGGAAGAGCAGCCAGTGATCTTAACCTCTGAGCCATCTATCCAGCCCCCACACAGATATATTTTGACACCACAGACATACCACAGACAGGCAGATGCACACATATACATAGGCACACATGCCACAGGCATACACATACATGGCACACACATATACCCACAGAAAGATGGGTGTGGCACTATACACCTGCAGCGTCAGCATGTGCAGCGGCAAGAGGGGTCTGCCCTCTTTATGGATTCTGATCTTTTTCTGCAGGCACCATGAGGTCTGTGCGCAGACACCTGTTCTCACAGAATTCTGCCCCAGGCCAGGGCATCATCTGGGAGTGGCTGGGTGATGACGGATCCTGGATAGCCTATGAAGCTAGTGTCTGTGACTATCTGGAGCAGCAAGTGGCCCGGGGCATCCAGGTTGTGGACTTGGCCCCACTGGGGTATAACTATACCGTCAACTATGCCTCCCTAACGCAAACCAACAAGACTTCCAGCTTCTGCCGGAATGTGCGACGCCAAGTGGGGCCAGTCTACCCGGTGACTTCAGTCATCGCCCCCCCAGGCCAAATGGGACTCGTCTGCTCTTGCCAACAGTGCCTCCACGGTAGCGGAACTGGCCCCGTGTCAGGTCGCTACCGCCACTCCATGACCAACCTGCCTGCGTATCCTGCCCCCCAAGCACCCCACCGGACCGCCACTGTCTTTGGGGCCCACCAGGCCTTTGCCCCATACAATAAACCTTCACTGTCTGGGGCCAGGTCTGCGCCCAGGTTGAACACCACCAACCCCTGGGGTGCACCACCTCCTGCTCCAGGCAGCCAGTCCTTGTTCCACTCCAGCCTCTCCCACCTGGGGCCACAGCTCCTGCCCTTAGGACCGTCCACCTCCAGTGGAACCAGGTACCTCACAGTGGGAGCTTCACCTTTACCCCTCAGCCTTGCGTCTACAGGCCTGCTTACCCCTGGTGTGTTGTCTGTTGTGTGTGCCACATATGTGTTGAGCTTCCTTAGTTTTCCAGTTTGGCCTCCCATGGAGCTGCTGTAACTGTGGCACTTGGATTGTTGAGTCCTGGAGGCCAGGGATCAGCAGTTTCGTTTTAAGTGAAAGGGTCTTATATAGCTCAATTTGGCCTCAAAAATTGCCTATATAGCTGAGGATGATCTTCAAACTTCTGATCCTCTTCTCTCTACCAATCAAGTGCTGAGGGACCAAACCCACGGAGGGCTTTGTACCTGCCAGGCATGCGCTTTACTGATTAAGCACAGCCCCAGCTCTGTTTCCATTATTTTAAAACAGACTCAGTCTATAGCCCAGGCTGACCCAGAACTCCATGTGCAGCCCAGGCTGTCTTTGAACCTTCAACACACTCCCTGCCTCAGTGTTGGGATTATAAGCCACTCCCCACTCCCCAAGAGTCCGTTCTTTCTCAGGATTGCAGAGTGCTTGTTGTGAGTTGGTTCTCTCTCACCACATGGGGCTGGGCTGGGATTGAACTCAGATCATCAGGCTTGACGACAGTCTCCTTCACTTACTGAACCAGCTCACTGGCTCTGGTATTTTATGTTTCTCTTTATTTTGTTTTGTTTTTAGAAAAAGTTCCCCTTTGTAGTTTCAGCTGGCCTAGAATTCTCCATCATCCTATTTCTTCCTCTTGAGTGTTAGGCGATCACTGTCCCATCCTCAGCACTGCCATCAAAAAAAAAAAAAGAAGAAGAAGAAGAAGAAGAAGAAGAAGAAGAAGAAGAAGAAGAAGAAGAAGAAGAAAAGAAAGTGCCCAGCATATTCTTGGCTAGTAGAGTTCTCTAAAGCCCACTTGAATAAAAGGAGCAGCCCAGGTCTTTGATACCTTGGCAACCTTTATTCAAAATTGTGACATGAGTTGGGATGGATATCAGAGATGTTTGCCTAGAACCTGCAGATGAGGACCTGCAGATGTGGCTTAGTGCTAGAATGACTTTTTTACAATCCTACATGCTTGGGATGTGGCTCAGTGGTAGAGCCCCTGCCTAGAATCCCCCAGTGAGGGGCTGGGGTGTGGCTCAGTGGTAGAGCCCCTGCCTAGAATCCCCCAGTGAGGGGCTGGGGTGTGGCTCAGTGGTAGAGAACCTGCCTAGAATCCCCCAGTGAGGGGCTGGGGTGTGGCTCAGTGGTAGAGCCCCTGCCTAGAATCCCCCAGTGAGGGGCTGGGGGTGTGGCTCAGTGGTAGAGCACCTGCCTAGAATACCCCAGTGAGGGGCTGGGGTGTGGCTCAGTGGTAGAGCCCCTGCCTAGAATCCCCCAGTGAGGGGCTGGGGTGTGGCTCAGTGGTAGAGCCCCTGCCTAGAATCCCCCAGTGAGGGGCTGGGGTGTGGCTCAGTGGTAGAGCCCCTGCCTAGAATACCCCAGTGAGGGGCTGGGGTGTGGCTCAGTGGTAGAGCCCCTGCCTAGAATCCCCCAGTGAGGGGCTGGGGTGTGGCTCAGTGGTAGAGCCCCTGCCTAGAATACCCCAGTGAGGGGCTGGGGTGTGGCTCAGTGGTAGAGCCCCTGCCTAGAATACCCCAGTGAGGGGCTGGGGCCGGGGCTCAGTGGTAGAGCCCCTGCCTAGAATCCCCCAGTGAGGGGCTGGGGTGTGGCTCAGTGGTAGAGCCCCTGCCTAGAATCCCCCAGCGAGCTCAATAGTATACTGCCTGCCTAGCATGGTGCCTAGATGCCTGCCAGCACCTTAAAAAGAAAAGCAGTGAGTGTGTGGGGCACATGAGGCTGGCATGAGTATGCAGAGTAGAGGGAGGGAGATGCCCTCGGGGGCAGTGAAGAGGGGTCTGCTAGACAAGGAAGAGTAGAGGGCATGGGTCAGCAGTCCCCAGGGTGTCCTTCTTTTAGCGTTGGAGCATGTGAACTTCCTCTGGGACATGTGGGGATCGGGAGTCCAGACAGGTAACACCAGGGCATGAGCTGCAGGGCTCCCAGAGATGTCACTCCCTCATGTGTCAGTCTTTGAGGGAACGGGATTCTATGGCTAGCCTAGGACAGTGTGAGGTAGACTTACAGCTTTGTTGAGGTATGTCTCTTTCTACCTCTTCTTTTCCTGTCTTCTCTCTTCCTCCTCACCACCTCATCCTCCTGTTCTTTTTTTCCCCGTCTCCTCCTCGCTCCCGTTACTCTCTTCCTCTCCCAAGCAGTGTCTCACTCTGTAGCCTGGCCTAGAATTTACTGTGTAGCTCAGGATGTCCTCAGACTCAGTCCTTCAGCTCATGAGTGCCACCACGCCCCGCTGGGGCAACTCAACAGAGCTCTAACTGGGGACCTGGGATGAGTCAGACCTCGTGAGCCTTGGATCTTTTTTCCTGGTGTAGGGTTCCTGCAGGTTGGGGCTTTCTTCTCCCCATGTACAGGCCTACAGGCACTGCAGGGACTCTGACGGGCCAGGCAGATGATGAGGGAGGCCCCCGGGCAAGCTTGTGTCTGCTGGACAGGCGCTGCCTGTTGCTTCTTGCCGGGTGGCAGGAGACAGGAGAAACTGGGCCAGCCTGCTGTGTTGGTCGGATAGCCTCAGAGCAAGCTGGGTGCCTCTTGGCGTCAGTCACTGCATCCCTGTTCCCTCAGGCCTTTCAGGATCTGGGAGGGGTGTCCTTTCACTTGCATGGAGTCTGCACAGTCTGGAAAAGCAAGCATTTACCCATATCTCTTTAAATTAAAAAAAAAAAATTACATGTATATATTTTGTATGTGTGAGAGGGTTAATGTGTGCTTGTCGAAGTTAGAGCCAACCTGTTGGTGTCAGCTCTCTCCTTCCACCATGTAGATCCTGGGGAATTGTGCTCAGGTCTTCAGGCTTGGTGCCGTGTTGCCATCCTTCCATATCTCATTTATTCTGTGGCTTTCTTTAAGCACTGTGCTATGAGGGGTGGTAGAGCCACGGGTAGCCGCCTGCCCTGCCCCCATCTCCTCCCCCAGCTGGCACTGGGAGAAATGCAAACATTTGGCCCCTTGATCTCCCCAGGGGCTGTGGTAACAGGTCTCACAGCCAAGTGAGGGTCAACAGCATTGGGTGAGAGTTTACTGAGCTGTGTGTGGAGGGAGGAGGTGGCTGGGCAGGCAGCTCCAGTCTGAAGAGAGCACATAGGGTTGGGGGAGCCTAGCGACCATGAGGGAGCTGATATGCCAGGCTTTTGTGGAAACGCACATTCTTTTTCTTTTTTTGCTCAGTCTAGGTGAAACTTGCTGTGCCCCCTGGGAACATGCACTCCAGACAAAGCTGTGTCATTTGTAACTGAGCTTCTGGGTGTAACTACATTTCCTTGTAGCTGAAGTTTTATCCCTTTAAGCAGCAAAACATGTGCTGTAATGAGGGCACTGGAAAACTTTCCAAAATGTGTCATGTTCACACCTGTCCCTGTAAATCAGGGCAGGACAACCCTTAGCGTTTTGATGAAGGGTGGTGATGAGAGCTGGCGGCTTTGAAACACAACCAGGTGTGTCCAACACGTGCCCCACAGGCTTCATGCAGCTGAGGCTAGCCATGAATGAGGCCTAACCATGATGCTAAATTTATGTGGACAAGAGAGTGTTGTAGGTGTGCATGTGTGCTGCGGATATAGGTTTACATGCAAATAAAGTCAGAGGTCCTACCTCAGGACCTATTCACCTTGTTTTTAAAAGAACTTAAGGGCTGGAGAGATGGCTCAGAGGTTAAGAGCACTGCTTTTCCAAAGATCCTGAGTTCAATTCCCAGCAACCACATGGTGGCTCACAACCGTCTGTAATGTGATATGATGCCCTCTTCTGGCGTGTGGGTGTACATGCAGGCAGAACATTGTATATATAATAAATAGATCTTAAAAAAAAAAAGAACTTCTAAAAGGATCTTAAAATATGTGTATATGATATGTGAGTGTGCGTGTGTCTGAGGAGGTCAGAAGTGGATGTTGGATCCCTGGGCCTGGAGGTACAGATGGTTGTGAGCTACCTTGTGGGTGCTGGGAATCACATCTGGGTACTCTGGAAGAGCAGCTGGAACTCTTACTTGGTTTCGTTTTTCGAGACAGGGTCTCTGTGTAGTCTTGGCTGCCCTGGACTCACTTTGTAGACCAGGCGCCTCGAGCTCAGTGATCCGCCTGCCTCTGCCTCATGAGTGCTGGGATTAAAGGTGTGCACCACCACGCCCAGCAGCAGCCAGAACTCTTAACAACCTCTCCAGCCCCTGACTGTAGTTTTTATATTAATTTTGTTCATCTATTTTGTGTGTGTGCACAAGTGTGCACTCTTCACACTACAGGTGTAGAGATAAGAGGATTGCTCACGGAAGTTGCTTCTCCTTCCGTCGGTTGGGTACTAAGGAATGATCAGGTCCTCAGGCTGGCCAGCATGTGCCCTTACCCACTCAGCCATCTCACCCTACTCACCACCACCACCTTCTCCTCCTCTCCTTTGGTTTTGGTTTTCGGTTTGTGTGTGTGTTTTTGGGTTTTTTGGAGACAGGAGTTTGCAATTTAGTCAGCTGGCTTGGACTGTATGTAACTCAGCTTGGCTTGAACTCTCCCGCCTTTTGGGACTACATCTGCTGGGTTCTTCCTGCTGCTCCGCGGGCCCTCCCCCCACTGCTGCTGCCCTGGGAGTCCAGCTGCCACCGCCTGTGTGATTAGACAAGGATGCTGCCTTGTCCCTGTCCTTGGGTCAGCCAGTGTCTGTCTGTGTCTCTGGCTTTCTTGTCCTCTTTGAGATTAGGGTATTGTATGTTGCAGGTCCAGAATTTTTCATTATTAAATGCTTTTTAAGCCGGGTGTGGTGGCACACTCCTTTAATCCCAGCACTCCGGAGGCAGAGGCAGGTGGATCTCTGTAAGTTCAAGGCCAACCTGGTCTACAAAGCAAGTCTAGGACAGCCAAGGTTACACAGAGAAACCCTGTCTTGAAAAACAAAAAAACCCCACAAAAACAAAAACAACATTTTAAAATTTAATGAATTTACTTATTTTTGAGACAGAATCTCACTGTGTAGCGCTGGCCACCTGGGAACTCACTGTGTAGTCCAGGCTGGCCTCAGATTTATGGATTCCATCTGCCTCTGCTTCCTGAGTGCTGAGATCAAAGGCATGTGCCACCCCAGAAAAACAGCTCAGCTGCTTTTAAATATATTTCATTATGTTTATGTGTGTGTCCACATACACACATGCATATGCATACCTGTGCTGTGGCACACATGCAAGCTTAGAACACTACTTGTGGGAATTAGTTCTCCCCTGTCAGTGTGTTCCCAGGGACACAAGTCAGACTCGGTCATCAGCCCTGGTGGCAAGGCTCTTTACCTTACTGAGGCATCTTGCTGACCCCTGGACTTTTCTTTTTCTCTTATTCTGTGCTGGGACTATCTATTCAGTGAGGGCTCTGGGGCCTGCTTTGTCTTTATTCTGTTCCTGGGAGACATGCATTCATCCTGCGCAACACCCCTTTATAGATAGCTCTGGAGTGGGACTTGGCATGCTCATTTCATAGTCTCGCCTCAGAGACTGTCATTAGTCTGTCCAAATTGGAGCTGAATGTAGCCCAAGTCCAGGATGGGGGATGGGGCGACTTTGGATTTCCTTCTGCTTGAGCCTCCTCCTGCCTGGGACAGTGAAGTTCTGTACAGAGCGTTGTAAGTCAGGATGGGGGTGTGGCTCTGTTAAAGCTCTTGATTATTAAGTGGGAGTTCAGAGCCCCCAGCAAACCACACAAATGCCTGGTGGGTGTCACAGTTCTCCCAGAATTCCTTCCTCTGAAAGGGGAAAGAGAAGATCCCCGGAGCAAAGTGGCTGGCAGGACCAGTCAGTCATAGGTGAGCTCCTGGTTTGATTGTCAGATCCTTCCTCAGTGAGTAAGGTAGAAGAGCAACTGAGGATGGTGTCAGACATGATGTCTACATGTCATACATACACACACACACACACACACACACACACACACACACACACACATAACACATGCATGCATATCACAGCCAGGCAGTGGTGGCGCACACCTTTAATCACAGCACTTGGGTAAGAGCAACTGAGGATGGTGTCAGACATGATGTCTACATGTCATACACACACACACACACACACACACACACACACACACACACACACACACATGCATATCACAGCCAGGCAGTGGTGGCGCACACCTTTAATCACAGCACTTGGGAGGCAGAGGTGGGCGGATCTCTGTGAGTTCAAAGCCAGCCTGGTCTACAAAGCAAGTCCTTGACACGGAGAAACCCTGTCTCCAAAAACAACAAACAAAAACACCAAACATGCATATGACACACGCTCGCATATCACACATTCAGACTCCTTGTCTCACAGACTCAGCGCCATTTAGTGTGGAGTCCAGCTTCCTCTCACTTGTGTGTCTTCCTGGTGAGGGAAGACTTGGAAATGGGGCAGCAGTCAGGGATCCCATCTCTGTGGGCCCATGGGCTTTTCTCCCTGGCAGCTCTCTTGTATTGGGAAGTTGTACAGCTAGGCTTTGATGTTTCTGGCACTCTTGATTCGGGGCTCACGTTCACTGCTCTCTGGAGAGGTGACTGGGGCAAAGGGCGTTTGTTGCATTTATTTATTTGTCTGTCTTTTAGAACAAGGTCTTGGCTGTGTGGCCCTTGGCTGGCCTGCAATTACTCTGTAGTGTAGTCTTGTCTCTTCTTCCCGAGTGCTGGGTTTGCAGGTGTGTGCCACCACACTCTGCTGAGTACCCTCACTTGTGGGGCGTCTGAGTCATTCACATCACAGCTGACCCACCTGAGAAGGGGAGGGGGAAGCAGCTGCTATGGTGGCTTGCACCTGTAGTCCTAGCACTTAGTTTGAGCACAGCCTGGGCTACATGTTGAGTTCAAGGACAGCCTGGGATACATACGAGACTATCTAAAAGGGGAAGGGGCACCTGAGCCGGGGTTGTAGCTTAAGTAGTCTTGCCTAGGAAGTCTCAAGTTTAAACTTTAGCACTGCGTAAACGGGGTGCATAGTGTACACCTATAATTCCAACACTCCAGAGCTGGAGGCTGGAGTTCAGAGTCATCGTCAACTACTTAGTGAGTTCCCAGCCAGCTTGGGTCGCTTGTTACCATAACTGAAGGGAAAAGGTAGAAACAGGCTCAGGAAGGGGTGGAGCTTGCACCTATTGACGCCTCCTGACAGTTGGGTAGACTCAGTACCTCAGCCCAACTCTGGCTCTAACAGAGCACTCTCAGCCTTCTTTTGGGACTGAGAATATAGGGGACAGGGAGCCCCACCAGATGAGGCTATCTTTTTTGTTTGTTTGTTTGTTTGTTTTCTGAGACAGGGTTTCTCTATGTAGCCCTGGCTATCCCAAGCTGGCCTCAGACTCACAGTCACCCACCTGCCTCTGCCTCCTGAGCACTAGATTAAAGGTATATGCCACTGCCGCCCTGCCTAGAACCCATTCTTTAGACCAGATTAGCTTGGCGCTAAGATATCCATCTGCCTCTCTCCTGGGCTTAAAGGCGTGCTCCACCACTGCTCAGCAAATAAAGCGCCTTTTATCACTCAGGCCAGCCCTAGAGCACTGCTCTCTTTCAGACCCCAGGAGGCTTTCCCTCAGCCCAGCTCCAGTTGTGTGTGTGTGTGTGTGTGTGTGTGTGTGTGTGTGTGTGTGTGTGCGCGCGCGCGCTTCCCAGCTGGATGAGATCACCAGCTTTCCACCCTCCACCTCTGTGATCTGTGGCTGGCTGTGTGGCAGGTCTGGGGCAGGCCCTGGAGGCAGTGGCTGGTACTCCCTTAGCTGTGCACTGTGCCAGAGTGCCTTCCATGTTGTGGGCTGGGCCCTGAGGAGCTTCCATGTGTGGGAAGATCTGTAATCTTCACATTTCATCATCAGAATGGGCAGGGATGCATGGAAGGATGCCGAAGGGCCCCAGGAGTGGGAAGGAGGGGCTGGCAGGAACTCAGGCCTTTGGCCAACTGTTTTCAAAGTAGAGCTCTGCCTCAAACCAGAATGGCCTGCGTGTGGTGTGTTACCATGTGGGCTGTTCATGCATCCATTTATTCTGTAGTATTAGGGATTGAACCTACAGCCTCACTCACATTAGACAAGGATTTCCCACTGAGCTACAGCCATAAGTCTCTTTTTTTACGTTTATTTGTGTATTCTTTGTGTGTAAGCATACATACATACCGTTCACTTACATTTGCTTTTTCATGTATACATGGAGGTCAGAGGACAACTTTCCGGAGTGAGTTCTCTTTTTCCACCCTATCAGTTCAAGGGCTTGAATTCAGGTCATCAGGCTTGTTAGCAAGTGCCTTTCCCCTCTGAGCCATCTCACTAACTTTCCATAGAAACAAGGTCTTAGCAAGTTGCCCACGCTCTTAAACTCTGTGTGGCCCAAGCTGGTGTTAACCATGGTAACCCTCCAGAGTACCCGGGCTGACAGACCTTTTCCATCCAGCCTGCCTGTTGCCATTTGAATGTGAGGACTTAGAACCAAATAATGTTGATAATAGTCACTGTGATAAACAGTTTTATCTCATTTATGTACACGTGTGCGTGGTGTATGTGTACATGTGGATACATGCATGTTGAAACCAAAAGTCAACACTGGGTGTCTTCTCACACTACTGTTTTTAATTTATTTACTTATTTTTATTTTGCTGACTGGGAACTTGCCACATAGACCAGGCTGGCCTCGAACTCACAGTCTTCCACCTGCCTCTGCCTCCTGAGTGCTGGGATTAAAGGTGTGCGCCACCACACCTGGCCATAAGCTTTATTTTGAGGATTCATCTTGATAGGAATTCCACAGAAAGAGTGTTGGATCTTCCTGGTTGCACAGTGTGTGATACTGTCTTGGCCATGACTGGCAATGTTGTTCTCTATTGCTTGTCACCATGGCTGACCTGCTGATGCCCCAACTGTGCAGGTTCCCTGAGAGCTTTCCTGGTTTGTTTTTGTTTCTGTATTGGCCCTTTGAGATAGTCTCCCTCTGTAGCCTCGGCTGGACCGAGGCTGCCTCTGAACTCATTATATAGACCAGGGTGGTCCTAACTCCTGTCAGATCTCCTGCCTGTGCCTCTTGAGTACTAGGATTACAAGCGTGTGTCACAATGCCCAGCTGAGAGCTCTCCTTAGTTTTTTTCATAACATTTATTTAGTGTGTAGGGATGCCCACATGCTGCAGCCCGCATGCCACAGATCAGAGGGCAGTTTGTAGGAATTGCTCCTCTGCTTCCACCCTGTGGTTCTGGGAATTGAATTCAGAGCTACCAGGCTCTGTGATAGGAAACCCCACAAATACAGTGTTGTGCCACCTGTTGGTCTGAATGCTCTGTGTGTGTGTGTGTGTGTGTGTGTGTGTGTTTTGCATGATTCACCATATGAAACACCATATGAAAGTGACAGAATGCCTTTTAATGTGCACTTGAAACCTGGTTGAATGCCTTGTCTTGAGAGTTTGTGAACTGCCTGAGGAAATAGCTCATGGGCCTCCACCCACAGTTTGTTGAAGAAAGTGCAGCCAAAGAACTACCCAGGCTTGCAGATTCCCTGCTCTGCGTGGCACCTCCCACTGAGTTTGCTCTCTTTTCTCCTCAAGTGCCTCCTTCCCCATCGGTCCCTCCTCCAGCAGCCCAGGGAGCGCCCCTACCACTGTGCCCGTGCAGATGCCAAAGCCCAGCAGGGTCCAGCAGGCGCTTGCAGGTAAGTGTCCTAACAGACTGTGACCCATGGGGCTCAGTGGGGAGGGAAGAGAGTGAAGGCCCTGTCACCCTTTGGGGACCTTAGGGAAATCCAAAGTGGCTTCTTGGGGATCAGTGCCACTTTGGGATTATCAGTATTCCCCAGGGAATAGTTAAGGAGCCTTTGTAGCCCTGGGAGTGAGGGTGGGGTTGAGAGTGAGGTGGGGGCGTCAGGCCAGGTGGAGACCTTTCTAGTATTTGCATCCAGTTAAACTGTAGTTAGAGCATTTCCTTACAGGGTCCTCAAGGGAGGCATGAGACCTTTTGGCCCCAGTTAGGGGTGTGTGTGCGTGTGCGTGCGTGTGTGCGTGCGTGTGTGTGTTTTAGGATTTGGTTATTATATGTATGTGTCTGACCGCATGTATGTATACCATGTGAGTGCAGGTACCCAAAACGGCCAGAAGAGGACATCAGATTCACTGAAGCTGGACTCGCAGGCAGTTATGAGTTGCCATGTGGGTGCTGGGAACTGAACCTGAGTCCTCTGCAAGAACAGCCAGTGTTTTTAACTGTTGAGCTGTCTCTCCAGCCCTAGGTCTTAGAGTTTTGCCTTTGGGTTTGTTTTCTGTGAGAGTACATGTGGTGGAGCCAGAGGACTACCGCAGGTGGTGGTCTTCAGCAGCCAGTCGCCTTGTTTTTTAGGAGTCAGTCTTTCTCGGCCTGGGACTCACGGATTCTGCTAGGCTGCCTGGCTACTTAGCCAGCTCTAGGGATTTGACTGTCCCCACTTCCCCAGCCTGACATTACAAGTGCACACTTATGAGCATAGCTTTTTTGGGGAGGGGAAAGATTTTGAGACAGAGTCTCTCTTTGTACCCCTGGCTGTCCTGGAACTCACTCTGTAGAACAGGCTGATCTTGAACTCACAGAGATACCCCTGCCTCTGCCTCCCAAGTGCTGGGATTAAAGGTGTTCGCCACCACTACCCAGCTGTGGGCCTACCTTTTCTATTTAGTTTCTTATACTTGGCCCAATAATTTTTTACTAATTGTACTATGTTCCCATCCCTTAAAACTTTTTTTTTTGCTTTTTCAAGACAGGGTTTCTCTGTGTAGCCTTGGCTGTCCTGGACTTGCTTTGCGCTTACCTCTGCTTCCATAAGTGCTAGGATTACAGGCATGCACCACCATGCTCAGCTTCTTAAAACCCTTTAAAATTGCATTCATTTGTGTGTAGAAGTGGTGGAGGGCATGCCATGGAGCATGTATGCAGGCCAGAGAACAGCCTGTAGGAGTCGGTGCTCGCCTTCTATCGTGTGACTCCCAGGGATCAAGCTCAAGTCACCAGGCTCTGATGGAAGTATCTTGTCCTATCGGGCCATCTCACTGGCCACCCACCTGGCTCCACCCAGCCTCCTTTTTTCAAACAAAGTTCATGTAGCCCAGGCTGGTGGCAGAAGACCTTGAACTCCTGATGCTCCTTGCCTGTGCTTCTCAAGTGGCAGAGTTGCTCTCATGTGCCACTGTGCCTGCTTTACGAGGTGCTTCAGCTTTGTACGTGTTAGACAAGTACCCTACCAACAGCACTACATCCCTAGCCCTAAATAGGTCTTGTCTTGTTTGAGACAGGTACTCCATGTAGACCTCAGCCTCCTGACTGTTGGGATTACAGTTTTTGTTTTGCAATAGGATCTCAATATATATAATGTATATATCACCTAGGATGGCATCAAAGTCTTGATCACCTTGCCTTAGTCTCCTGAATTCCTGAATTCCTGAATTCTGTTTGGTTTGAAGTGTTGTTGTTGTTTTTTGTTTTTTGTTTTTAATACCCACCTGGTACAACCCCCAGCTATTTTATGATGCATTGGTGTCCTGAGTTATGGCAGGAACAGTGGGTGGGGTGATGGCTGTGGCACTGACAGATGGAACAGTTTAGAGGTACTGGGAGCGTGGCTTTCCATCTCAGGAGCGCTATCTTCAGAGGAAGTGTGGGTGCCTTTGGCCTTTGTGGTGGGAGACACTGTGCAGGATATGAGAAGGCACCTTTGGAGCCCTTGATGCTCTCTACAACCAGGCCTGCCGTTACTTTATCACACCTTCTTTCCGGGGAACCACTGAGGTGATTTGCCACTTGTGGGGTGTGTGAAGAGAAGGACAAGCTGGAGAGATGACTCAGCAGTTACGAGCACTTGATGCTGTGGTAGAGGAACAAGGCTTGGTTGCCAGCACCCATGTGGCAGTTCCCATGTCTTCTCCTGACCTCTGCAGGCACCAGGCACACACATGGTTCAGAAACATGCGTGCAGGCAAAACACTCATAGACTTAAATGAAAAAACTTTTTTTGGTGGGGTAGGGGTTCCTGAGCATGCACACTAGGCAGCTTACATTCATAATCAAAAATAAATAAATTTGTTTTTGAAGCAGGGTCTCACTGGCTGGCTTTGAACTCACAGAGATCTGCCTGCTTCTGCCTTCTGAGTGCTATGGTTACAAGGGCATTCACTATCATGCTTGGCCAAAAAAAAAAAAAAAAAAAAAAAAAAAAAATTTGAGGAGGACAGAACAGTGCCATGACTCTTGGTTGTTTTCAGCTGATGCAGGGTAATTAGCAACCAAATTTGTTTGTAGTGAGTCCCTGTGTTGCACTGGGTGGTTAGATGGTGCAAGCTGTGGGCAGGGAAGTCTCCTGCAGCCTGGCCTCACACCTAGGTAAAGTCCATGTCAGTGGGGTGCAGGAATAAGTTTGGTTTTGACCATTTTGAAGGAAGAGCCTTTCAGCTTGGCATCTAGGGAGGTCATGTGAAGTGGGAAAGGGCCATCCTGCCGTGCCTAGCTGTTAGATAGTGTTGTCATCAAGACAGCCCTTGGGTATTCATATTTCATCACTACATAGCTGTGAAGTGGGAACTTTTTGCTTTCAAAACAGTCTCACGTAGCCCAGGCTAGCCTCAGACTGACTGTGTAGCTGCAGATGACCATGGACTCCTGAACTTCCTGCCTCTACCTCTCAAATGCTGGGATCACAGGGGTGTACCATCAGACTCCGCTTATAGAGTATTGAGGATGGAACTCTGTACATGCTAGGCAAGCACCCTGCCATCTGAGCCACATCCCTACCCCAGAGGTCGCTTTCCTTCCAAGCATCTTCCTTCTGATGGAGGGTTTTTTTGTGTGTATGACTGGGGTTGTAGGCCCGGGCACTGTGTTAGACAGGGCAGGAATATTGCGGCTTGGGGCCTAGAGGCTCATAGCAGGGGGCGTCTCTGCTCCTCTGTAGACATGTACTACGCCTCTGGCATAGGTGTACTGCCTGGGATGCTGAGCAGACAATAGTAGGTCAGTAGCATCCTTATCCTATAGGGATAAGGGAATGATACCAGCAAAAACAAACCTGAGCCGGGTGTGGTGGCGCAGGCCTTTAATCTCAGCACTTGGGAGGCAGAGGCAGGGGGATCGCTGTGAGTTCGAGGCCAGCCTGTTCTACAGAGTGAGGCCAGGATAGCCAAGGATGCACAGAGAAACCTTGTCTCAAGAAAACAGCAACAACAAAAACCAAACAAACCTGAGTGGTTTCAGACAGCTAGGTACAAAGAAGAAGAAGAGAGCACAGTGAAGAAGCTAAGGTGGAGACAGCAGTGTGTACAGTGACGCCTGTCTGCTGAGAGTCACCTGCTCATTCCCCCGGGACATGAGGGAAGCAACTCTATATTGGTTGCTTTTCTTCGTCATTGTGACTAAACACCCTGACAGGTGACTTCAATGTAGAGGATTTTTAGTTCGGCTTACTGTTCCACGGGATGCACTGTCACAGCCGGGAAGTATGGCTGTAGTCTATGTGGCAGCTGGTCACATTGCATGCTGTCTGACGCAGAGAGGTTGAAGGGTGTCCTCCTTTTCACCCAGTCCAGTACCATGAAATGGTGCTGCCCATGGTTGGGGTGGGTCTCCCGCCTTAGTTACCCTAACCTAAAACCTCCCTTAGACATGCCATGATTCCTGTCAGTTGATGATGCTAATCACCAAAAGCCCACCTGTCAGCTTGACACCAAAGCAAGATGCTGCTGGGACCCGCATTCTAGTCAGAGAGTCATTACAAAATATTGGGGTTCTCTGAAGGAAAGCTAATTCATCCCTTTGCCACACGGCCCCCATATCCTGTGGGGACTGCATTTGAGCCCAGGAGCATCCTGAGAGTGGGATGACCTACTCTGGTGGCCCCACCCAGTAGATCCTGTGTGTGCTTTGGTGCCTAAGTAAGAAGCAGCCCCATGATCCCCAGCCTGCCTTGGCTGTGCTGTCCAGGTGGTGGCTGGCCTCTGCTTCCATCCCCAGGGTGGCCTGCTCATTGCCTAGTGAGAGCAGTGGCCCTGACTGCCCCTCAGCCCTTGTGCAGCAACAGCTCTGCGACAGGCAGTGCTCTCTAGTTCAGCCTGCCCTAGAAAGGAATGGCATGCTGGAGGGCTGTGCTCAGCCCTGGAGGCCTGTTCAGAGGACCAGGAAAGCTGTTGTCAAGGTGGCTAAGAAGCCAGGGCGTCCATTCCTGGAAGGAGGGTCTTCAGAGCCAGGCTAAGAACTGGGAGGGCTTGTGTGTGTTTCTGTGTGGGGTGACAGTGTGGCAGGGACAAGGACCTCCAGGAAGTATCAAGTTACCAGAGAGTGCAGAGGAGGGACAGCACAGCATGGAGGGTGGAGCGTCCGTCTAGGAAGTGTGGGCCCCAAATAGGCGGTAGTCCAGTGGTTTGGAGACAGGAGCCTGTCCAGTGTCAACACCAGTGCCTATTGCAGGTTCTTGACGGAGGAGGCCACGGCTGGGGGCCCTGGGGTGGCTTCAGCCTGGGGGCAGTCCACAGATCACCACCACAGCTCAGCAGTGTCTCTGACGCTGTATGTTAGTTACCTCACTCCTTGCTGTGACACAAAACCAGACCAAAACAAACTAGGGAGGAAGAGAGGAAGGAAGACTCAGGGTTATTTTGTCTCACAGTCTGAGGACATGGTGTCAAAGGCACCCCCAGCCAGGAAGCCAGAGAGACGCGTGCTGGTAGCTTGGCTTCCTTTCTCCTTTCCCAGACTGCAGCCCAGGGAGCAGAGTTGCTCACAGTCAGAGTGGTCTCCACCCCAGTTAATCTGGAGCCTCTCACAGATGTGCTCCGAGCTTTTGGAGCCTGCCATGTTGACTCTTAGTATCAGCCATTACTGTTACTACGGCACAGTCCAGAGGGACTGTGGACAGCTGGTGGAAGGCATCTCACTAGAGGCCAGGTGATCACAAGCCAAGAGGGCGCAGCCAGGCCGGGTGGAGCCAGTGCTGCTGGGACTGCCCCCTGTTGCCACAGTTTGGCTGCACCCTGCCACATCCCTGTCTCTTCTTCCTTCCCTGTGCCTGACATGGGAGATGACACTCAGGAGGCCCCTGGGCTGTTCTGCCTCTGCTCTCCTAAAGCCACCAGCCTTGTCCCTCCACCTCTCCTCTCATGCTGTGGGCGCAGGCTTGGCAGTTGCTTGTGCAGACTCCTGGGGAACTTGGGGTCCAAGTTCTCTGTTGTCTACCCTGGAGCTGCGTTGCTGGTAACCTTCCAGTAACCAGATCCCCTCCCCTGGGGAGATTTCCAGTCTTGGTGGCCATCCACAATGTCGTCACTTGGCCCCCGGGCAGTGTCATGAACAGCAGGTGTGGAATGCCTCCATCTAACGTTTGTCCCCTCTGCATGTCTGATCTCGCACCCGTGCAGGCATGACGAGTGTGCTGTCAGCCATTGGACTCCCTGTGTGTCTTAGCCGCGCACCCCGGCCCACCGGCCCTCCTGCCTCCCGTCCGGCCTCTAAAGGTCACAGCTCAGTTAAGAGGCTGAGGAAAATGTCCGTGAAAGGTAGTTCCGGTTCACACACATTCTCCAGCCTTGCTCAGCTTCCTCCAGATCTTGCTGCCTGGACTCTTCCTTTGCCCTCTATGGCCCTTCTCTCCTTCTGCACCTCTTTCCCCCCACCCTGTCTGCCAGCAGATGTGGCTGCTGGCATTTTACCATCTCGGCATTGTTGGGTGACAGGCTTGTCGCTGAGGACACGTAACTTTGCAATGTTTGCTGCAGATTGTGATGCCGCTGTCTCTTCAGGGGACCTCACTGACCTTGACCTCTGACCATCTTGCTGCCATCTCCCAAACATCGGTGTTGCAGGCATGTGCCACCACGTCCAGTATATGTAGAAGGCTCCATGCATGCTAGGCAAGTGGTCTACCAACTAAGTCAACCGTCCCAGCCTTTTGCAGAGGCAGATTTGTGGACAGGGTAGGCTGGCAGCTTATCAGCACACCCAGTTTGTTTGGGAAGAACACACACTTGGCAGTCCCTCTGGCCTTCTTGGATGTAGGTGCCTCTCATGGGATTGATGTGGCCTGCTGGCCTGTTTTGAGAAATGCCAATAACCGAAGCTCCTTTCAGCTCTAGAAGGCTATGTGGGCAAGTGGGCAGCAAGATGCTTAGCTGGTCCTGAGCAGAGGGAGGTTAGGAGCTAGTGCTGGAAAAGAGGTCCTGAGGAAACCTGGAGACTGGTCTGTATAGCCATGGGGCCTTCCTATCTTCTGTTTTTGAGACAGGCTGTTGATGTATACCCAAGGCTAGCTACTTCAAGGCATTATATTACCAGGCCTGATTAACTGGGCTTTTCTTTTTCTTTTTAGTAAACTGAACTTTTCATAAAGGCCCCTGGTCTCCCATGTAGCAGCTACAGTACTTTTGGCCTTTTGTCTTTTTTTTTTTCTTTTTGCCAGAGTATAGGTGTTTTGTAGGGACTGTGAGAGGGGTGTGTGTGTGTGTGTGTGTGTGTGTGTGTGTGTGTGTGTGTGTCTTTGGTGAGTATAAGGCACATATGGCGTATATGTGGTACTCTCTCCTGGTTTCTACATTTCCCAGGAGCTAACAGTTCCTACCTTCCTACCAGTGACAACTCTTCTGGTCTCTGAGGTGGTAGGATTTGGTCATAGCATTTGAACTCTATCAAACCCCAGGTCCCCTGATTCCAGCTTTAATACTAAGGCACCTCCCCATGTGGCTGTCATGTGTCAGTCTCTGGGCTGAAGGGGTCCTATGGTCTGTCTCTCAGATTCTGAATCTTTGCAGCCATGGGCTGAGGGCTACAAGATGGCCTCAAACAGGAGCCCTACTGTGACCTCAGGCGACGTGGCGCCCCTGGCTGGATGGCTGCATCAGATCTGCATTGTTCTCCCCTGGTCCTTTTTCTGCCCCTTTTCTGGCTTGGCTGCGACTGAGACCTTGTGCCCCTTCTGCCCGACTTTTGCTTTTTGGAGAGTTCTAGCCCCTGCTTCCTGGTCCCCTGAGCTTCGTGCACTCATGCATAGCCAGCCATTTCCAGGATCACTTGGCTTGAGAGCCCAGTGAGCTTGTGACCCAGGTCCTCCAGCCCCAAGGCCAGGGGTGATGTGTTGTGACTCTCCATGCACACAGATGCTCACAACGCCCCTCGCATGCCCACTAGACCGGAAACTACCTCTTTCACTGAAGTTTCCACAAAAGTGTGCTGACAGTTGGACAGGTGTCACTGCCAGGATCTGCTGGCATTCATTGCCCTCAGAGCTGCCCTTTGACACTTCTGGGGTGGTTTCCTGGGGGACACGATTCAGGGGAGTGCGCTGCTCTGTTATGGATCCTCTACCTCTGTGACCTCCCCTGCTGGACCAGCCCTGCCCCTCAGCAGGTAACCTGGGCTGGTGTCCTGCGCCTGTGTGGAGGCTGCCCTGTCTTTCGAGCTAACTCTCCTATCTTGGCCCTGCTAACCTTTCCTCTTCGCAGCTGGAACTTCTGCCTGCCTGCTTCTTTCCTCAGCATTGCTCTCCCCATCTTGCATGCCTGGGACAGCACTCACATCCCACTCTCTTCCAGAAGGGGTGCCTAAGCCCGAGCCGGAGCAGGTGATCAGAAAGTACAGTGATGAGCTGAGAGTGGCCCCCGATGAGGTATGTGTCCTAGCAGGAGGATCTCAGCCCTGGGGGTTCCAGCCTCTCATGGTTAGGTAGACATCACCAAGATGAGGCATGGCCAAGCTGAGATCCTGAGCAGTGTGCTTTCCCCTCAGGCCTGTGGGGTAGGCCTGACTGCCTGGCTCTGCTCGGGCCAGCTTTGAGAAGGGACAAGGTGGCCTTGTCCAAGAGACACCATTTCCCTCCTGAGTCTTGTCTGTAGTGAGAAACTTTGGGTTGTACTTTTTGCCTCATGGCCTGTGATTTTGGGCAGCCCTTCAGAGACGTTTGTGAGAGATGGCTCTGTGGAGCCATGTCCTAGAGCAGTCGCTGGACTGTCTACAATGGCCTAGCATTATCTTCTTCTAACAGAGCCAGCACTTTCTCCCCTGTACTGGTGCACTGTGACCCAAATAGTGGGTCACAGTGACAAATGTGTGCTGTGTGCCCTGCTTACAGGACTGCATCATCTGTATGGAGAAACTGACTGTGGCTTCTGGGTACAGCGACATGACTGACAGCAAAGCCCTTGGCCCCATGGCTGTGGGCTGCCTAACCAAGTGCAGCCATACCTTCCACCTGCTGTGCCTGCTGGCAATGTATTGCAACGGGAACAAGGTACCACAATGGTTCGGGGTGGGGCTGCGAGGACAGGCCTGTCCCATGGTCCTTTTCAGGCCTACTGCCTCAGTGTGGTGTTACATACCTGTAATCTCAGTACTTTAGAAGCTGAGGCAGTAGGAACATAAGTTCTAGACCAGCCTGAGATATATAGAGACCTTGTTTCAAGAAAACAAAACCAAGAAATAGCTAAGATATCTTTGGTGGTAGCGCAGCAGCACGCTAAAGGGCGGCTGTGAGCCATGAGGTGACAGGCTTGGGATTGCTACTGATTAGACCAATAAGGGCCTGGAATGGGGTCATGTTTCAGTGGTAGAGCAGCTGCCTAGAATCCCCCAGTGAGGGGCTGGGGTGTGGCTCAGTGGTAGAGCACCTGCCTAGAATCCCCCAGTGAGGGGCTGGGGTGTGGCTCAGTGGTAGAGCACCTGCCTAGGATCCCCCAGTGAGGGGCTGGGGTGTGCCTCAGTGGTAGAGCACCTGCCTAGAATCCCCCAGTGAGGGGCTGGGGTGTGGCTCAGTGGTAGAGCACCTGCCTAGGATCCCCCAGTGAGGGGCTGGGGTGTTGCTCAGCGGTAGAGTACCTGCCTAGGATCCCCCAGTGAGGGGCTGGGGGGTGTGGCTCAGTAGTAGAGCACCTGCCTAGAATCCCCCAGTGAGGGGCTGGGGTGTGGCTCAGTGGTAGAGCACCTGCCCTGGGTTCCACCATTAGCATCAGAAAAATAACCAAGGGCTTAGAGATGAATATACATGAGAGTCTCTGAAGCCAACTCCAAGCTTTAGGGATATGACCAACAGGACTAAGTATATGACTCCTCCAGCTTCCCTGAGGGAGGTATCCTGGACTCCTCTATCTCCTACACACTACCACTTCTACTTATCTCATATCTTCCTATCATCTGCTGTGTGCAGATGAAAGGCTCAGGGCACCATGCATGGACACACACATGCTCTCTCAGCACTTAGGAGGTTGATGCAAGAGGCTCAGGAGTGTATGCAAGGCCAGTGCACTGCCTAAGACTTTGCCTCAAACCAAGCAACCAACCAACAACCAGCTAACAGACAGGGCAAGTACAATAGCTCAGCATGCAAAGGCCTTTCCGTATAAGTGTAATCCCCATGTAAAGGCGGAAGAAAGAACCAGCTCCACAAAGCAGTCCTCTGACCTCCACATGCATGTGCACACACAGAAGCACACAGGACTCTGCCCAGGGTCCTGACCCACTTCCCTCTGCAGGTTCACACAGGGAGAGTCCTACTCAGGCCTGCAGCAACTGAGCCAGCTGCTGTTCTGTGGGGTTTAGTCAGGCTGGGAAGGTTGGAGGGGGAACCAAGTCACACAGTCGTCACTGAGGTCTGGTTCCTTGTCCACTCTGACAGCTGTGTGCAAGGAGGTCTGTGAGGGTGACTAAGTGGAGACTTGACCCTCATTTTCCTGCCACGTGCCAGTCTCCCAGTACCTCGCTAGTTGAGTGAGAATCAGGAGTTTGTGGTGCACAGTTTAGTCTTCTATAGTGCACCACCGAGGTCCAGTTTCTGTGAGGAGAGGCTGTGTGGGGTGCCGACCTCTCCTGTCATCTGGACGTGGCTGTTCAGGTGTGCTGGGAACTGCCTGCTCATTCTGTCACATCGGCCCTCTCTAGGACGGGAGCCTGCAGTGTCCATCTTGTAAAACCATCTATGGGGAGAAGACTGGAACACAGCCATGGGGGAAGATGGAGGTGTTCAGGTTCCACGTGTCGCTCCCAGGCCACGAAGACTGTGGGACTATTCTCATTGTTTACAACATCCCTCACGGCATCCAGGTGAGTGGCCGCCCCCAACCAGGGACCAGGTGAGAACAGCCATTCCTGAGCACCCTTCTTCCTGCCCACTGTGCTCTCAGCATCTGCACCCAGAATAGGGCTTAGGACAGCCCTGCCTGGAGGAGTGCTGGAGTGTTGAGTAATGGAAGGCCTTTGGCCCTTCCCTGAGTGAGGGAAGGCTTTCCATAGGAGGTAACATCTGAGCTGCTGTGGTCTGGGCAGAAGATCAAGCTTAAAGGCATGAAGAGTACTGTGTTGGGGGCTAGAGAATTGGAAGGGCCCATAAGTGTCTTGTGTAGGTGGTGGGGTACGGGGCAGGGAGGCTAAAGAGTGGGACAGGCTTCTTGTTCCTAAGGAACTCAACACCCAGGTTCCATGTCAAGAGACCCAGTCCAGGGGGTCAAAAAGAAAGAGAAACCAGCAGGAGTGCCCATCCTTGCCCCTGGTAGAGTTCGGTGTCCTTAGGAAAGAGGAAGTTGTCAAGCCAGTGGGCACAGGTTAAAGGCAGGTGGTCATGGCTGGGAGGCCACATTCACCTTGAGTCTTGGCACAGCAGGGACCCAGCTTGGAAGACTAGGCTGTGGATAATGCTTCCATGTCCTGTGAGCTGTGGCTGGCCACAGTTCTGCCATCAAGTTGTCTGCATTCCTCTCACAGGGACCAGAGCACCCCAGCCCTGGGAAACCCTTCACTGCCCGAGGCTTTCCCCGCCAGTGCTACCTGCCAGATAACCCCCAAGGCCGAAAGGTAAGGCCCCACCCCTACCCTGTTTGCTCCACCTCCTCAGGGACCCACCCTGTGACTGGAGCATTAGCTCCAGAGAGGAGAGCCAGGTTCCACACTGAGGACACGTGCCAGCTTGGGACCTCAGCAAGGACTTAGAGACTAGGAAGAGCCTTCCAGGTCCATAGAAGAGCTGCCTTGGGGCCTGGGGAAGGGCTGAGGAAGCTCCAGACACTCCGAAACCACTGCGGGTAGAGCTAGAGCTCTCCTGGCTGCTGCCTGTGGCTTGGTTGGTAGACTTGTATGTGCAGAGCTGTGTAAACTGAGTACAGTGGCACATTTCTACAATCCCAGCCCTTGGGAGGTGGAGGCAGAAGCGTTTAAAGCCAACCTCAGCTACATAGTGAGGTCCTCAGAAAATAAAACACTGAACGTCTTCCAGCTACTGGGTGCTGGGATGGACTCTTTGTTTGTTTTCCTTTTATTTGGGGCTGTGGGGCTGGGAGGGCCATGCCATGGCTCTCATGCAGAATTCATGAGAGAGCTCTGGACTCTTTTTTTTTTTTTTACCCCTCTCACCATGACGTGGGGCCTGAGCATCAGGCTCTGGTCATCAGGTTTGTATTGCGCACTGCGTTGTCTTGCAGCTAGCCGTCTTCATCTCTGTGCCTTCTGAGCTGGAGTTGGCAGACAAAGGCTCTACCACTGACTCCCACTCCTTGCCCCAAGCTATATGTGGACGACCTGAGGGCAGGAGGGAGGGGGGCAGGGAGGCCTCTGGTCTAATCAGATTTGGACAGAAGGCCAACTCAGGGTGATCCCAAGGTGGAGAGGGCTGGGCTGGCCCAAGGTTGGTGTCAAGCATTCCAGGAGTCCCCAGTCCTTGGGACTGCGTGGGCCCACCTCACAGACATTCAAGGGCAGTGCGGCAGAGCCGAGCCCCAGTGGCTGTCTTCTCGGCAGGTCCTGGAGCTACTGAAGGTGGCCTGGAAGAGACGGCTCATCTTCACCGTGGGGACTTCCAGCACCACAGGTGAAACTGACACAGTGGTGTGGAACGAGATCCACCACAAGACCGAGATGGACCGGAACCTGACAGGCCATGGCTACCCAGACCCCAACTACCTGCAGAACGTGCTGGCTGAGCTGGCTGCCCAGGGCGTGACGGAGGACTGCCTGGAGCAGCAGTGACCCTTCAGGCCTGCCTCTGTCAGCCACCCCAACAGCCCCAGGGTGGGTGGGCAGGAAGGTGTGCCTTCATTGAGAGGCAAGAATTTTTGTCGGGGGTGCACGATGCACCCCTTCCTGAAGTTGGGGCTTCTCCTTGCCTCTCCTGCCACCCTCCTGTCTGGGCCAGGCTCTGCCTGGAAAATGGGCACCCTCAGTATTGTACTTGTGGAGGCTTACGCTGGAGCTACCTCAGTGCATGGATGGGATCCGCCCTGCCAGCATCAGGCGGGCTGGTGACCCAGCAAGGGGTGAGCAGGGACGACCCTCCCAGCTTCTGGTCAGCTTCTCATACCTCAGTTTATTTGCAATAAAGACCCTATAGCCAACATGCATCTGTGTGTGCATGCGTGCGTGTGTGTGCGTGCATGCACGCGCACCTGTCTGTCTGTGTGTGTATGACACTTGTATGTCACACTTAGCTTGCTATGGTGGAGCAGGAAGCCATCTTCCTTGATCCCTAGCAAATCCCCCTTGTACTTGTTTTTTGCAAACTACGGAGGTTCATTAGAGTTGCTTGCACAAACATGGAAGGAGGGTTATTTATAGGAATGTGGGTAAATTAGCACTGGGTATACCAGCAGTCACTACCTATACACTCCTCCCTGTCTGTGATGGAGTGTTGCTAGGTAACCACAGCTGCGGTGATTTCATGAGTGCAATGTCCATGCCATCTCCAGAAGACAGTGTTTCATTCATAGCTCTCTACTCCCCAACCTCTGGATTTTTTAATTTCTATTTTTCTTTTTGTTTTTTTGAGACAGGGTTTGTCTGTGTAGCCCTGGTTGTCCTGATCTCTTTTTGTAGACACAGCTGGCCTTGAACTCAACAGTGATCCTCCTGTCTTTGCCTCCCTGAGAGCTGGGATTACAGGTGTGCACCACTGTGCCTGGCTCTAACCTCTGACTTTCCTCCCCTTCTTCCTCTTCTGATTTTAAAAGAACATTTCCAGGTGGCCCTAAAATACTGTGAGCTAGCAAGGCTTGGTGGCACACACCTTTAATCCCAGCACTTGGGAGGCTGAGGCAGGTGGATCACTGTGAGTTCAAGGCCAACCTGGTCTACAAAGAGAGACCAGGACAGCCAAGGCTACACAGAGCAACCTTGTCTCAAAAAACAAACAAACAAACAACAAAATACTGTGAGCCTAAGACTCACGTAGGTTATCCCTGGGGAAAAGGCCATTGGTTTCCTTGGCAGAGCCCCTAACTTGGCTGTACCCCAATCCTCAATCTTAGGCTACCCAGGACAGCAGTTGGACTGCATCCCCAAATTCTGTCATCCTCTGGGCTCTTATGGAGTCTTAGTGCTTTGAAGGATAGCAAGACGCAGGGAGAAGATGGACAAGGCAGGCTAGAGGCTCAACAGTTAAGAACACTTGCGGTCCTTCCAGAGGACCCACGTTTGATTTCTGGCATCCATTGTCAGGGAGCTCAGACCTGCCTGTAACTCCAGGCAGCCCCAAGAGATAAATGACCTCTTTTATCCATGCACGCACATACAACCCACGTAAAGAACTTATTTTCTTTTGTTTCTTTCAAGACAGGGTTTCTCTGTGTAGCTCTGGCTGTCCTGAAACTCACTTTGTAGAACAGGCTTGCTTTGAACTCACAGAGATCCACGTGCCTCTGCTTCCCCAGTGCTGGGATTAAAGGTGTTGGGGCCACTACCACCACTAAACAATTTTTTTTAATGGACAGGGTCTGGCTGGGCTTGGTGGCACACGCCTTTAATCCCAGCACTTGGGAAGCAGAGGCAGGAAGATCTCTGTGATTTCAAGGCCAGCCTGGCCTCCAAAGTGAGTCCAGGACAGCCAGGGCTACACAGAAATCCTGTCTCAAAAAAAACAAAAAATAAAAATAAAATAAAATAAATAAACGGACAGGGTCTAAAGACATGGCTCAGCAGTTTGGTGTACATTCTGTTCTTGTGGAAAACCTAAGATCAATTCCCTGCACCCACATTGGATGACTCACAACTACCCGTAACTCCAGCTCCAGGGCATCCGATGCCTCAGACCTCCGAGGACAATGGCACACTCACGTACCTACACACACACATGGCGACTGGCAATGTGGCTCAGTGGCAAAGCACTGAGATCAGTTTCCCGAGGCTTTTGTTCCCCAGCTGAAGAGCAGTGAACATAAGAATGTGCCCAAAGTAAGGTAAACGACTATCAAGTACCTGAAAGAATGTTGTGTGACTGATTGTCAGCGTGACTCAGAACCAGGAGAATACATGCCAGGCCCCGGGGCAGGCTGTCCTCAGCCTTCCAGAGGACAAGGTAGGAAAGTCTCCACCAATTCAAAGATAACAGAACGAGATAGCTCAAAAGCAATAAGCCAAATATAGATCCAGTACATCAGAAGTAACTGCTGAAGTGCTGCGTGGGTAATGGCCACTCACCCATTGCTGCTGAGTATGTAAAACATGACCGCTTTGAGTTCAGTTTCTCAAACACTCACATGACTGGCAAGTTTCATTCCCAGGCATCTACAGAGAGTTAGTTTACGAGAATATGCCCACACAGAAGTTGTATGCAAATATGTGTGGCAATGTATCTACTAGGCAAAAAGTAGGACAGTCTGGGTGATGCAGTTTTTTGCTTGTGGTGGTTTTTTGGTTTGGTTTGGTTTGGTTTATTAAGATTTCTTTATTGCCGGGCGTGGTGGCACATGCCTTTAATCCCAGCACTTGGGAGGCAGAGGCAGGCGATCACTGTAAGTTCAAGGCCAGCCTGGTCTACAAAGCGAATCCAGGATAGCCAAGGCTAACACAGAGAGACCTTGTCTCGGGAAAAAAAAAAGATTTCTTTATTATTGCGTATACAGTGTTCTGTCTGTCTGCATGTACACCTGCAGGCCAGAAGAGGATATCAGATCACGTTATAGATGGTTGTGAGCCACCATGGCGTTTCTGGGAATTGAACTGGGTGCTCTTAACCACTGAGCCATCTCTCCAGCCCAGTGGTTGGTTTTTGTTTTATTTTGTTTTGTCAACCTGACAAAAGTTAGATAGTTTTGAGAAGAGGGAACCTCAATTGAGAAAACACCCCCACCAGATTGGCCTGTGGGCAAGTGCGGGGGCATTTTCTTGATGCATGATTGATGTGAGAGGACCTAGCCCACAGTGAGCAGTACTGCCCCTGGGCAGGTGGGCTAGGGCTGTGTAAGAAAGCAAGGCTGAGGCTGGAGAGATGGCTCAGTGGTTAAGAGTACTGACTGCTCTTCCAGAGGTCCCGAGTTCAATTCCCAGCAACCACAGGGTGGCTCACAGCCATCTATAATGAGATCTGGTGCCCTCTTCTGGCCTGCAGGTGTACATGCAAGTAGAGCACTCATACATACAAGAATACCTTAGAAGAAAGAAAGAAAGAAAGGCTGCCATCAGGTGCAACCCAGTAGGCAATGTTCCTCCAAGGCTTCTGCTACAGTTCCTCACAAGTTCCTGCCCTGGCCTCCCAGTGATGGACTGTGACTGAGAGTGTGAGCTGAAATACTCTCTCCCAGCTGCTTTTGGTTATGGTGGTTTTTGTTTTTTAAAGATTTATTTGTTATTTTTAGAGCATCTTGCCTGCATGTGTGCCTTGCCCCAGAAGAGGGCACCAGATCTCACTATAGATGGTTGTGAGCCACCATGTGGTTGCTGGGAATTGAACTCAGGACCTCTGGAAGAACAGCCAGTGCTCTTAACCTCTGAGCCATCTCTTCAGCCCATGGCCAAGGTGTTTTATCTCAGAAATAGAAACTCTAATTAAGATATGGAGTAATGCCTGGCATGGTGGTCCACACACCTTTAATCCCAGCACTTGGGAAGCTGAGCCAGGGGTCGGGGGGATGCGGGGAGTGGCGTCTCTGTGAGTTTGAGGCCAGCCTGGTCTACAGAGGTAGTTGCAGGACAGGCAGAGCTTCACAGAGAAACTGTTGAAAAAACAAAAGTTACTGAGTAACATAGGCTCTCAGGAAAATAAGCTAAGGGGCCTCCAAATGGCTGTGGATAGGTGCATTTGCCACCAAGCCTGATGATGATCCCAGTTTCATCTCAAGGCCTTACACTGTGAAAAGAGAGAAACTACTGACTGTGAGCTGACCTCTGACCTCCACACAGAGACCGGACATAGCCCAGACCCAACCTCCCATGCACACAAATAAATGCAATGAACACTAAATAAGAATAAGCCAAGCATAAGCCAAGCCTGGTTGCAGAGGCCCACCAGCTCTATGCTTCAAGAAGCTGAGGCAGAATGATTTCATGTACAAGGTCAAGCTTAAAGAATTCGTGTCTCAAATTTCAACGTGAAAAGAGGCAGGACCATCAGTCTCCTAGCCTACAGGAGGCCCCTGAGTCACACTAATTTTTGTTTTGTTTTAAGCTTGGGGTAGCTAAACAGTGGTGTTTGCCTAGCAAACACTAGTAAGGGGCTAAGAGTGTGCCTTAGTGGTAGAGCACCTGCCTAGAATCCCCCAGTGAGGAGCTGGGGTGTGGCTCAGTGTTAGAGCACCTGCCTAGAATCCTCCAGTGAGGGGCTGGGGTGTGGCTCAGTGGTAGAGCCCCTGCCTAGAATCCCCCAGTGAGGGGCTAGGGTGTGGCTCAGTGGTAGAGCACCTGCCTAGAATCCCCCCAGTGAGGGGCTGAGGTGTGGCTCAGTGGTAGAGCACCTGCCTAGGATCCCCCAGTGAGGGGCTGGGGGTGTGGCTCAGTGGTAGAGCACCTGCCTAGAATCCCCCAGTGAGGGGCTGGGGTGTGGTTCAGTGGTAGAGCCCCTGCCTAGAATCCCCCAGTGAGGGGCTGGGGTGTGGCTCAGTGGTAGAGCACCTGCCTAGAATCCCCCAGTGAGGGGCTGGGGTGTGGCTCAGTGGTAGAGCACCTGCCTAGAATCCCCCAGTGAGGGGCTGGGGTGTGGCTCAGTGGTAGAGCACCTGCCTAGAATCCCCCAGTGAGGGGCTGGGGTGTGTCTCAGTGGTAGAGCACCTGCTTAGAATCCCCCAGTGAGGGGCTGGGGTGTGGCTCAGTGGTAGAGCACCTGCCTAGAATCCCCCAGTGAGGGGCTGGGGTGTGGCTCAGTGGTAGAGCACCTGCTTAGAAGTCCCTGATGCTGGACTGGGGCCCTGTGTAGTGGTTTAATGAGAATGTTCCCCATAGGCACATACGTTCACATACTTCGTCCCCATTGTTTGGGAAGGGTTAGGAGGTGTGGCCGTGTTGGAGGGAAGTGTGTCACTAAGGGTGGGCCTTGGGGTTTCCAAAGCCATTCCCACTGTTCTCTTTCTGCGTTCTACATGTGGATCAGTATGTGGACTGGCCCCATGCCTTTGCTCTGCCATCATGGACTCTAACCCTCCAAACTATAAGCCTAATTAAATGCTTTCTTTTATATGTTGCTTTGGTCATGGTGTTTTGTCACAGCAGTTGAAAAGTGACTTAAGTCAGCATGGTTGCCTAACACGTACAAAACACTGTGTACCAATCTAGGCCTTCAAAAGCAAACAAAAAGGGCACATACATGCTGGCATAGTAGTGCACACCTGAATCCCAGAATTTGGAAGAATAAGACAAAACGGTCAAGAGTTCAAGGTCAGCCTGACTATATAACAAGTGTTCCAAGCCAGCCAGGGATTCTTAGCTAGACCTGTTTCAAAAACATGGGTGTGTCCACGCATGCATGCATATGCACACGCGCACACTCACAGAATCGCTGACCTGTGGGTTTTATAGCCATATATATTATACACACACACACACACACACACATACACACGCACACACATATATATATAAAGAATACATAAGCTGGTAGTGGTGGCACACGCCTTTAATCCCAGCACTCGGGGGCAGGTGGGGGAAGGGGGCAGAGGCAGGCGGGTTGATGTGAATTCAAGGCCAGCCTGGTCTACAAAGTGAGTCTTAAGACAGCCAAGAGTGGGCTGGAGAGATGGCTCAGTGGTTAAGAGCTCAATTCCCAGAAACCACATGATGGCTCACTACCATCTATAATGAGATCTGATGCCTTCTTCGGGCCTGCAGGTGTACAAGCAGGCAGAGCAGTGCATACATAATAAATAAATAAATCTTTAAAAAAAAAAAAAAAGACAGCCAAGAGTACACAAAGAAACCCTGTCTTGAAAAAACAAAAACAAAACAAAACAAAAAAACCCACAGAATAAGGGCTGGGGTGTGACTCAGTTGGCAGAGGGCTTGCCTAGCGTGCATAAGGTGCTGGGTTCCATCCCCAACACTGTATAAAACCAGAAGCTGGCAGTGCCCATCTGTGACCCCCGCAGTTGGGAGGTGAAAGCAGGAGCATCAAGAGTTAAAAGATTGCCAGGTGTGGTGGCACACTCCTTTAATTCCAGCACTTGGGAGGCAGAGGCAGGCAGATCTTTGAGTACAAGCCAGCCTGGTTTACAGAGTTTCAAGACAGTTGGAGCTACACAGAGAAACCCTGTCCCCCCAAAAATAAAAAAAAAATAATTCAAAGATCATTCTCTCTTACATAGAGTTTGAGGCCAGCCTGGACTATATGAGAGCTTGTCTGAAGAACAGACAGACAAACAAACGAAAAGATAAATTTAAAACTACATAGAAAAAGGGTCAAAGGGTTTGCATAAGCAAAATGTTTGTCGGTTGTCAAAAGCTATTCAGTCCTTTCCGAGGGCAAGTTCTTCCACTGTAGAAAGAAATGGAGGTTCAGCGATGGAGAAGATGTAGCTCCAAGGGGCGAAGGGTGCATGGACAGCAGTGTACTGGGCTGGACCAGGTCGGGGTCAGCCTAAACAGCCTTGTTCCCTTCTCTTCACTTCCTGGGTGGGATGGATAGCCAGAGGGTGGCTCCTGGCACCCAGAGCTCAGGAATCTCAGGCATGTAGTTCTGGGTCCAGATAGAGAAGGGGGGGCCTCCCTTCCAGGGCCCGGGAGTTAGGTGGTACCACAATTGAGACATGAACTTTTTGGGGGTGGAGGTGGTTAGAGGTCCACGTGAAGGCTTTCCTCTCTTGGTTCTGGAGTGGAGTCCACCCTTGCCCCTGCCCAAACCCCGCCCCCATACAGGAGCCCACCTAGCCCCTCCCTCTGAGGCCAGAGAAGCTGGGAGAGGAAAGGGGTGAATTCATGTTTTCAGGTCTTTCCTGCTCTCCTGGCAGCCCAAGTTCCCAGCAACTGTAGGCCAAAGGTGCTGGAGGCGGGGTGTGACAGGACCAGCCCCTGAGCCTGGTCAGCCCTGGGTGAGTGCTGGGCAGTCATGGCGCTCACTGGGAGGCAGCCTCACCCTCAGCCTCTGCTCCTCCTGATGCTGATGTGGTTTCCCAGAGGAAGCCTGAGTCTGGGTGAGTGAAGCTCCCGCAATGGATGCCCTTGGCCAAACCCCGAGGCCCTCGGGTGCCCCCAGAACCCATCCCATCTCCTGACCTGGGAGAGTGAGAGAGGGAGGGAGGCTCCACAGAGTGGCCAAGCCCACTTTGCTTCTCACCTTTGTCCCCTATGGCTACAGACCTGATCCCCTACACGCCGCAGATAACAGCCTGGGACCTGGGAGGGAAGATCACTGCCACCACGTTCTCCCTGGAGCAGCCTCGGTGCATCTTTGATGAGCATGCTTCAGCCAACGACACCATCTGGCTAGTGGTGGCTTTCAGCAATGGTGCGTGGTGAGGACTTGGGGTCTTGGGGTGAGGTTCTTGGAGGACTGCAATGTTAACTTTGTTTGTGGATGTGGGGGGTCAGGGCTGGAGAGTGGCCGGGTATGTGTTGTGCCCCAGGTGGATAAAGCTAGTCCTCCGGGGTGTTTTGTTTTGTTTTGAGGCAGGGTCTCCTGTAGCCTAGGAGGAAGGCCTTAAACTTCTGATCTTGCTGCCTCCACCTTCCAAGTGCTGGATGCCAGTGGGTATGCACAACCGTGCCCAGTTCATGCACTGCCAGGCAAGCACTGCCAACTGAATGTCAAATCGCAGCCGTGCCCTTTTGAGACACTGGTCACTGTAAGACAGGGTTTCTCACCCTTCCTGAAGCTGCGACCCTTGAATACAGTTCCTCATGGTTTTGGGTTTTGTTTGTTTGTTTTGGTTTGGTTTGGTTTTTTTTTTTTTTTGGTTTTTCGAGACAGGGTCTCTCTGTGTTAGCCTTGGTCGTCCTGGATTTGCTTTGTAGACCAGATTGGACTCGAACTCACAGCGATCCGCTTGCCTCTGCCTCCCAAGAGTGCTGGGATTAAAGGCGAGTGTCACCACACCTGGATCAGTTCCTCATGTTGTGGTGACCTCCAACCATAAGATTCTCTTGTTGCTACTTCATAACTGTAATTTGGGTACCATTATGAACTGTAATGGAAATAACAGCCACGCAGGATATCTGATATACAACCCTGGGTCAGTGGACTCTTAGTGGGGTCGTGACCCACAGGTTGAGAAACACTGCTGTAAGCTATCCCATTACATCACCAGGACAAAACCAGGCCAAACCCTCTGCGGATGGCTTCCTGGGACAGAAGCAATCAGCCACTCTTTATTCCTTTAAAATAATTGTTTTACGCTGAGCGGTGGAGGCTCTCTGTGAGTTCCAGGCAAAGAGGATCCAGGACAGCCAAGGCTCTGTTACACAGAGAAACCCTGTCTCAGAAAAAAAAATGTCTTTTACATGTTTATTTATTGTACGTGTAGGTCCAGGGGTGTTCCGAGTTCAGAGGACAGCTTGGGAGGGTCCTGGTGCTCAAACTCAGGCCAGGTTTGGCAGCAAACGCCTTTCCCGCCGACCTATCGCACCACCACCATCCTTCATTCACAGACTTAAGCCGGCTCCAGCCCCAGCCCTTGCTCCTGCCTCTATCCGCCCCTTTTTCCTCCAGCCTCCAGGGACTTCCAGAACCCACAGACCCCTGCTAAGATCCCGGCCTTCCCGCAGCTGCTGACTGACGGCCACTATATGACATTGCCCCTGTCCCTGGATCAGCTGCCCTGTGAGGACCTGACAGGTGGCAGTGGAGGTGTCCCCGTGCTTCGGGTGGGCAACGACGTCAGCTGTTACCAGCAACCCTATTGCAACGCTCCCCTCCCGAGCCAGGGCCCTTACAGGTTGGTCCCCAGGAGCCCTTGCCCTGGGATTGGGTGTCCCCGCCCCTGGGCCTTCTTCCTGCTGATGGCAGCCATAGCCTCTCCCCTCTGTTAGCTGTTAGTTTACTTTCTTTGCATAGTGGGGCATCAAAAAAAAAAAAAAAAGCCCTTTCCACAAGTTGATCATAGAAAAACACTCTTGTGATCCCAGCACTCTGGAGGCAGAGGTAGGAGTATCATGAGTTCGAGGCCAGCTACAGGGACATAATGAGTTTGAGGCTGGTTCCTGCCTGTAATGCCGGCACTCAAGAGGCAGAGGCAGGCGGATTCGAGGCCAGCCTGGTCTACAAAGCAAGTTCAGGACAGACAGGGCTACACAGAGAAACCCTGAAAAGGGGGGTGGGGGTGGGGGTGGAGACTGGGAAGGCCAGAAAACCACGGACGGGTGTACCTTATTCTCTCAGCTGCATATTGAATCAAGGCTAGCCTGGGCTACTTGGCACTATGTGAGAGAGAGATGGGGGGGGGGGTGAGCGCTTTTCAGGTGTATCCTAAGAGGGGAAGGGGTGGTTTCTGCATGAGCCCGCTCTCTTCAGTGTCCATCACCAGATGAAGAGCCCAGGTGTCCTCGGACAGACCCGACAGGGGGAGCCCGGTCTGCAGGGTGAAGTGTCAGAAGATGGCACCTCTGTCCATCTGGCTTCCCTCTGCTCCTTTCCCGCGCACGCTGGCAGTTGCTCCTTTCTCACAGCCGCTCTACCCCGCCCCCTTCCCATCAGCCACCAGGGCACTGGGCCCATCCTGCTCTCTTTCCCAGAGCTCCCACCCTTGAAAGATAGCATCTTGCCAAGTCCTCCCTCCTCCCTGCCCTCCAAGCCCTCAAGCGGGGCCCTGACCACACCCCTGACTCCACCCATAGGCTTTTGCCAGGGCCCTTCATTTGAGGCCTACCCTCTCCTCACATGGGTGGCCTCACAGACTCCAGAGATCTGTACTTCCATTTTGTTGTACTGGTATTTGAGCCCAAGAGTTTGTGCATTCTAGGCAAGTGCCCCCCCCCCTCCCTCCACTGAGCTGAATCCTCAGCATTGTTTTTTGGGTTTTTAAAAATCTTTTGAGACAATGTAGCCAGGCAGACACTGAACTTGTGGTTTTCTTCCCTCAGCCTACAGAGTACCTGGCTTGTCAGGCCTGTGCTGCCATTGCCCACCTTGAGATACAGAAGTCTTACTCTTGTCCCCGTTGCTTTCCTGTCTCTCCAGTGTGAAGTTCCTTGTGATGGATGCCAGGGGCCCACCCAAGGCTGAGACAACGTGGTCCCATCCCATTTATCTCCACCAAGGTAGTGCTGGGGCAAGGGATCTAAGACAGACTCAGCCTACCCTAACCTCATGCTAAAGGGTGGGACCGGGGGTTAGTTCCATCACCATGGCACCAAGCTCTTCCCCCTACTAGACATTGAATCTTAGACATGCCAGCAAAGTGCTACTCCCTGATTAGGCAGGGGTCTACCACTGAGCCACACCCCAGCCCCTCACTGGGGGATTCTAGGCAGGTGCTCTACCACTGAGCCACACCCCAGCCCCTCACTGGGGGAGTCTAGGCAGGGGCTCTACCACTGAGCCACACCCCAGCCCCTCACTGGGGGAGTCTAGGCAGGTGCTCTACACTAAGTACATTCCCAAGTCTCTTTTTACTTTTTATATTGAGGTAGGGTCTAACTTGTCCAAGCTAGCTTTGAATCTCCTCTGTAGCCCAGGATAGCCTGCAACTTGAAATCCTCTCAAGTAGCTGAGATCACTATGGCCCCTTGTTTGGGTGCCCAGCCCCTACCGCATCAGCCCCCCCCCCCCCTCCTCTGTACTAGGTGCAGGGACAAGGCCCCAAGCATCAGCCTCCACCTAGAGGACAGTGTTGGCGTAGCAGTTGTCTCAGAGACAGGCTACCAAGGCAGTTGGGTAGGGTGACGGATGCCTGTCACCTGAAGGCATTCCATGCTAGGCTGTAGGGACCATGGCAGTGACAAGGTGAGTCCTGAGATGTACCTGATGTGTGTGGGCATGTGGTAGGGAGCCAGAGGGCATAGTCTAGAAGGTGAGTCCAGTGTAGAAGAGGATGGAACAATAGCTGATCCAGGCTGGGGGAGATGGTCAAGATGGAAGGGCTCAGGAGACTCTGGGACCATGAGGCAGTGCGTCGGACTTGAATGGGGAGCGACGGACGGTCTCTGAATAGCTCCTATGTGTGCAGGGAAGGCCCCCAGCTCCATTGACACGTGGCCCGGTCGGCGCAGCGGCTGTATGATTGTCATAACGTCCATCCTCTCTGCTCTGGCCGGCCTCTTGCTCCTGGCTTTCCTGGCAGCCTCCACTATGCGTTTGTGAGTGATGACGCCCTTGGAGGCACCTTTCCCACCTGGGACCCCTTGCCTGTCCTGGTCTCATGAATACTGACCTTCTGAGCTGGCTGATGCCTTTTCAGGCAGTGTGGAGGGAATTCCTACTCTGCATCTGTCACCTGGGTGGCAGGCAGATGCTATACTAGCTCGCCTGAAGACAGGTTCAGGGGTCTATGCCTTCTGCTAGGGCCCTTCCCCTGGGCTTTGTTGTTGTTGTTATTATTATTTTATTTATTTATATTTTGGTTTGTCGAGACAGGGTTTCTTTGTGTAGCCTTGGCTGTCCTGGACTCACTTTGTAGACCAGGCTGGCCTCGAACTCACAGAGATCCACCTGCCTTTGCCTCCTGAGTGCTGGGATACTTTTTTTTTTCCCACATGCTCCTGGAGAGTCTTGGTACTGTAATCAGGGTGTACCTGGAAGGAGTGTCTCTCCAGCTGGCTCCAAAACAGAGGGAAGAGGGTTGGGGATGGAGTGAGGGCGGGGTTAATATGTAAAGTGCTTGGTGCTCAAGCAAGGGCTGGGGTTCGGCTCCCCAGCATCCACATAAAACCCAGATGTGGTTGTGCATGTTCGTAACCTAGCCCATGGGGAAAGGCAGGTGGATTCCTAGAATCTGTGGCCAGGCAGTAGTCATTAGAGTTATCAGGTAAAGACCCGGTCTCAAAAAGAGAAGATAGTTTCTGGTGGGATGGTTCAGTGGGTAGAGGCTCTTGCCACCAACTCTGATGACCTGAGTTTGATCTCGGGGACCCACATGGTGGAAGGAGGGAAGGAACTCTGGTAAATTGTTCTCTGACCTCCAAACACTCAACCGTGGCATGCGCCCCTCCCCGGACAGATACTGTTTGTTTGTTTGTTTGTTTTAAGAGATAAGTTATAGTCGTATAGAGGAAGACACTCAGCTCCACCTCTGGCCTCCACACAGGCACATGCACCATGCACAGACATACATGTGTACCCATGTGCACACACATATATAAATCACACATTTCCTGCTCCAAATAAAAAAAAAGGGGGGCCAGGTGAGGGGCCGGGCTGAGGGATAGGTATGCTGGGGAAGGGGACACAGCTGTAATGTGGCAGCCTTGAGGTGAGGATGTGACTCCTCCCTTCTCCTCCTGTCTTCTCTCCCACGCAGCTCCAGCCTGTGGTGGCCCGAGGACACCCCCGAGCAGCTTCGGATTGGTTCCTTCATGGGAAAACGCTACACAACTCACCACATCCCCCCCAGCGAGGCTGCCACGCTGCCTGTGGGCTGTGAGCCTGGCCTGGACCCTCTTCCCAGTCTCAGCCCGTAGCCTGGTCTCTGCAGCTTGGGGCTGGAGTGAGGGGCAGAGAGCAAGTACACAGGTCTCGTGTGGGATGGGTGGGGGTGGGTGGGGGCCCCTTGTATCCACCTGGCTGCTTTGTCTTCTGCTTCTGTCTGTAAGTGCATTTGGAGACGGTCGTGGTCAGCTGGGTTAAACTTAACCTCCCTCATATAAGGCTGGAGGAGGCGGCCAGTCCATGCTGACCTTGAGCAGACTGCAGAAAACCCAGGAGGAGATAAGTGTGGTGGTACAAGGCTGGGATTCCACACCTTAGGGGGCTGAAGTGGAAGCATTATGTGATGTGCTCCAGGGTAGTCTAGCAGGAGCCTTTCTCAAAAAGCAAAAAACAAAAACAAAAACAACCCCCCAAAAAAATCCCAAAGCGGGGTGGGGTAGGGAAACCACCACCACCACCACCACCCTCAGAGAATACCCTGCTGCAGTTGGTAGGTTGGGCTGGTCCCGTCAGGAGACACAAGAGGCTCGGATCACAGTCTGTCCAACAGCCAGGACTGGGGTGCTGTTGGAGAAATAGCACCGTTGTCCCGAGAACCTCGCTCTTTCGGAGGATGGGACTCGCGAAGTAAACGCTGGCGAATGTAAATGGCTATTAATGACAGCCCAGCTACCTTTCCCAGCCCCTCTAAACACACAGAGACGGGTTCCACACTTAACTGCTCACTCCGCGTCATTGATTGCACACCTGCCATTGGGTGCCACATACAGGGCTAGACTCGGCCTCCTCGGACAATGATGGTGCGACTTCGGAGGACTCTACCTTGCTTTGAGTCTCAGATTAACACCGTCCAGGTGTAGGATCTGTTACTGTTGGGGAGATGCCATGCCCTCAAACTGTCCTCAAGGTCACACTCTCCCAGTTACCATAGTGGGCTCTTTGTGAGCCGCTCCAGTCCATCAAAGGGAAAGCTCCCTAGGACAAAGCCAGTGGTTCCCGCCATCACCACCCGGGGGCGCCTGGATGCTGTAGCTACGTGGCAGCACGGCCCGCGCATGCGCTCTAGCTTACCGCTTTATCCGCGTTCCTGTGTTGTCCACTCAGGGGTCGGGAGATTTTATTACCGACCTCAGCCTGGCCAATCCCTCAGAGCTACCACGTTCTCTTCGATGGAGACGCCTGAGGCTCACTGACTTCCTTGCCCACACTGTCCAGCCTCGCTACTTCACGTCCCACTGGCCCTGTCTGATCAAGCTCTTTGGAACTTAATAAATGTTACTGTGGCAGGGGGTTTGCCCACGCTGCCTCTACCATGAGCTTGTGGTCCCGGCGCCGTCTGTTGTGGGTCCCTTGATCGCCGCCAATCTATGCTATTGGAATAACAGAGACATTTCAAGATGAGGCGGCCACAGCGACTCTTCCTCCTGGGCGCGCATGCTGCAGTGGCAGATCTTTATCGAATCAATAGTCCCCTGGTTTTGAGTCCTATTCGCAATCCTGCCGTACCCTCTGTATTCAGGTGACCCCTGGAGGTGTAGATAGACGCTACCCCCAGCCAGATGTTCCAGTGGTCAGAGAGACAGTGAGTGTGGAGCAATTTTTGAAACTGCACTAGATGGGAGCCCGGGGTCCTGTGGACCAGGAGAGGGTTAACCTCCCTTGGGATTGGGTTAACTTCACCCCTTACCTGTCCCAGCACCTGTCCTGGTTTCCACCGACCACTGGTATTTTCTGAGTTAAAACAGAATGAAGGGCCAGTGAGATGGGTCAGCGGGTCAAGGCACTTACCATCAAGTAGGGTGACATGAGTTGTTCCCATGTGTGAAGAAAGACCAGCTTGGATTGGAGACACCCACCACCCCCTCCCCGAGAGATTGGATTTCTCTGTGCAGCCTTGGCTCTCCTGGGCTCGCTTTGTAGACAAGGCTGGCCTCGAACTCGGAGAGATCCACCTGCCTCTGCTTCTTGAGTTCTGGGATTAAAGGCGTGCGCCACCACGCCCGGCTACAGATTTTTATTTTTAAGGTGAATGAATGAATCCTCTCAAGTATCAAGGATCAGCTAGCTATAGATTTGAGAAAGAGTCCCCAGACTTTGTGATCCTAGTGCCCTGCGGCTTGCTGTAGCTTTTGCAAAGGCCGCTGTGGTTCCCCCCGCCGCCACACGGGGGCGTGAGTATGCCTTTGCAGTCTCCACAAAGCAGTGAAAGGGCCGGGCGTGGTGGCACTGGCCTTATTAATCTCAGCACTGGGGAGGCAGAGACAGGCGGATTCCTGTGAGTTCGAGGCCAGCCTGGTCTACAAAGGGAGTCTAGGACAGCCAAGGCTACACAGAAAAACCCTGTCTTGAAAAACAACAAAAACAGCCGGGCGTGGTGGCGCACGCCTTTAATCCCAGCACTCGGGAGGCAGAGGCAGCCGGATCGCTGTGAGTTCGAGGCCAGCCTGGTCTACAAAGCGAGTCCAGGACAGCCAAGGCTACAAGGAGAAACCCTGTCTTGAAAAACAAAACAAAACAAAAAAAACCAAAAACCAAAAAACAACAACAACAACAAAGTAGTGACAGGAAGGAAAGTGTCATGGTGGCACATGGGGATTGGGCGAGTAGAGGAAGTGCAGGAGGCGGCAGGGATGGGGTGGGTGGTAGGTGGTGGCTGTCAGTTGAGGCCCTGAAGCAGAAGAATTCTGTGACTTTTTTTTTTTAACTGTGATTTTTGAGGTCAGCACTCAGAAGATGGAAACAGGAGGAGGAGGAGGAGCTAAAGATCGTTCTCAAAGTTTGAGGCCCTGACTCAAAAAACACAAAATTAAACACACACAGAGACGTGGGTGGACACCTTTCCCACCCAAAATAGGTGTACCGTAGGCTCAATTTGTAACGTTCAACCTGTGGAGATAATGTAATAGATACATCTGAGGCCAGATCCAAGGCTGCGCTGCCTCCAGCAGCAGGTATTAGATCACTAATACCTAATTCCTGTTTTCCTGTGAGTCCGTTACTTCTGCCTTGGCCAGAGGAATTTGGCTTGCGTTGTTGGTGGTGAGGCCCCCAAGCCGACGGGCAAGCTGACGATCCCCTCCTGCTATTTCCCGCTGGTAAGATATTACTTTGCACATCTCATTTGGATTGACAATCTCGAGCCCAGTGTTTCCCTTTCCCACAGCGGCTACAGTCCCCTGGAAGTCTTGGCCCTTCATAATCACCATGGCCAGATGCTCCTTGTTCTGCCCTGTGAGTATCATTTACTCCAGATTGATCTGCTATTTTGAGGTCTGAAACCTTTAACCTTACAGTTTCTTTGTACATGACCAAGTCTTCCACACTTAAAGCGCCAGGTGTTATGATGTCTGTGACCTCTGGCCACAGCTTGACCTACTATATTGTTTTGAGTTCTGGAGAGCTAACATTAACTGTTTCTCTTACCCATTCATCTAATGGGGCTCCCCTTTCCTTTAAGGGTCTAATTGCCCTCTTCCATTCCGTGTTAGCATTCTCATGTGCCATAATGAGTTTCAGTGCCTGTCTGGTGTCAGCATCTGCTATTGCTCTATCTAACGCTGATCCCAGTCTCTGCAAAAATTCTGTGAAGGCTTCCCCGGGCCCTTGGAATATCTTAGTAAAGGGAACTGCTATCTTACCAGGCTTCTCCACCATGTCCCAAGCTCTTAAGGCTGCAGCATGACATTGTTTGATCACTGTATCATCAGTGTACCATCCCAGCAAGATCCAGCAGATTCCCAGAAAAAGGAGTTCTGAGGAGGGCGTGTGTGTGTGTGTGTGTGTGTGTGTGTGTGTGTGTGTGTGTGTGTGTGTATGCGCACATGCATGCCTGTGAGTGCATGTGTGTATCTGTGTGTACACATGTATGTGTGTGCATGCGTGTGTGTGTGTGTGTGTGTGTGTGTGTGTGTGTGTGTACGTGTGTGAGAGACAGGATCTAGATATGTTAGCTCATGCTGGCCTTGGACTACCGTGTTCCTTCCTCAACTTCTAGGGTGACAGGTATGTAGGATATCTGCCTGGGAAAGTCACCCCTCAACCCCAATAGAAAATAACACCGCCTTCTTTTAAAATTGCTTTTAAAGATTTGTTTTATGTATATGAGCGTCTTGCCTGCATGTATGTGTGGGCACCTCAGTTGTGCCAGGCACCCACAAAGATCAGAAGAGGGTGTCAGATCCCCTGGAACTGGAGTTACAGTTGTAAGCTGCTGTGTGGGTGCTGGGAATTGAACCAGGGTTCTCTGCAAGAGCAGCCAGTGCTCTTGGCTGCTGAGCCATCTTTCTAGCCCAAAGACTTGTTTCAGTCATTGTCCTAGTTTCACGCCAACAACTGAGGGGAAAGTTACCTCCCTAGCCGCCTGAACTGTTCCAACATCAACAAAGATGCCAGCTTATGGCTGGTGAGACGGCTCCTTGGGTGAAGGCGGTTGCCGACAAGCCTGTTAGCCTGAGTTTCATCACCAGGACCTGCATGGTAGAAAGAGAGAACCAACTCCCAAAAGTTGTCCTCTGACCTCCACTCAGTGGCACACACCCCCATAAACGTCCACACAAAATAAACACATAAATAAATTTAAATTTTGTTTTAAAACCATAACAGCATGGGCCTAGAGAAGTGGCTCGGAGGTTAAGAGCTCTGTATGCTCCTCCAGAGGTCCTGAGTTCAGTTCCCAGCAACCACATGGTGGCTCACAACCATCTATAATGAGATCTGTTGCCTTCTCCTGGTGTGTAGGTGTACATACAGACACAACATTGCATACATAGTAAGTAAATCTTAAAACAACAACACCTTTTCTCCACAGACAACTAGACCCTTTCCTGTTGTCCCAGGGTCTCAAGCCAGCGGGAGGATGGGAGGCAGAAAGTTAACCATGTTCCGTTTCCCTGTGGTTCTTCCCTCCTCCCCAGTCCCTCTGGAGGAACAGGCAAGAAAAAGGAGTACTTTTTTTTTTTTTAATGTTTATTTATTATTTATACATATTCTGCTTGCATGTGTGCTTGCCTGCCAGAAGAGGGCACCATATCTCATTGTAGATGGCTATGAGCCACTATGCAGTTGCTGGGAATTGAACTCAGGACCTTTGGAAGAACAGACAGTGCTCTTAACCTCTGAGCCATCTCTCCAGCCCTGTGGAGTGCTTTAAAAATCAACCAAAGATTCCAAATCATGGGCACAGCACATCGGCACAGTGTGCCACTTAGGCGGAAAACGGCCACGAAGCGAACTCGGGACGGCTCAGACTGTAAAAGTTACTTGCCAGCACCGCTAGGAAGAGCCACTTTGGTCCTAGGGACCTAAGATGGAAGGAGAGAACAAGCTCGCAGGGTTGGCATCTGACCTCCATGCATACACCAGGGCATCACCCGCCACCCATCTCGCCTGCAGAATAATAGTCGTTTGAAAGGTGGGGATGCTGGCGGGATGGCTCAGCACTTCGGGTATTTGCAGCTCTTCTGAGAGGACCCAAGTTCGGTTCCCAGCACCCACGTCAGCAGCTCAGAACTGCCTGTAACTCCAGCCCCAGGGAGTCAGTTCTCTTATGGTATCTTTGGGTAACCAGAAGCACACACACACACATGTGTGCAAGCACATGAATGCACACACATGCGTACATGCATGCATACACACACACACACACACACATACATGCATGCATGCACACACACACACACACGCATACATGCATGCATACACACACACACACACACACACGCATACATGCATGCATACACACACACACACACACACACACACACACACACACACGTAAAAATATTTTTAAAATACTGAGCCAAGTGTTCGGGCACACACCTTTAAGCCCGGTATTCAGGAGGCAGGGGAGAGGGAGAGGCAGGCATATCCCTGTGAGTTTGAGGCCATCCTGGTCTGCATAGCAAGTTCCGGAGTAGCCAGAGCGACCCAGTGAGACCCAGTTGTACTGGCTGGTTTTGTGTGTCAACTTGACACAAGCTAGAGTCATCAGAGAGGAAGGAGCCTCAGCTGAGGAAATGCCTCCATGAGACCCAGCTGTAAGGAATTTTCTCAGTTAGTGACCAATGGGGGAGGACCCAGCCCACTGTGCTGTGCCATCCCTGGGCTGGTGCTCCTGGGTTCTGTAAGAAAGCAGGCTGAGCAAGCCATGAAGAGCAAGCTAGTGAGCAGCACCTCTCCGTGGCCTCTGCATCAGCTCCTGCCTCCAGGTTCCTGCCCTGCCCATCCTGATCCTGACATCCTTTGGTGTGGAAGTATAAGATGAATTAACCCTTTCCTCCCCGATTTGCTTTTTGGTCATGGTGTTTCATTACAGCAATAAAAACCCTGACTAAGACACCCTATCTAAAAAATTGAAAATAAAATACAACTTTAAAAAAATTGACCTCAGCTGGGTGTGCTGGTGCATGCCTGTAATCTCAGCACTTAAGGAAACAGAGGCAGGCAGATCTCTGTGAGTCCGAGGCTAGCCTGGTCTACAAAGAGAGTCCCGGACAGCCAAGGCTACACAGAGAAACCCTGTCTCAAAAAAAAAAAATCAAATGAACAAATAAACAAAAACCAAGTGGCTTTAAAGCCCAACCCAGCTATTCCTCACAGGGGCTCATTTTCACAGCCTCCCTGCCTTTCCTCACGTCTTCCCCAGCCCTCTCAGGACTTTGACGCCACAGTGAGACTCCATGGGACGAATGAAACTACTGAGGAAAGATGTGCCTCTCTGAGAGCTTGGAGGCTATCCATAACGCTAAGGGCTCCAGCTCTGCCGGGAGAATGTTGTTTTAATTGCCAGTCAACTGCACAAGGGTGTTGGCAAATTGCTAACATTTCACGGAGATAGATTCTTACCTCAGGTCATCTGGAGGCCACTGTGGGAATCCACCTTTTAGTGATCTCCCGCCCTAGGCTATGCCCGCTGAGGTGTCACAGAATCCAGTGGCCCCAGTCAGAACAGATGCCAAGCTGGAGCCCACCAAATGCTGGCAGGACATTCTGTCCCAGAGTTCCACACAACAGGAACACCATGTGGTCCCCAGAGCTTGGGGGGGGGTACACCAAACAGTCCCCAGATCTGGGGGTGGGGGGCAACACCAGACGGTCCCCAGAGCTGGGGAGCACCACATGGTTCCCAGAACTGGGAGGGGTACCAGACAGTCCTCAGAGCTGGGGGGCCACACAGATGGTCCCCAGAGCTGGGGGGAGGACACAGATGGTCACCAGAGCTGGGGGGACCAACATTGGGATGAGCGTCTACTGCCAACCGGGTTGTGAAGAAGTGTTTGTTTATTTGGGGCTTTGTTGTTGTTGTTGTTGTTGTTGTTGTTTGAGACAATGTCTCACTACCTAGCCCTGGCTGGCCAGGAACTAACTCACTATGTAGAGCTCAGAGACTCCTGAACGCCACTGCCTCCTGAATGCTGGGATTAAAGGTGTGCATCACCACACCTGCTTTTGCTCTCTTCTTCTTGAGACAGGGTCTTGCTATGTAACCCAGGGCAGCATCCAATTTGTGCGTTTCCTGCCTCCACCTCCCAAGTGTTAGGATTGCAAGTATAAGCCACCACACCCAGTGCCAAGGATTTTATGTACTTATTACTCTGGTGTGCTGCTAGGGGGTTATACTCAGCGGCGCCCCCACATGCTAGGTAAGTGCTCTACCACTGAACTATACCCCCTGTCTTCTCACTGGAGGATTCTAGGCTCTAACCACTGAGCCACACACACCCCTGGCCCCTCACTGGGGGATTCTAGACAAGGGTTCTACCACTGAGCCACACTCCAGCCCCTCACTGGGGGAGTCTAGGCAGGTGCTCTACCACTGAGCCACACTCCAGCCCCTCACTGGGGGAGTCTAGGCAGGGGCTCTAACCACCGAGCAACACACCCAATTTCTCACTGGGGGATTCTAAACAAGGGCTTTACTATTGAGCTATATCCCTAGTGCCAAGAACATTTTTACTCAAATGATCCCTGGGGACTCTATATAAGGAAGTGCCATGACACTCACTGGCCCATAACTTCATAGCTCATCAGTCAAAAACAAGTTCTTTACGAAAAGGGAAAAACATGCAGGATTGGAGGGTGGGGTGCGGGTGGGGGATGACTGCACCATGATTCATCGGTCAGCAGAGAATAGCTGTTAGAACACAGGGCGGGAACAGACCTCAGCAACTCCCTCACTCTCTCATCTGCTGGTAGAGGCACTTGCGCCTGAGCCCGAGGACACCTATGTAGCCTCCACATGGGGGAAGGAGAGAACCAACCCTAAAAGTTGTCCTCTGACCTTCACGCATGCGCTGTGGCATGTACATGGCCCCCTGTGCATGCATGCACACGCGCGCGCGCGCACACACACACACACACAAAATAAATAAACACAACGAAAGTTGTCTTATGGTCTGGAAAGAGACTGGCTGCTCCTAAGGACCCTGATTTGACTCCCAGCACCCAATGGTGGCTCACAACCATCTCTAACTCCAGTTCCGGGGGATCTGATGCCATCTTCTGGCCTCTGTAGGCAGCACACACGCAGACAAAACACCCAAACGTATATAATAAAATAACAATTTAAAAAGACTTTTGAAGACATGCCCATAATTCCAGCATCAGGGAGGGAGGTTAAGGAAAAAGATTACTTCAAGTTCTAGGTCAGCTTGGACTTAGAATAAAACCCTGCTTACAAGAAAGAGCCAGGTGTGATGGCTCATGCTTGTAATCCCGGTACTCAGGGAGGCAGAGGCAGGGGATCTCTTTGAGTTCGAGGCTAGCCTGGTCTACAAAGCCAGTCCAGGACAGCCAGGGCTACACAGAAAAACCCTGGAGAGAGAGAAGAGAGAGAGAGAGAGAGAGAGAGAGAGAGAGAGAGAGAGAGAGAGAGAGAGAAGAAATGACATGTGAATATGTGATGTGGGTGAGGGTTAGAGGTCAGAGGTCAGAGGTCAGATATGGATAGTTAGACAAGTCAAGGCTATAGAACCCCATACCTGACCTGCACCTCCCTTCCGTCCCTCCTTGCTTGTCCCAGAGTAGATGCCCCTGAGTCCCGTGGAGAGAGCCCTGAGAGAAAGACAGCAACCCACACCCCCTTTCTGTGCCTCATTTGCTGTGTTAGCCCCACCAGGAAGCTCCGCCCATCTCTCCTGGCCTCAGTTTCCCCTCTGTGAACATTCAACCCAGAAGATGTCTGGGGCCCTTTGGCATCTCATACTGCACTCTTGGCCTCTGGAACTCCACTCCTTGTGAGTGACCCGGGGCCAAAAGGCCCAGGAGAAAGAAAAGAGCGTGTTGTCCTCACATTCGTTCCTCTGCTTCCGGCCAATGAGGGACCTAGAAGAATGTCCCATCAGTCACCCTGGCCCCTCCCTTTCCTCCTCCAGTCCCCTCTCCATATGCTTCTCAGTGAAAATAACCCAAGGTCCTCAAAGTGTTCCCCAGAGCCACTGGGTTTGGCTTGGGCCCTCAGCCCCTGTGTCCGGAATGCGACTAAATCTCCGTCCCTAAGGCATGGGAACTGGTCCTCCGGACATCTCTGGCACCGTTTCCTGAGGGACCCTTCCCTGGACAGAGCTGGTCCAGTGCTGGGGAGAGGTGCCTTGACGAGGAGGCAAAGGGAGGCACCTGACCCGGCATGGGGGCGGGGCCAAAGAGGCTTCCTGGAGGTGGTGCCATAGCAGCTGGGGATTATAGTGAGTGTGGAAGGAAGGGAGGTGGGAACGGGATGTCGCTGGTGACTCTGTGAGGGGCTCAACCATCTGGGTGAAGGGGTGTGAAAGTGCAGGTCAAGAAAGTAAGGTAGGGAGTCTGGAGAGATGGATCAGCCAGTAAGAGCACCAACTGCTCTTGCAGAGGATCTGAGTTCGATTCCCAACTCCAGCTCCATGAGGCTCTGACTCCCTCCCACCACCAAGGACACTAGCACTCAGGTGCATATACCCACCCACGCCTCCAACACACAGGCACATTTGCATAATAAAAAGAAAACAAAAATCCTGGGGGAGGGTAATCACCCAGAAAAGAGAGAGAACCTGGGAAAAGGAATGGGCTGGCCTACAGCCTACCCACGTATGTGAGCAACGTGAGCCTTCTGTGTGTTGGGGGGGGGCGGGGGAGGGGCTGTTTGGGTTAAAGCAGACGCATAAAAAGCAGGACGGAAGCTGACATGGTGGCACACACCTTTAATCCCAGCACTGGGTCTCTCTGTGTAGCCTTGGCTGTCCTGGACTCTCTTTGTAGACCAGGCTGGCCTTAGAACTCACAGCGACCCGCCTGCCTCTGCCTCCCGAGTGCTGGGATTAAAGGCGTGCGCCACCACGCCGGCTTGAGGTAAGAGTTTAAGGCTAGCCTGGACTACAGTGGAAGAGCCTGACTGTTGTGGCTCTCATTGTTGCTTGTTTGATCTGTCATCTTTTGGAGGGAGGACATGGCTCAACGGACAGCACCTGGCTAGAACCCACAGGTGAAGTGCTGGGATTGTTGCTCAGAAGTGGAACAGTAGAAAGCTTGCTTGGAACCCCCCAGGGAAAGGTCGACTTAACAGGGAGCAGTGGCCAGAGAGAGGGGGAGGGAGAGAGAGACACACACACACAGAGACAGAGACAGAGACAGAGACAGAGACAGAGAGCGAGCAGTTTTATTTTACCAGGACAGTTGTCCAGAGAGAACAAGCCAGCTAGACACAGGTGAGGACAGAGCGGTCCAGTGAAAGAGAAGGAGCCAGAAGATTAGGACAGATTGCTAGAGTTAGCTTAAGGCCAAGCAGAGCAGTTCAGTCAGAAGCTGAGAGAGAATCCAGTTTGAATCAATCAACTCGGGAAGGAGTTTGAGCCAGAATAGCTGAGTTGAACCAGCCAGAGCTTAGAAAGAATTAGAAAGGGTGAGCTTATTCAGCAATAAGTCTCAGAGGCTGAAAATACTCTAGGCCTAGGTTAGCAGATGGAGACAGTAAGCGTTTGAGAAGACAATTCAGGAGAATAAAAGTTGCTTTTACAGTTGAGGGTATGATTCAATGGTATCACCTGCCTGGAATCCCCCAGTGAGGGGCTGAGAGTGTGGCTCAGTGGTAGAGCATCTGCCTAGAATCCCCCAGTGAGGGGCTGGGGTGTGGCTCAGGGGTAGAGCACTTGCCTAGAATCCCCCAGTGAGGGGCTGGGGTGTGGCTCAGGGGTAGAGCACCTGCCTAGAATCCTCCAGTGAGGGGCTGGGGTGTGGCTCAGGGGTAGAGCACCTGCCTAGAATCCCCCAGTGAGGGGCTGGGGTGTGGCTCAGTGGTAGAGCACCTGCCTAGAATCCCCCAGTGAGGGGCTGGGGTGTGGCTCAGTGGTAGAGCACCTGCCTAGAATCCCCCAGTGAGGGGCCGGAGTGTGGCTCAGTGGTAGAACAACTGCCTAGAATCCCCCAGTGAGGGGCTGGGGGTGTGGCTCAGTGGTAGAGCACCTGCCTAGAATCCCCCAATGAGGGGCTGAGGGTGTGGCTCAGTGGTAGAGCACCTGCCTAGAATCCCCCAGTGAGGGGCTGTGAATGTGGCTCAGGAGTAGCACTTGCCTAGAATCCCCCAGTGAGGGGCTGGGGTGTGGCTCAGTGGTAGAGCCCCTGCCTAGAACCCCCCAGTGAGGGGCTAGGGGTGTGGCTCAGTGGTAGAGCCCCTGCCTAGAATCCCCCAGTGAGGGGCTGGGGATGTGGCTCAGTGGTAGAGCCCCTGCCTAGAATCCCCCAGTGAGGGGCTAGGGGTGTGGCTCAGTGGTAGAGCCCCTGCCTAGAATCCCCCAGTGAGGGGCTGGGGATGTGGCTCAGTGGTAGAGCCCCTGCCTAGAACCCCCCAGTGAGGGGCTGGGGTGTGGCTCAGTGGTAGAGCCCCTGCCTAGAATCCCCCAGTGAGGGGCTAGGGGTGTGGCTCAGTGGTAGAGCACCTGCCTAGAATCCCCCAGTGAGGGGCTGGGGTGTGGCTCAGTGGTAGAGCCCCTGCCTAGAATCCCCCAGTGAGGGGCTGGGGATGTGGCTCAGTGGTAGAGCCCCTGCCTAGAATCCCCCAGTGAGGGGCTGGGGGTGTGGCTCAGTGGTAGAGCACCTGCCTATTTTTGTGTGAGACCCTGGGTTCAATCTTCAGCTTTGCAAAAAGAACAAAGTAAACGAAACAGTGGACGAGAAGCCGGAAGACGGAAACTTAGGAAGGTGGGTCACACTGCTCCTTGGGAAACAGTTTTTCCCATGTACACCCCCCTGGCTGCTCCTAGGGTGCTACTGGGGTGACTGACCTGTCCTCTGACAGTACCTCAGTTTCAAGCCACTTAAGTTTCAGTACAGAGGGCCCCACGGCCTCAGAGAAACTCTGAATCACAGAGCCTCGTAGGTTTGACAATGAAATGCTTCCCACAGACGGTATTTTGAGAAGCTGTGGAATCTGCAGGAGGTGGGAATTCCCTAGAGGAAGCAGGTCCCTGGGGACAGGCTTTAAGGGTAGAACCTGGCCCTAATTCCAGCCCTCTGTAGCCCAATAGCCCAGGGCAATTTTGAGTTAGAGTCAATTCTCCTGTGATTTATAGGTATGAGATGACAAACCTGGCCCCCGTTTTAGTGGGTTTTCTGTTTTGGTTTGGTTTTGGTTTTCTCCAGACAGGGTTTCTCTGTGTAGCCTTGGCTGTCCTGGAACTCACTCTGTAGACCCAGGCTGGCCTCGAACTCACGGAGATCCGCCTGCCTCTGCCTCCGGAGTGCTGGGATTCAAGGCATGCGCCACCTTTGTTTCCTTTTTTTCCCTCAACAATAGCTGCCTTTAGCAGGTCCACTTTTCCTGCATTCAAAAGATCAGCGTGGACTGCTGACCTTCCCTCCAGCGAAAGCCGCAGGTGAGGAGGGTTGATTGGACCCTCACCCGAGATTGCAGCCAACTGTCCCAGCCATTTGTATGCCACTGTGCTCTGGACCTTACATGGTCTGTGCGCCTAGAGGAGGGGCTAAGGTATATAAGCTGAAGGAAGTTAGTTGAAGAGGGGCTCCATCTGTGTGGCTATGGGACAGCCACCATCCGTGTTGGGTGCAGACCTTCCCCAGTACCGCTGCAGGATTGACTTGTCCATGTTCCTAAAGTAAGCCCAATAAGCTCATTGGTTCCCCAGGGTGACCTTGGTGGGTACTTTCTGCTTTGTCTTTGGGAATTTAGGAAGAAGAGGGAGATATTTTGCTTTTCTTTCTTTCTTTCTTTTTTTTTAGTTTTCTCCAAAGTTTCTCTGTGTAGCCCCACCTGTCCTGGAACTGGCTCTGTAGACCAGGCTGGCCTCAAACTCACGGAGCTCTGACTGCCTCTGCCTCCCAAGTGCTGGGATTAAAGGCGTGCCCCACCACCACCCCCTTAATTTTTAAAAAGATGTATTTTTTATTTGTATGAATGTTTTGCCTGCGTGTCTGTCTGGCGTTGTGTCATGCCTTGTGCCTGTGGAGTAAGAAGAGAACACTGGATTCCCCTGGAGTTACAGACCATTGTGAACCATCACATGGGGGCTTGGAATTGAACCTGGATCCTCTGTAAGAGCAACAAGTGGTCTTAGGTGCTGAGCCATCTCTACAGCCCCTTTGTATTTTGCATGTAAGAATCTCAGGCTAACCTGGAATTTCTGTTTTTTTTTTTGTGTGTGTGTGTGTTAGCTTTTGATATTGGCCACCCTGGAGATGGAACCGAGAGCCAGGACCCCAGCCCCTCACTGGGGGATTCTAGGCAGGTGCTCTACCACTGAGCCACACCCCAGCCCCTCACTGGGGAATTCTAGGCAGGTGCTCTACCACTGAGCCACACCCCAGCCCCTCACTGGGGGATTCTAGGCAGGGGCTCTACCACTGAGCCACACCCCAGCCCCTCACTGGGGGATTCTAGGCAGGTGCTCTACCACTGAGCCACACCCCCAGCCCCTCACTGGGGGATTCTAGGCTGGGGCTCTACCACTGAGCCACACCCCAGCCCCTCACTGGGAGATTCTAGGCAAGTGCTCTACCACTGAGCCACACCCCCAGCCCCTCACTGGGGGATTCTAGGCAGGGGCTCTACCACTGAGCCACACCCCAGCCCCTCACTGGGGGGTTCTAGGCAGGTGCTCTACCACTGAGCCACACCCCAGCCCCTCACTGGGGGATTCTAGGCAAGTGCTCTACCATTGAGCCACACCCCAGCCCCTCACTGGGGGATTCTAGGCAGGTGCTCTACCACTGAGCCACACCCCAGCCCCTCACTGGGGGATTCTAGGCAGGTGCTCTACCACTGAGCCACACCCCAGCCCCTCACTGGGGGATTCTAGGCAAGTGCTCTACCACTGAGCCACACCCCCAGCCCCTCACTGGGGGATTCTAGGCAGGGGCTCTACCACTGAGCCACACCCCAGCCCCTCACTGGGGGATTCTAGGCAAGTGCTCTACCACTGAGCCACACCCCAGCCCCTCACTGGGGGATTCTAGGTAGGGGCTCTACCACTGAGCCACACCCCAGCCCCTCACTGGGGGATTCTAGGCAAGTGCTCTACCACTGAGTCACACCCCCAGCCCCTCACTGGGGGATTCTAGGCAGGCGCTCTACCACTGAGTCACACCCCAGCCCCTCACTGGGGGATTCTAGGTAGGGGCTCTACCACTGAGCCACACCCCCAGCCCCTCACTGGGGAATTCTAGGCAGGGGCTCTACCACTGAGCCACACCCTCAGCCCCTCACTCGGGGATTCTAGGCAGGTGCTCTACCACTGAGCCACACCCCAGCCCCTCACTGGGGGATTCTAGGCAGGTGTTTCACTGCTAAGCCTGATGAGAAAGTGCTTCCTGGTTTTATGGTGGTGGGTGCAGGAAGCTCTCGGGGGACTTTAGAGGGGGCGAGCTGATTCTCACAAGGGACTCACAGCAGAACGGGTAGGGGTTAAACCATCTTGTAGTAGAAAGACTCAAGACCTGGGTGAGGCTGAGGAACTCTTGAATATTCCCCACTCAACAAGGCTGAAGGGCACTGAGTACTCAGTGCTTTTTCTCTCTGGGCCTAAACAAAGCCCTCAGTCCTCTGGAGGGTGTGAGGCAAGCCCTGACAACCCTGGGAGGCACAAGGTTTCCCCCAGACTGTGGGTGTGATGGTTGCCATGGCGCTGAGTCTTTGTTTGGTGACCCAGAAATGGGCAAGTATTTGGGAGTCTTTAACTATTTGACTTGTATGAGGAGGTAGCAAGTGGGGAGCCCCACCTACCTTATGAGTCACCCCCAAAAGTACACAGCAAGGAGGGTCAAAAAGGGGGTAGAATATTCCCCAGGGCTTGGTAAGGCCACTACTTGGCCTCTTTGGGAGTCTGGGACCCACTCCCCTCATACTAACTCTCACTGGTTCTTGGCGTTTCTGGGACCCAGAAGGGCAATGCCATACCATTCTGGTCATCCACCTGATGTGTAAAATGGCAGTCCCAGGCCACAGCCAAACGTACCGAGCAGAGAAGTCTCCATATGATCAGTTACTGGACAAATCTACTTGCCAGATCTTAGACCCAGAACTGGAGAGTAACCTGGAATTGCTAAACAGGCCTGACCTCAGTTTAATGAAGAAAGCGTCAGCAACCATGTTACAGCCTAAATCTGTAATGTCCCCCAGACGCCCATGCCTTGAGTCTTGGGTCCCCAGCTGGTGGCATTATTTTAGGATGTAAGTAGGGGTGAGGGGGTCTAGCAGCAGAAACAGGTCACAGGAGGTGGGTCTTCGAAGGGTATCCTGAGTGCCTTGTGCTTCCCGGTTCATTCGGTTGTGAACAACCTCACCGCACAGCACAGCCACAGGCCGAGCTGCTGCCATCATTCCCGGTGGGAGCAGACAACCAACTCCAGAGTGTTGTCCGCTGACCCCCACACAGGAGCCATGACACACACATGCCGACTCATGCACAGATTATACATATGAACACACGACGATAAACAAAGAAGAAAGAAGAAGTGTTTATGGCGTTAAGTTTTCAGTTCTGGGGTCATCACTTGATATGCCGCCATGGGTAGCGGATACAGAGTTGTCTGCCGAGCTGGCTAGAGCGGATGCCTGGGGCGGTGGGCAGGAGAGGCGTGAAGATGGGACGATGGAGAGAAAGAAAGTGAACTAGACACAGACGGGAAGCGAGCAGCGGCCTGCCTGGGTGTTGGGAGAGCGGGCAGTGCTGCTTCCCAGAGGCACGGTTGATCCACTGTGAGGGCCACCCTCCCGGCTGGAGCCATCCTCTCATCAGTATGATATGATTAATCGTGAGGCTGACCCTGCCCAGCTCTGAAACCTTAGAGAGGATGAGCAAGAACATGCTTTGGCCAAGGAGCGCCCTTTCCCCCTGCTCGTGTTTATTTGGTTTTGGGTCGGGTGGCTGGCTGGGTAGCTGAGGATGACCTTGAACTCCTGATCCCCCTGCTCCATCTCCCCAGGGCTGGAATTATAGGTGTGAGCTATATCGGGCTCCTTGTTCTGATGGCTGCGTTCAATTTCCTTTTGAGATACACACACACACACACACACACACACACACACACACACACACAGAGAGAGAGAGAGAGAGAGAGAGAGAGAGAGAGAGAGAGAGAGAGAGAGAGATTGTATGTGTGTCTATGATATATGAGTGCATATATCACAAACACATACACACACATATTTGTGAATCTTTGTGAATCTGGAGACGGAACCCAGAGCCGTATGAAAGCCAGGAAAGAATTCTATCATTGAGCTACATCTACTCATGTATCTATGTCTGTCTGTCTGTCTGTCCGTCCATCCATCCACCCATCCATCCTTCCTCTACTTATCATGTACTTTTATGTTCTTTTTATTTATTTATTTATTTTAGTCTTTTGAGAGAGGGTTTCTCTGTGTTATGTTGGCCTCGAACTCACAGTGGTCTGCCTGCCTCTGCCTCTGCCATGCTGGGATTGCAGGCGTGCGTACAGTACACGCCCGGCAATGTACTTCTAACTATGTATATATTTATCCATCTATTGACCCATTAATCCATCGTCTTGACTTGCCAGCTGTGGTGACGCTCTCCTGTGATCCCAGGAAGGAGGACCATGGGTGCAGGGTCATCCTTGGCTATATGAGTTTGAGGCCAGCGTATAGACTCTATCTGAACGTGGGAGAGGGTGAGTCAGTCCGTCCCAGGGCCAGCGTTTGCTGGAGCCACCTCAGGGTTTCGTCCTCTAGCCGGGTGACCTTGGAGGGACTCTTACCTTCTGTGTGCCTTGTCTAGAAGGTGAAAGGACTCCCTCCCAAGGGGACTGAGAGGTGTCCTAGTGGCCAGGACCCAGTACAAGTAACGCAGGATCTTTTTTTTTTTTTCTTTTTTCTTTTTTTCTCTTTGAGACAAGGCTTCTCTCTCTGTATAGCCTTGCCTGCCCTGGACTCATTTTGTAGACCAGTCTGGCCTCGAACTCATGGCGATCCGCCTGCCTCTGCCTCCCAGAGTGCTGGGATTACAGGCGTGCGCCACCATGCCAGCAGCAACGCAGGATCTTTATGGGGCAGCCTACACCCAGAGCTGCCTGCTCCATCCCTGGCCCCTCCCAGCCCAGGTCTTCTTGGAATGGGGTGCGGGTCTCCTTCATTGGTCTGTTATGTTCAGACCCATCCCTAGTGGTGCTGAATCCCCCAGAGCCTGTAGACTCAGCTCCTGAACCCGTCCAACCAGTTGTATGGGAGGAGGAGGAAGCACCCCAAAGTAGCAGACTCCGGCCAGCCCAGCCCAGACAAAGCAGCTGCGGCTGCAGCTGTGACTGCAGAGGGACCTGGGACAAGGGTGGCAACCATGGGGCTCCACAGGCAACAGTCTCCGCTGCTGCTGCCACTGTTGGTGCTGGTGACCTGTGTCCAGCCTGGGACAAATCTGGGTGAGTGAGGCTGGGGGATGGGGGTGCCCCCCCACATACTCAGCCCTTTGAAGCTTGGGTGCCTTCTGAGCCCCTCCCTTGATTATCGCCTAGGTTCCTGGGTACATCAAGGCAGTCGGCCCATCACATACAGTCCTAGATGGACATCCGCCCCTCAACCCCTGACTGAAGGGTGGGAACAGAGGTTTTCTCTTCTTTCAGATTCTCAAGCCCATATTTCTATCCGGTGGATCCTAAATAACCTCTCCTCTCCATATTTCCACTCCTCTTCTCTCAAATTAAGCATCTATTAACTACCTACTGTATGCAGGAGACCCTGTTCGTCTGAAGTAGGACAGAGGGCTCTGTTTTCTTGTGTGTTTGGGGGGCGGGGGCTCATGTTGTGATGCTCATGTGGAGGTCAGAGGACAACTTTGGCGAGCCAGCTGATAGGTCCTGGGCACTGAACTCAGGCCATCAGGCTTGGCAAGCAGGCGCCTTTTCCCAATGAGCCATCTTGCAGGCTCAGACAGGGGAGAATTTAAGCAGCTTTTCTCCGCCTTCCTAACGCCGCTGTGACCCTCTAATATAGTTCCTCCTGTGGTGGTGACCCCCCCCCAGCCATAAAATTATGATTGTTGCTACCTCGTAACTGTAACTTTGCTACTGTTATGGATCATGAGGTAAATGTTTTGGGAGATAGAGGATTGCCAAAAGGGTCCCGATCCACAGGTTGAGAACCACTGGGTTAGAGGAAGGCGGGGTCCAACCTGTACCCCTACTCCGTGCTAGGTACTTTGGAAAGGTTCTAGTCTGAACCTTTGGAGATGATTAATTTAATAGAAACAACAACAACAACAACAATAATAATAATAATAATGATTATTATTATTAGTGTTTTTTGAGACAGGGTTTCTCTGTGTAGCCTTGGCTGTCCAGGAACTCATTTTGTAGACCAGGCTGGCCTCTAACTTACAGAGATCCACCTGCCTCTGCCTCCCCAGTGTTGGGATTAAAGGTGTGTGCCACCACACCCAGCCTAGAAATTAATTTTAAAGATTTATTTACTTATGTATTTTATGTAGAAGAGTGCTCTGCCTTCATGTACACCAGAAGAGGGCGTTATCGATGGTCGTGAGCCACCGTGTGGTAGCTGGGAATTGAACTCAGAACCCTGGAAGTGTTCTTAACCTCTGAGCCATCTCTGCAGCCCAAAATGAATTTTCTTCTCTTTTTTTTATAACTTAACTTTATTTTATGTGCATTGATATGGGAGTGTCAGATCCCTTGGAACTGGGATTATAGTTGTGAGCTGTCATGTGGGTGCTGGGAATTGAACCTGGGTCCTTTGGAAGAATAGATAGTGCTCTTAACCACTGAGCCATCTCTCCAGCCCCAAAATTAATTTTCAAAATTGTCTGTACAGCTGTATCAGTGCATAGTGCATTGTGAAGCTCAGAGGACCACTTGAAAAAAGACTTGCACAAAAGCCCACTTCATCTCTCCGATTCTCCCAGTGTTGGGGTGTTGGGGAGACAACTATGGCTCTGGTCCTGGGTGGGCTTGGGGGTGGGGGTGGGGCTACTGGGGAGGACTGAGGGGAGGATCAAGCTTCTCTTATGAGCAGCAAATCTGGTCAGAGCCATGGTGCCCGCCTGGGGTCCCCTATAGTGTTGAAGCTGTGTAGCTCTGGGAAGGGGACAAAATGAGTGAGGGTGAAGCTGGGTGGTCATGGTGGCACACGCCTTTAATCCCAGCACTCGGGAGGCAGAGGCAGGCGGATTACTGTGAGTTCGAGGCCAACCTGGTCTATGAAGTGAGTCCAGGACAGCCAAGGCTACACAGGGAAACATTGTCTTGAAAAACAACAACAACAACAACAACAAAAACCAAAAAGAAAGGGTTGAGGGTGAAATTGACATTGATCAAATGACTATGATGATGTTGGCTGTGTGACCATGATGAGGATGGAAGATGAGGGGAGGTGGCAAGGAACTGAGGAGGGAGTGAGTAATATTCCTGAATGAGCTAGCCTCTGGCCCCACTGTGTTCCAAGCTGGGCTAGCCTCTGGCCCCACTGTGTTCCAAGCTGGGGCATCATTCCGGGAGACATTCTTGTGTGTCCCACTCGCTCTTTCCATGCAGGTCCTCTCTCTCTCTCTCTCTCTCTCTCTCTCTCTCTCTCTCTCTCTCTGTGTATGCACATGTGTGCATATGAAGGTTTAGGTATGTGCCTGTAGGGGTATGTCTAGGCCAGCAGATGACCAGGGGTGCTGGCATTCAGGTGCCTTCCATCTTTGCTTTGAGACAATGTCTCTCATTGGCCAGGAACTTCGCCGTGTGGGGAGGCCAGTCTTCCCATCAGCGTGAGGGATCCCCTTGTCCCTGGCACTCCCATCGCGCTAGCTCTGGGATTACGGGTTCTGAGGATCTGAGCTAGTGTCCTCACCTGTGGGTGGGTAAGTGACTTGCTGCAGTCATCTCCCCAGCTCCTGTTCACTCCCATCAAACTAATGAGCCTGGACCACAGGGCTCGAGCAGGAGGGACACTCAGGGTCTCTGGGTAAGTCCAGCCTAGGATTCTGGATACCCCGAATTTGGGCTTCCCCAGCCTCCCTCTGTCCATCTGCCACTCCTTGCCCATCACCGCAATGACACAGCACCACCCAGGCCTGTACGCCATCAAGAGAGGGCCCAGGCACTGCACAGTTCCCAAAGGTTACCTCCTAGAACGATTCCATTTTTAAAAAAAGATTTATTTATTTATTATATATACATGACTACTCTATCTGGTTTTTTTTTTGTTTGTTTGTTTTTTGTTGTTGTTTTTTTCAAAACAGGGTCTTTCTGTTAGCCTTGGCTGTCCCGGACTTGCTTTTGTAGATCAGGCTGGCCTTGAACTCACAGCGATGCGCCTGCCTCTGCCTCCTGAATGCTGGGATTAAAGGCGTGTGCCACCACACCTGGTGACTACTCTATCTGTAAGTACACCTGCAGGCCAGAAGAGGGCATCAGATCCCAGGATAGATAGTTGTGAGCCACCACGTGGTTGCTGGGAACTGAACTCAGGACCTCTGGAAGAGCAACGAAGAGCTCTTAACCTCTGAGCCATCTCTCCAGCCCCCATGAAGATTCCTTAATTTTGGAACTGGTAATGTGGCTCAGGTCTGATGATCAGAGTTTGAGCCTCGGGACCCACATGGTAGAGAACCAACTCCCCAAAACTGTCCTTTGACTTGTGGCACAAACACACAGACACACACACAAAGAGAGAGAGAGACAGAGAGACAGAGACAGAGAGAAAGACAAAGACACAGACAGACAGACAGACAGAGATAGAATTAGTTAATGAACTCCCCCCTTGGTCAGAGGCTTTGGAGACAGACGCCCTGCCTTGTTGAAGCTGCACTGCCTTATTCGGTCTCTCTCTGCCTTATTTTCCCATCCTCTCCAGAGAGCATTAACTACGTCCCCCAGCTCTCCAGCGACACCCTGGATGGGAGGCTCACTCAGTCCACCTTTGCACTGGAGCAGCCCATGGGCCAGTTCGAGAATGTCAGCCTCTCTGACTGGGACCCCATCTGGCTGGTGGTGGCTCACAGCAACGGTATGTATGCTTGTTTTCTCACTGTGAAGTGGACACACAGATCTGGAGTCTGAGAGGTAGAGCAGACAGGGAGAGTTGGGAGGCAGGTGCTTTGAGGGGACCGTGGCTGGGAAAGGCTGTCAAGCCTGCTTGTTCTTCCCCATGTGATCCCTGCCGCTGGCTCACCCTCACTGCCACCCTCAGCCACCCAGAGCTTTGCTGTGCCACAGAAGGTAGAGGACATGCATGCCCCGGCCAACTTTGACCGCAATGGCTACTACCTCACAATGAGGACCAGCCGGGTATACTACAAGGCCAGCCAGCCTGACAGCCAGCTCCGAGTCCTCCGAGTCCTCCGGGTTGGCAATGATAACAGCTGCTCCCTGACATCCCAGGGCTGCAACGCTCCTCTGCCAAGGGCGGGCCCCTACAGGTGAGTAGCAGGGATGGGGGAAGGGGCCCTTCCTGGGACAAACAGGAGGTGAGGACAGCCGCTGCATGGTTCATTGAGGTCAAGTGGGATGCCTGGGTTCCTTAGCCTCTCTCTCTCTCTCTCTCTTTCTCTCTCTCTCTCTCTCTCTCTCTCTCTCTCTCTCTCTCTCCAGGGTTTCTCTGTGTAGCCTTGGCTGTCCTGGACTTGCTTTATAGACCAGCCTGGCCTCGAACTCAGATTGATCTGCCTGCTTCTGCCTCCCGAGTGCTAGGGTTAAAGACGTGTGCCACTATGCCTGGCCCCCAGGGTTTCCTGGTAATTTCCCTTCCTTCCTTCCTTCCTTCCTTCCTTCCTTCCTTACTCATGTGTGTGGTGTTAGGAATGGAACCAGGGTCCTGAAGCAGCTTCTCCTATACCCACATCCTTTCATTGCTCCTTTTTTTTTAAGATTTATTTTTATTATTTTATGTGTATAGCTGTTTTGCCTACGCGTCCATCTGTGCACTGCAGGTGTGTCTGGTGCCCATCGCAGGGAGTGGTGAACCTCCATGTGGGTGCTAGGAATCAAACTTGTGTCCTTTGCAACAATAGAGACCTCCTTTCTTTCTTTTTCTTTTTTTCTTGTTTTTGTTTTTGTTTGTTTTGTTTTTTGAGACAGGGTCTTTCTGTGTAGCCTTGCCTGTGCTGGCCTCACTCCATAGAGCAGGCTGGCCTCAAACTCGCAGAGACCTGCTTGCTTTTGTCTCTCAAGTGCTGGGATTAAAGGTGTGTGCCACTATGTCCAGCATTCTTTCTTTCTTTAAAAAAAAAAAATTCTTCTTAATTATGTTTGTGTGTCTGTGTAGGTTTGTTCACATGAATGTGGGTTCCCTCAGAAGCTACGTGTGTCTGGTCCCCTGAAACGAGAGTAACAGGCAGTTGACTTACCTGACATTGGTGCATTGTGTCCCCTTAACAGATGAGACATCTCTCCAGCCTCCTTATACCTTTTTAAAGTAGCAGTTCCCCTCACTAAACCCCCACGTGCCATGGGAGGTCAGACCATACATATAGATCGTCCCCATCCAAACCAGGCATCTATAGGGGGCGCCTGGCCTCCTGTCACTCCTCACTAGATGTTTGACTTACTCATATTTGTTATTGAGTGATCTAACGTCCCTACCCGCCACAGTGAGACTCAGTGAGAGTGAGGCCTACCCTAAATGAGCCATTTTGCTCGAACAGGTCACAACTTCTGTTGGGCACTGCGGCTGCGCTCCTTAGTTACCAGTCCCCTGGCTCCCACGCCAAGCTGTTCTCCCCAGAGGACAGGTTTCCACGCACCAAGGTCTGAGGGTTTTAGGACCCTGGGGAGTCCCCACCACTACCACCACCACCACCAATGCTGGTCTCCTGCTCAGGGTCAAGTTCTTGGTGATGAGTGCCAAGGGACCTGTGGCTGAGACGAAGTGGTCCGAAGAGATCTCCCTGCAGCAAGGTATGAGGCCGTAAGAGCAGCTCAAGAGATAGTTGGGGGGTGGGGTGGGCGTGGCGCTAAGGGTCCTGGGAACACCACGGGGCTGGGGGAGATAGGTCTCCCCCAATCAGGAAGCCCAGCGCCACCCTGTTCTCTGCATATGCGCTTCCCCTAGTCTGCGCCTCTTCCATTCTCAAGTGACTCCTGCTTGGTCGCGGGGTGTTTGGTCTGGAAGCTGCCCAAAGGGCCCCCTTTTGGGGTTGAATAACTTCTTTCCTGCTTGCCTGTGCAGCCCAGACATTCCATGGAGCCCCAGGGTCCCGGAGCAAAGGTGCTGTGGTCATCATCGCCTTCTCGTCAATCCTGCTGGCTCTCCTGCTTGCGGTCTTCCTTGTGCTGGTCATATCCGCTTAGTAAGTGTCTTACCTCTCAGCATGGCCTTCCTTGACGGCTTACTGCTGCCATCTGATGAAGTGGGTTCCCCCTGAAGGCTGGGCGCTGGGTTAACAAAGCCCTTCTTCTTTGTCACCATCAAAGGCCTGGTTTCCCTGCGGGCGCCGCTTGCCCCCTCGCGGCGGTATCTGGAATTGCAAGCAGGTAGTCAGAAAACACTCCCACAGTGAGGCAGGCGCTGCGGGTTGCCTGCTAAAAGCTTTTGCCTTGACTTCTCAGGCAGAACTGATGCGCTTTTAGGGCTGGCACGGAACTTCCCAGAGGAAAAGACACCCAAAGCTTGGAGGGACTTGGAGAGGCATCTCTGTGAACGGGAGGCAGGGATGTGGAGAGGTATGGGGGGTGGGGGGTTGGGGGGCTTCTGGAGGAGGCAGTATGCCAGCAGGCAGGAGCAAGGAACCTAGGCGTCCAGCCGAGGAGCTGAGCTGTGTCTCACAGGCCCATGGGAACCAGCCGCGGAGCGTGACCACGGGAGACTAGGCGATAACCCTTGAGGGTGACCGTCCCTCTCACGGGAGGGTGTGTGTATGTGTGTGTCATGTATCAGATATCCTGCATATCAGATGTTTCCATTACCATTCAAAACACTAGCAAAATTACAGTTATGAAGTAGCAACAAAAATAATTTTTTAAATTTTAATTCACTTCTATTTCATGTGTACTGCATGTATGTCTGTGTGAGGGTGTCCGTTCCTGTGGAGTTAAAGACAGTGGTGAGCTGCCATGTAGGTGCTGGGAATCGAACCTGCATCCTCTGGAAGAATAGCCAGCGCTCTTAAGCGCCGACTCTTAACCTCTGGCTTAGATGGTCCCTGGGTTTAGCGTGGGGCAGGGCATCAGCAGGGTGTTGCTGGAGCTGTTAGGGTTAAAGCCTGGGGGCTGGCAGCCCTAACAAGCTAGGCTCAACCATCCATCCTGGATGAGCCAATTAAATATATTTTTTTAAAGTTTTACTTATATACAGTATTTTGCCTGCATATACACCAGAAGAGGGCACCAGATCTCATTATAGATAATTATGAGCCACTATGTGGTTGCTGGAAATTGAACTCAGGACCTTTGGAAGGTCCTCTTAGCCTCTGAGCCATCTCTCCAGTCTGGATGAGCCAATTAAACAGATAGGTGAGGATGAGAAGCAGGAGCTGGAAGGATGGCTCAGTGGTTGGGAGCGTGGATTATTCTTAGAGAGCCTGAGTTCAGTTGCCAGCACCCATGTCTGACAGGTCACAAACACCATCTACACACACACACACACACACACACACACACACACACACACTCCAAAGTAATAGAATAATTTATTTATTTTTTATAATTTTTTTTATTTATTTGGTTTTTCGAGACAGGGTTTCTCTGTGTATCCTTGACTGTCCTGGACTAACTTTGTAGACCAGGCTGGCTTCAAACTCACAGCAATCCACCTGCCTCTGCCTCCCGAGTGCTGGGATTAAAGGCACATGCCACCACACCCAGCAAGATAAATTTTTTAAAAGTAGTGGAAGACGGGGAAAGGAGATGTATTCAGTGTGGTCGCATAGGAAAGAGTAACTTGCGAAGTCTGTCTTTGGAATCCTGACGAGGTCTTGACATAGGTTTGGGTTTAAACAAAGGCTAAGAAAGAGGTCTCGCTGGGCAATCCTGGGGAAGGTTCCAGACATCATTGACTTCTGCTAGTCTCCCTCTAGCTGGCAATCAGGCTTCCGGTATTCTTCTTCCCGCATGAGATTGCCAAGGAATTTCTGGATCTGTCGTTTTACAGTCTGGTAGCCAAAGGGAGGGGCAAAAGTGCCTCTTCCTTCTGGGCTGGGGGTGAGGCTCAGTTGGTAGGGTACTTGCCCTAGAATGCACAAAGGTACTCCCAGCAATGCTTAAAACAGATGTGCACGATGGTGCGCATCTGTAATTCCTGTACTTAGGATGTAGAGGCAGGAGGACCAATTCAAGGCCATCCTCAGTCACATAAGGAGTTGAAGGCCCATCTGGGCTAAATGAGACTCTGTCTTTAAAAAACAAAAAAAGACACAGGTCCGGGTGTGGTGGCACACACCTTTAATCCCAGCACTCAGGAAGCAGAGGCAGGCAGATCGCTATGAGTTTGGGGCCAGCCTGGTCTACAAATTGACTCCAGGACAGCCAAAGCTACACAGAGAAACCCTGTCTCAAAAAACATAAAAAAAAAAAAAAAGACCTGGGTGGTACATCATACCTTTAATGGCAGCACTCAGGGAGCAGAGGCAGGCAGATCTCTGTAAACTTGAGGCCAGCCTGATCTACGAAGAGAATTCCAGGACAGCCAGGGCTCTGTTATAGGAGAAAAACCCTGTCTCAAAAAAATAACCAAAAAAAAAAAAAATCACCAAAAGAGTATCTTCATTCTTGCCTGTGCAGTTACTTACAAAGGGACAGAAAGAACCAGACATTGTGTCACAGGCCTTCAGTCCCAACGCTCCAGAGGCAGAGGCAGGAGGATCCCTGTGAATTCAAGACGAGCCTGGTCTACAAAGCAAGTTCCAAGCCAGCCAAGCTACACAATGAGACTTTGCCTCAAAACAAAACAAAACAAACAGAAAAATGTACAAAAGGACACAGAGGGTTCTCTCCTTTGACCGTGTGGGAACTGGGGACTGAACTCAAGTCCTCAGGCTTGGTAGCAAGCACCTTTACTCACTGAGCCATTTCCTTAACACACATGCCCTCAACTGCTGCTGCTGCTGCTGCTGCTGCTGCTACTACTACTACTACTACTAATAATAATAATGTCATGAAATAGAAAATATGGAGGCCCATGCCAAGGTATACCTCCTGATGAATTATGCCACGCAACAGATCTGGCATAAGGTTTATTGGGCGAGGGTAGAGGGAGGGCCTGGAGATGGGGTAGAAACATCAAGCAAGCCATGTAGGCAGGCAGATGGCTGGAAACAGAGCCATAGGGGTGGGACAGGCAGAGAAGAACAGACATGGGGGAAATGGATTAGAGGGTTGGGGTGGGGTGGAAAAAAACCACTGGAAACAGAGAGAGCTGGGGGGTGGCAGGCAGTCCTTTTATGGGCTGCACACACCTGTTGTGCCGGGTGCTGTCGGCAGGTGATGATGCGAGCAATGGCTAGGTCCCTGAAGGCAGGCCAGGGGAATCCTCTGTATGGTAACAGCAAAACAACAACAACAACAACAACAACAATAATATTAAACTTTTTTCGTTGTTTTTTTTTTCCCCGAGACAAGGTTTCTCTGTGTAGCCCTGGCTGTTCCTGGACTCACTTTGTAGACCAGGTTGGCCTCGAACTCATAGCAATCCGCCTGCCTCTGCCTCCCAAGTGCTGGGATTAAAGGCGTGCGCCACCACCGCCTGGCAATATTAATTAATTAATTAATAATATTAAAATAATATTAATTGTAAATGGAGCCTGAGCTGGCTGGACTGCAGTCACGAAAGGGAGCTCTGTTGTTTCCTCTAAACTGCCCACACCCGCTTGACCCCTGGGACCCCACACAGAAGCGGAGGCAGAGTTAGGGTCCTTCACTGACCCCCCTCTCTCCGCTTTCTCTCACCAAACCTTCTAAAGCTGCTGGGGCACCGCTGTGTCCAGCCCAGAGGAACAAGTGCGCATGAAACGGTATCGCACCCACCACCACGGGGACAGCCTTCCAGCCGAGCGGAGCTCCTGAGAGGTGACAAGGGGCTTTCTCCAGGAGCCAAGATGCTGAGCCTGAGCCAGGGCCTGCCTGGAGCCTAGGAGGAGGGGTTTTCAGCGCAAAGCTTGGACTGGCCAGTCCTTTCCATAAATAAAGTCCACTAATACCTCTGTACTTATTTCACATATGTCTGGCTCCATCTGCCTCATCCCTGCCATTCTTCTCTTTGCGTGTGTGTGCACACGCGTGTGCGTTGCATGTATATGTGTACATGTAGAAACTAATCTCTCTCCACCTTGGTTTTTTTGTTTGTTTATTTGTTTGGGTGGGTTTTTTTTGTTTTTGTTTTTGTGTTTTTTTTGGTTTTTGCGTGTATGAGTTTTTACCTGCATGTATGTATATATCATCACGTGTGTGCCCGGTGCCCAAGGAACACAGAAGAGGGTGTCAGACTACTCCCTGGAGATGAGTCACACTTACAGTTGCTAGCTACTGTGTGAGGGCTGGGAACTAAATTTGGGTCCTCTGCAAGAATAGCAAGTGCTCTTAACCGCTGAGCCGTCTTTCTAGTCTTTGTCGGGGTTTTATTGCTGTGAAGAGACACCATAACCACAGCAACTCTTGTTTTTTATTTTGTTTTTGTTTTTGTTTTGAGACAGGGTTTCCCTGTAGGCTTTGGCTGTCCTGGACTCCCTTTGTAGTCCACCTACCCACCCACCCATTCCTCAAGATGTACAGCTTTCTTGAAGACATGGCTAAGCAGTTAAGAGCACTGGCTGCTCTTGAAGATGGGAGTTTAGTCCCCAGCATCCTTGCAAACATCTGTACCTCCAGGTTATCTGATGCTCTTTTCTGGCCTCTGCAGGTGCCTGCACTCACGTACACATACCCACACAGCCACACACTTAAATTAATACTCATGGCTGGGTGTGGTGGTGTACACCTGTAATCCTAGGACTCAAGGAGGCAGAGGCAGGTGGATCTCTGTGAGTTTGAAGCCAGCCTGGACTACAAAGTGAGTCCAGGAAAGCCAAGGCTACACAGAGAAACCCTGTCTTGAAAAAACAGTAAGATAAAATAAAAATAAAGAAATAAAACTACCTAATGGAAACTAAAGAAATAGAGCCAGATGTGGTGGCACACGCCTTAATGCCAGCATGAGGCAGAGGCAGGCCAGATCTCTGTGAGTCTTGAGGCCAACCTGGTCTACCTAGTGAGTTGGAGGACATCCAGGCCTACAACGAGAAACCCTGTCTCAAAAATCAAACAAATAAACAACAACAACAACAACAACAAAAACAAAACAAAAAACCAACCCAAAACCTAACAAAATAAAAAATCTGAAGCTGGGCGGTGGTGGCGCACGCCTTTAATCCTAGCACTTGGGAGGCAGAGGCAGAAGGATCGCTGTGAGTTTGAGGCCAGCCTGGTCTACAAAGTGAGTCCAGGAAAGCCAAGGCTACACAGAGAAACCCTGTCTCAAAAAACCAAAACAAAAAATCAAGAAGAAGAAGAAGAAGAAGAAGAAGAAGAAGAAGAAGAAGAAGAAGAAGAAGAAGAAGAAGAAGAAATAGGAAGAGAAAGTAGTGGTGTATCTTCGAAACTATGTCTGGTGCAATCCACACTTCCAGATAGAAGAAGCCCAGACAAGGCTGGGGGCCGGGGCAGGACACACAAACGAAACTGTGGTTCCCGAAACCAGTATTGACTTTGCCCAAAGCAGAACAGAGCCCCCCCACCCTCACCCCCACCCAAGCCTCCAACCTAATCCCAACCACACAGGATGAGTCAGCATCAGCCCTGCTCCACACCACGGATGATGCCGGCAAGGTTCTGCCCTCATGATTTTTTCCGGCTACCAAGGGCGGGGATGCCCAGGACAGTGCACTCAGCTGTTGGAAACACCCACAGTGGAGGCTTCCTGGAGCGATGTTGCTTTGGTAAATGGAGCAGGACACCTGTGCCAGGTGGACATTGGCAGGGTGCCTAGACAAAAGCGACAATATGTTTCTGTCCCAAGCGTAGGGACAGCGTGACCTGAAGGGAAGGTAGGGGGTAGCTGGTGGCACACGTAGGACCTCACCCTGTGAGGCAGGATGTCAGGCAAGGTATGGCTGGCTTGCCCTAAGTAGTTTACAACCCTGAACAGATAGATAAGGCTCCTCTGTGGAGGAAACTCTCAAATGACCAAATAGTAATTTGGCTGGGAGACACAGAGAGGCTTAGAGAACAAACAGAATTCCACCCTCAGGCTCTCTGTGTCTTTTTTATTTTTTTCTTTTGATAGAATCTCTCGTAGCCCACGCTTGACTCCAACTCACTACGTAGCTAAAGACAGCCTTAAACTGATTCTCCTGTGTCTCTACATCCGAAGAGCTAGCACTTTCTTTTCCATTTATTTATTCTATTTTACGGGTGTGAATTGTTTAGTATGTGTGTGGCTGATGCCTTCAGAGGTAAGGAGAAGGCAGAGCATCTCCTGGAAATGGATTATGGGTCATTGGGAGCCACCAGGTGGGTGCTGGGAGCCAAGCCTGGGTCTCTGCAAGAGCACCCGACACTCTTCCCCGCTGAGCCCTCTTTTCAACACCTTCTTATTTTCCTCTCTCTTTCTTCTCCTTTTCAGAGAGGGTCTCACTATGAGCCCTGGGTGGCCTGTAACTTGCCTCTGTCTCCCAAGTGCTGGTTTTAAAGGTTTGAGCCACCACACACTCCTTTTTGATGTCTTTCTTTCTTTCCTTCCTTTGTTTTTTTTTGTTTTTGTTTTGTTTTGTTTTGTTTTTTGGGGTTTTGTTTTTGTTTTTTTCAAGACAGGGTTTTCTTTGTGTGGCCTTGGCTGTCCTGGAACTCACTCTGTAGATCAGGTTGGTCTTGAACTCACATAGACACAGAGATCCACCCTGCCTCTGCCTCCCGTGTGCTGGGATTAAAGGCGTGCGCCCCACGTGCAGCCCGAGGCCCTGTTGTTAAAAACAAACAATCAAAAGCAAAAAGAACAACAACACTAACAACAAACAAAAGACAGAAGGGGGAAAAAAAAGTAGAAGGTTGAATGAACTGACCCTGCAAACTTTCTGTTTAGTAGATCTAAATCCACGCCCTGAATGACCTGGGCCGTGGCAGGAAACTGAAGGGCAATTGAGAGTGTTTACAGAGAAGAGGGGTGTGGGAGGCCGAGGCTAGCCGGAACCCCTGCGCCCCAAGACTGATGGGTGTGCACAGTAGTCATGGGCCAAAGCCAGGACTTACATAGATTATGGAGGGACACCCCCACCACCACCTCAGAGAGAGCCAGAGGGAGACCATGTCCACTTGTGTCACCCTGCCTGGTGGTGTCCCTCATCAGAAGCCAAGCTCCTGGACACACAGTAGAACAAGAACAGGATTTGTTTATTATTTATTTATTTATTTATTTATTTATTTTTGAGACAGGAAGGGTCTGGTGTAGCCCAGGCTGTCCTCAAACTCCTCAAACTCCTTACTTAGCTGAGGATGACCTTGAACTTCTGATCCTCCTGCCTCCATTTCTTGAGTGTTGAGATCACAGTGGCGGGGTGTGTGTGTGTGTGTGTCTGTGTGTCTGTGTGTCTGTGTGTCTGTGTGTGATGTCACCCCTAGTTTATCTAGTGCTGAGGATGGGGTCCAGGGCTTTCTGCATGCTAGGCAAGCATTCTACATACCGAGCTACACCCAACCTGTATTCGTTTTATTTTAAGTTACATTTACTTATTTATTTTTCTTGAGTGCTAGAAATGCAGGCACAACCCATCATGACAGACTTAAAATTCTTTGTTTCTGGAGACAGCTGCCATCTCAGCTGGCCCCCAATCTTTTCCGTGCCCCTGTGGTTTTGGTTTCCCATGCACTCTGTTAGAGAGCCTCAGGGTCCCACATGTCAACCCATGCACAAGCCCATTCTGAGGTCCTCTGGTCCTCACAGACAGCTCCAGGCTAACTTGTGTCCCTGCCTAGGTGGGATTGCTTCCTACCACAGAGATGCCATGTCCTTCCTTGGGACTTTGCCTGGAGATGAGGCCTGAGTTGACCTCTGCTACACATGGAGAGCCCAGCATGGTGTGTGTGTGTGTGTGTGTGTGTGTGTGTGTGTGTGTGTGAGAGAGAGAGAGAGAGAGAGAGAGAGAGAGAGAGAGAGAGAGAGAGAGAGAGAGAGAGAGAGATTGGAACCCAGGACCTCATATATGCTGGGCAAATGTGCTGTGCTTGATCCATACCCCAGCCCCTCACTGGGGGATTCTAGGCAGGTGCTCTACCACTGAGCTACACCTCAGCCCCTCACTGGGGGATTCTAGGCAGGTGCTCTACCACTGAGCCACACCCCAGCCCCTCACTGGGGGATTCTAGGCAGGTGCTCTACCACTGAGCCACACCCCAGCCCCTCACTGGGGGATTCTAGGCAGGTGCTCTACCACTGAGCCACACCCCAGCCCCTCACTGGGGGATTCTAGGCAGGTGCTCTACCACTGAGCCACATCCCCAGCCCCTCACTGGGGGATTCTAGGCAAGGACCCACTACTGAGCCACATCCCCAGCCTTCTTTTCCACTTTTCTCTGAGATAAGGGTCTCACTAAGTTTTATCACTTGGCTTTGAACTCTGCTTCAACCTTCTGAGTTGAATGACAGTTGAGCTGGAGGTGATGATTTTAGATAGGGATGCCCAATGATGTCCAAGGGACCACATACTCCCCGACAGCATCCTGCTAAGGGGTGGATGGGAAGAGCTGCCTTATGGCAGCTTTCTGTTTCTGTCTGTTTTTCAATCTGTGTGCTCCTCAGCCCCCGCCCCCACCCACTTTCCACATTGCACTGTGCCGTGTCCCTATTTTTAACCCTGACATGGGAACTAAAGGCGCTTCCCAAGAGGACGCTGTCTGAGCTGGCTGTTCCAATACATTCAAACTCACATAAAAAAGCTGGCCTCTCTCTCACTGAGCCAGTAGGGGAAAGAAACAGAATAGGTACTGGGCGGTGGTGGCGCACGCCTTTAATCCCAGCACTCGGGAGCCAGATGCAGGTGGATCCCTGTGAGTTTGAGGCCAGCCTGGTCTACAATGCGAGTCCAGGACAGCCAAGGCTACATAGAGAAACCCTGTCTCAAAAAACAAAACAAAACAAACAAACAAACAAAAACAAAAAAGAAAATAAAAAGAAGAAAAAGAAAAGAAAAAGAAACAGACTAGACAGAGAAAATGGTCAGCAAGTTAGCTCAGTAGGTAAAGGCCTTTACTGTTAAGCCTGAGGACCTGAGTGTAATCTTGAGACATACAAAGTGAAAGGAGAAAATTAGCTCCCTCTGACCTCCACAAGCATTCCATGGCATATATGCATGCACATGCACATGGGTGTGCACACACATGCACGTAGGTACACACATGTACGTACACACATGTAAGTACACACACGCATGCAGACACGTATACAGGCACACAATGCATGCACACACACATGCACACACATGCACACAGACACACACATGTGCACACACATGCATGCAGACACACAGATCACACACACACAAATGCAATAAAAATTTAATTATTATTTTATATGCACAATGTGCATGTCTATCTGGGCTTGTGCCACGGCATGCGTGTAGAGGTGGGCACAGAGAGGGCTCCTCTGGCCCTGCCCATTTCTCCAGACACCCAACTGTCTCATTCCATGGGAGCACAGTGTGCTGAGCATATACCCTGAGGAACGGGAGACCCACTGGCCCACACGGGGTAGATTGACACCCTCCACCTGTTTTTAGATTTTATTTATTTTGTGCACATTGGGCACGTGTATAGAGGTCAGAGGACAACTTGTGGGAGTCAGTTCCCTCCTACCACGAGGATCCCAGGCACGGAGCTGAGGTCATCAGGCTTGGTGAACGGAGCCATCTTGCCAGTCCCGCACCCCCTTTTTTTGGCACTGAACCTAAGGCTCTTCTAAGAATACTGGCCTAGTCAAGGAATCTGTGGGCCCCAGGACACGGGGCGGGGCATGGAAACCAGGCACAGAAGAGAAGTGCAAGGCCTAGATGGAGGAGTCAGTTGTCCCAGCGTTGGGGGACGTGGTCAGGAGACTTTCTTATCTGACCCCACAAAGTAAAGTCCAGGGGGTTGGTTCCAGCTTGGCCACACAAAGTGGCAGGGAAGATATTCTGAGAGTGAGGTCTCCTTAGGTCTTGGCTAGCCTACTGTGGCCCTCTTAGGAATCACGGCCCAGGCTGAGCGGTGTTCTGTGAGGGAATCCTGGGGACGCACGGGGCTGCAAGCAGAGTGCTCCAGAGACCATGCTTTTCCTGCTAGGGGAAGTTTGAGCTGCCCAGAGTCAGAGCTGAGGTTCTGATGTCACCGGGACGGTGGCGTCAGAGCTGAGGTTCTGATGTCACCGGGACGGTGGCGTCAGAGCTGAGGTTCTGATGTCACCGGGACGGTGGCGTCAGAGCTGAGGTTCTGATGTCACCGGGACGGTGGCGTCAGAGCTGAGGTTCTGATGTCACCGGGACGGTGGCGTCAGAGCTGAGGTTCTGATGTCACCGGGACGGTGGCGTCAGAGCTGAGGTTCTGATGTCACCGGGACGGTGGCGTCAGAGCTGAGGTTCTGATGTCACCGGGACGGTGGCGTCAGAGCTGAGGTTCTGATGTCACCGGGACGGTGGCGTCAGAGCTGAGGTTCTGATGTCACCGGGACGGTGGCGTCAGAGCTGAGGTTCTGATGTCACCGGGACGGTGGCGTCAGAGCTGAGGTTCTGATGTCACCGGGACGGTGGCGTCAGAGCTGAGGTTCTGATGTCACCGGGACGGTGGCGTCAGAGCTGAGGTTCTGATGTCACCGGGACGGTGGCGTCAGAGCTGAGGTTCTGATGTCACCGGGACGGTGGCGTCAGAGCTGAGGTTCTGATGTCACCGGGACGGTGGCGTCAGAGCTGAGGTTCTGATGTCACCGGGACGGTGGCGTCAGAGCTGAGGTTCTGATGTCACCGGGACGGTGGCGTCAGAGCTGAGGTTCTGATGTCACCGGGACGGTGGCGTCAGAGCTGAGGTTCTGATGTCACCGGGACGGTGGCGGCTTCTGGCTCTCGCACAGTCTTCCACTCCTGCACCCTTCATCTGCTGGTCCCCTGCCAGCGGAGCCCGGATCCCTCTCAGCTCAAGTGCCGCCTTCTGTTGGCTGTCCATGGTCTGCCCACCCCCATCCATTTGTCCTCTGAGTCACAAGGACCTCTCAATGATGGAGGGGCCATAGGGACATTTGGCACAGTGAGAAGATCAAGGGAGGCAGCAGAAAACAGAAGTGGACGCTTGGACCACCCTTATCAGCCATCATTTCAACCTAACCCGGAAGCCCAGCTGGACAGCGACAGGGGGACTCCGCCTGGATATTCTGACTTTGCCTCTTGCTTCTGGTCTCGGACAGGATGGAATAGTTCATACATGAACCCTGAGGTTCCTAGGTCAGTCCTATGGCTGGTACTATTTTATGAATGAAGAAAGAGGTCTATGCCTGGGAGCAGGAAGCATGGGACAGGGTGGGGACCAGTCTGGGGCATGGTGGCGAGGGACCCACACTAAGGTTTGTCAGGAGATCCTGTCTCAAATAAAGAATTGAGGGCTGGAGAGATAGTCCAGGGTTTAAGATGACATCCCGCTCTTACAGAGGACCTGGGATCCGTCCTCTCCACCCACACTGGGTGGCTCACAGCCACCTCTAACTCTAGTGTAAGGAGCTGGGATGTCCTCTTGGCCTTTGCAGGCGCCTGCAGGCATGTGGCGCACACAGAGACATATACAGTGTGATTGTTTGGATGGTAATGCCCTCCATAGGCTTCCACATTTGGTCTTCAGTTGGTGGATCTGTTTGGGAGGGATTAAGAGGCAGGGCCTTGTTGGGGTGGGTGTGGCCTTTTGGGAGTGGGTGTGGCCCAGAGTAGGTGTGGGGTGGGTTTTGAGGTCTCCTACGTGTTTCTCTCTGCCTGCTGCCTGTGAATTAAGATGTAAAGCTCTCAGCCGCCGCTCCAGTCCTTGCCTTGCTGTTTCTCATCAGGATGGTAAAGAACGCACCACTTAAAGCTATAAGCAAGTTCCCAGGGTTGCCTTGTCATGGTGTCTCCCCTCACAGTCATAGAACAGTGACTGTGACACACACCTGCACATAATCCTGAAAAATAAATTTGAGAGAGAATATATATATATATATATATATATATATATATATATATATATATATACACAGAGAGAGAGAGAGAGAGAGAGAGAGAGAGAGAGAGAGAAAGAGAGTTGATTCTGAACATAATGGCATGCCTTTAATCCCAGCACTTGAAAGACAGGGGCAGGTGAATCTCTGTGAGTTCAAGGCCAGTCTGGTTTACACAGAGAGTCCTGGGCCAGCCAAGGCTACATAGTGAGACTCTGCCTCAAATATAAAAAGTTAAGGATGATGGGGGCGGCGGGGCGGGAGGAGGAAGAAGAAGGAAGGTAAATGAGAAAATGGAGAGAGGAGGGAGAGAGAGGAGAGGGGAGGCGGGAAGAGGACTGAGCCACATTTAGGATGCTGGGTCTCTACTAGTGTCAAGAGTATATGACAATGGGCTGGGCGTGGTGCTGCGCGCCTTTAATCCCAGCACTGGGGAGGGGGGGCAGAGGCAGGCGGATCTCTGTGAGTTCGAGGCCAGCCTGGTCTACAAAGCAAGTCCAGGACAGCCAAGGCTACACAGAGAAACCCTGTGTCTTGAAAGGGGGGAGGGGAGGAGGGGGAAGAGTATGTGACAATGGATGGAAGTCTGGAGGAGTCTGCATGGCTCACCAAATCAGACTGGAAACGCCATGGCACGGGCAGGGAGAGGGGTGGAGGGGAGGACTGAGCGAGCCCTTGGTGGGAGGCAGGGGTGGTGGCTTTCCCACCCTAATTGGAAAACCTGTCTGGATGGTGGCTACCCAACCCTGAGTGATTTCCTTTCTCCTCCCCCAACCCCCTCACCCCTACACTCCACCCTTACCTTCCACAGCGGAAGAGTGACAGGGTGTCACCATCCTCTTTCTAGAAGGTTCAGGAGGTTAATGAGGGCAAGGCACGTAACACCACTCAAGGGATGCAATTCTGGGAAGAGAGGAACCCGAGTCCAGGCTGGATGCCAAGGGTCGGGTGGGGACAGCACCCCTGCCACTTGGCTGGTCCACTGGCTGCCTCACAATCACGGCTCAGCCCGTTTCACCTGCCCCTGGGCAGTTTCTGAGGAAGTTAAAGGGACCAAATGGAGCAGAAGAACTCTTCCATTTTCTCTAGGCACGTGCACAGCCAGGATTGTTACAGGAAGTAGCCACTTGAGGCCAGAGCAGGGGCTAGCTCAGGAGGTCTTAGCCACAACTTGCTGTCTTGGACATAAGGTTTGGTGGCCAAGGTGAATGGAGAAGCCGGCCTAGAATCTGCCAGACCTTCAGTTGATCCATAGCCAGGCCTATGCTGAGAAGTTCTAGACTAGTTTTTTGTCAACTTGACTCAAACCCAGGTCCCCCTGGGGGAGGGAATCCCAACCTAGGAACCGCCTCAGACAGACTGGACTATAGGCAAGTCTGTGGGAGTATTCTCTCACGACTGATGTGGGAGTGCCCAGACCTCTGTGGGCAGTGCCATCCTGGAGCAGGTGGCCCTCAGGTGTACTAGAAAGACAGCAGGCTGAGCAAGCCAGGCCAGGCAAGCCAGTGAGGAGCACCCTTCCACAGTCTCTGCCTCAGTTCCTGTCTCCAGGTTCCCATTTTTAGATTCTGTCTTGACTTCCCCACTGGGGGATTCTAGGCAGGTGCTCTACCACTGAGCCACACCCCAGCCCCTCACTGGGGGATTCTAGGCAGGTGCTCTACCACTGAGCCACACCCCAGCCCCTCACTGGGGGATTCTAGGCAGGGGCTCTACCACTGAGCCACACCCCAGTCCCACACTGGGGGATTCTAGGCAGGGGCTCTAACACTGAGCCACACCCCAGCCCCTCACTGAAGGATTCTAGGCAGCTGCTCTACCACTGAGTCACACCCCAGCCCCTCACTGGGGGATTCTAGGCAGGGGCTCTACCACTGAGCCACACCCGAGTCCCTCACTGGGGGATTCTAGGCAGGTGCTCTACCACTGAGCCACACCCCAGCTCCTCACTGGGGGATTCTAGGCAGGTGCTCTTCCACTGAGTCACCCCCAGCCCCTCACTGGGGGATTCTAAGCAGGTGCTCTTCCACTGAGTCACACCCCAGCCCCTCACTGGGGGATTCTAGGCAGGTGCTCTACTGTTGAACTATAGCCCAGTCTTCATTTTCTCTTTATTTTGAGACAAGTGCTCACTAAGGGGCCCAGGCTAACCTTGAACTCATTCTGTAGTCTAACTATTGATTATGCTTCCTTGTCTTTCTGACTTGAGGCTCAGAGAAGCTGAGTAACTTGCCTAGAGTCACACAGCAGCTGTGGCGGTCAGCTTTAATACCAACTTGCCCCAATCTGGGGTCACTTGGAAAGAGCAGCTCAATGAGGAATTGTCTACATTGCATTGGCTCTGTAAGGCATGACTACAGGGGAATGGTCCTAATTAAGTTAAGTGTTGTGTGACTATCCAGCCACCAGCAGTGTCATTCAGGGAGTTCTCAATGGTGGAGCAGTATAGAAACAGAGCTGCACACAGCGAGCATGTGAACATTCATTTCCCGCTGCCCTTGACTGTGGCTATGAGGGGACTAGCTGCAGGCATCAGCCTCTGAGACTTCCCTGCCATGGTGGGATGTAACCTATGACCTGAAATATGCCGTAGCTGCCTTTTTTTTTTTCTTTTTTTCTTTTTTTAACCTCCAAGACAGGTTTCTCTATATAGCCCTGGCTGTTTTGTAAATTGCTCTGTAGACAAGGCTGGCCTTGAACTCCCAGAGATCTGCCTGCCTAGGCCTCCTGAGTGCTACGATTAAAGGTGGGCGCCACCACTGCCCAGCCCCGTAGCTGCTTTTTGTCAGGGTATTTTTTATCATGGCGACAGAAACAAACCAAGAACAGTAGGTAGTCTAAATTTTTTAGTAATGGGGAATCAGGATTTGAACTTGGTCTGTACCCAGACCCTACGCTCTTTGCTGTGGGCCTGTTTTAAGAATGTTATTTAGCCAGGCGAGGTGCGCAAGCCATTAATCCCAGCACTTGGGAGGCAGTGGCAAGCAGCTCTCTATGAGTTAGTCCAGGACAGCCAAGGCTACACAGGGAAACCCTGTCTCAAAAGATCTAAATAAATAAATAAATAAATAAATAAATAAATAAATAAATAAATAAATGTTATTTAATGCCAGCTGTGTAAGTGTCCAGACCACTGGGGTAGGCAGCATCAAGGGACATACTCAGTCTGGCATGAATGACTCTCAGCCTGCCTCTCCTGGTGGCTCACAGCTGGGGAGCCCGGATTTCTTGACACACTATCACTCAACCAGTCTAGAACCTACCATGGCTCCCTATGCACTCCTGGAGCTGCCCTGTCCTCCTGTGCCCTGCATGGCAGGCTCCAACCTGTCTCCTTTCCGACCTTAGGGGAAGAAGTTTTTTTCCCTCCACCCTCGGTGCGCACCTCTCGGCTTTCTCTCCACCACCATCCCTTTCTCTTAGCCACTGTGCTTACGACAGTTTGACACACAAACTAGAGCTATGTGAAAGGAGGGCACTTCAACTAAGAAAACGCCTCCATGAGATCCAGCTGTGGGGCATTTTCACGATTAGGGATCAGTGGGGGAGGGCCCCGGCCATTGTGGGTGGTGCCACCCCTACGCTGGTGGTCCTGAGTTCTCTAAGAAAGCAGGCTGAACCAGGGAGTGGTGGCGCACGCCTTTAATCCCAGCACTCAGGAGGCAGAGGCAGGCAGATTGCTCTGAGTTTGAGGCTAGCCTGGTCTACAAAGTGAGTCTAGGACAGCCAAGGCTACACAGAGAAACCCTGTCTTGAATTAAAATAAAATTAAAAAAAGAAAAGAAAAGAAAGCAGGCTGAGCAAGCCATAAGCAGCACCCCTCCATGGCCTCTGCATCAGCTCCTGCCTCCAGGTTCCTGCCCTGCTTGACTTCCTGTCCTTGTGTCCTTTGATGGTGAACAGTGACGTGGAAGTGTAGGCCAAATAAACCCTTTCCACCCCAATTGCTTTTTTGGTCATGGTGTTTCAACACGGCAACAGAAACCCTAACTATGGCACCCTTGCCGACTTTCCCTCAACTTTCAATGTCTTCAGTCCCATTTACGGGGGTCAGCCTTCTTCCGCGTCTGCCAGAGACACCTCCTGGCCACTGTGTGAAGAGAGGGAAAAGTTAGGGGTAGCTGGTCCTTCCCTCTGTACGGGGAGACACCGAATGCTTGCTGTCTCGGCTCATTGTACATGGTTTGAATGCAGCACTCCCCCATAATGTCCAGCATTTGAAAACTTGATGCCGAGTTGGTTGCTCTGTTTGGGGAGACAGAGGGGCGTGGCCTTGCTTGCGGAAGTACATCACTGGGGGGGCGGGGTTTGAGAATGTAAAGACTTGAACCAGTTCACCGGTCTCTGCCTCCTGTTTGCGGTTTGAGACGGAAGCTCTCAGCTGGTGCTCCAGCCGCCTGCTTGCCCTCACTCTCTCTCGGGCAAGTTCATCTATCCTGGTGCCAGGGCGTTCCTTCACGGGTGTTAGAACCAACTTCTTCGGGATTCCAGCACAGACAGACCAGCGGCTCTCTATGAAATCCTCGAAGCCCCAGCACTATGCGGGGATTGCTGAGACCTCCAGCGTCTGGGACTGACCGGCTACTGGATTCTTGGCATTTCTGCGGTGAGGCAGCCATTGTGAGACCAGCCAGATCGCAGCCCGTGAGCCAGTCCCATACGTCCTACACACGCGTGCTTTTGTTCTGTTAGTTCCGGGCCTTTAGAGAACGCTGACTTAATACTCACCCAGATTGCCTGCGTGTCGTACTTGAGGCCCTAATTTCAATCCCCACTACTGTGTAAAACCGGGCATGGCTGTGCACATCAGTAATCCCAGTAGTCAGGAGGTAGAGGCAGGAGGATCTAGAATTCAAGGTCGCTCTGGGCTATGTAGTAAGTTCTAGGCCAGCCTAGGCTCCATGAGATCTTACGTCCAAAAAAAAAAAAAAGCATTTGGCACAAATCTTTGATCTCAGCCCCAGGGAGGCAGAGGCAGAGAGAGTTCTAGGCCAGCCTGGTCTACATAGTGAGCTCCAGACCAGCCAGAGCTACACAGTGAGACCCTGTAAAGCAAAACAACAGCAAAGCAGACAAAACTCAAGTCGACAAAACAAAAGCAGAATAATCTCAGAGGACTGAAAAGTGAAAATTCAATGTCTTCAATTAAAACAAAAAACCAAAAGACACCACCACCACCAAAAAATACATTGAAATGTTTCCTAAGTGTTACATCCTGTGGTGATTTTCCATTGTTAAATTTAGCACTTCAAAATGCCTCAGGGAGCAAGAAAACAACTTGTGAGCCACTTTTTCTCGCTTTGGAGTAAGCTCCAAGATCCCCAGGAACGCAGGCCAGCCACAACCAAGGCACGCAACTAACTTCAACAGTAAGTGGGAAGCTGGGCGTGGCAGTGCAGTCTGCAACCCTCCCCACCCCCCACCCCACCCCCTGACCCCCACACTCCAGAGGCAGGAAGGTTGGCTTGTATAGCTCTGAGGCCAGTGGTCATATAACACAGAGAACCCATGCCTCAAAATAATATATATATATATTTTTTACATTTTGTGTGTGTGTGTGTGTGTGTGTGTGTGTGTGTGTGCGCGCGCGCGCGCGCGCCAGCCACAAGGTCAAAGAACAGTTTCTGGGAAACAATTCTCTCCCCTCACCACTATGTGTGTCCTTGGGATATCGTGCAGGTCATTAGGCTGGTGGCAAATGTCTACACCCAGACTGAGCCATCTTGCCTGTCCAAAATTATTATTTTCTTCTTTTTTTTCTTTCTTTCTTTCTTTTTTTTCTTTTTCTTTTTCTTTTCTTTTTTTGGTTTTTCGAGACAGAGTTTCTCTGTGTAGCCTTGGCTATCCTGGACTCGCTTCGTAGACCAGGCTGGCCTCGAACTCACAGCGATCCACCTGCCTCTGCCTCCCGAGTGCTGGGATTAAAGGCGTGCGCCACCACCACCACCCGGCTACAATATTATTTTCATAGCCACAACTAACGTGCGAAGTTGGAAGCAGTACTTTACAGCGACTGAAAACAGACGTGTGATGGGCTGGCGAGAGAGCTCCCCGGGTGAAGATGCTTACTGCCACTCCTGGACCTAAACTCAACACCTGAGACTAACGTGATAGAAGGGAAGAACTAAGCCCCAAAGGCTGCCGCCTGGCTGCCGCCACACACTTGATGCGGCAAACACGACCCCTGAGAAATAAACAGATAATTAATAAAATCACGGAGTGTAAACTTCTCAGCCATGAATGGTGGCACACACACTGTTTCCCAAGAGATCTCTAGAGATCGCTAAACTGGAACCCTGAACTCATTAAACAAACCCTTTCCCCTAAGCCTCCAGCCTCGGCGAACCCAGTCACTTCCTGTTTTCCATAGGTTTAACCTTGAAAGTGGAGTCCTGGGAGTGTGGTGGTGTATGCCAGGCGCAATTCCCGCTGGGAGGAGGCTGAGGGGGGAGGATCAAGAGTTCAAGGCCGGTACTGGAGAGATGGCTCAGTGGTTAAGAGCACCACCTGCTCTTCCAGAGGTCCTGAGTTCAATTCCCAGCAACCACATGGTGGCTCACAACCATCTATAATGTGACAATAAAGAAATCTTTTTTTTTTTTTAAAGAGTTCAAGGCCATCTTTGACTACATGAGAGCAGGAAAAGTGTGAGGGAAGGGGGAAGAAGGGGGTGAGGAGCGAAGGGCAACAGAGATAGAAGAAAAAAAAAGGGAAGGGACGGAGGAGAAAGGACAGGAGATGTGTTTAGCTCATGTGGTATAAGGTCACAGGCGGTGTGTGTGAGAGACTTCCTCAGTGGCGGCAAACGTCATGAGAAGATGGGGCCAAGGGTGTAGAGAGAGCTGGCTTTCATGGCGTGCCCACCAACAAATTTATGAATGGATTAGACTGTTCATGCAACAGGAGGCCTGAACACCCAGTCAGCTACCACAGGCCTCAACTCGCAACTACCATTACTATAGGGCTTTAAAAAACATTTTATTATTATTATTTATTTATTTGTTTATTTTATTTATTTTTTTTGGGGGGGGCGGTTCGAAACAGGATCTCTCTGTGTGGCCTTGGCTGCCCTGGACTTGCTTTGTAGACCAGGCTGGCCTCGAACTCACAGTGATCCACCTGCCTCTGCCTCCCAAGTGCTGGGATTAAAGGCATGTGCTACCATGCCCAGCTGCTTATTATTATTATTATTATTATTATTATTATTATTATTATTATTATTATTATTGGTTTTTCGAGACAGGGTCTCTCTGTGTAGCCTTGGCTGTCTTGGACTCACTTTGTAGACCAGGCTGGCCTCAAACTCACAGAGATTCGCTTGCCTCTGCCTCCCCCAAGTGCTGGGATCACAGGCGTGCACCACTGCACCCATCTTAAAAACAACTGCTTAGCCGGGCGTGGTGGCGCACGCCTTTAATCCCAGCACTCGGGAGGCAGAGGCAGGTGGATCACTGTGAGTTCGAGGCCAGCCTGGTCTACAAAGTGAGTCCAAGATGGCCAAGGCTACACAGAGAGACCCTCTCTCAAAAAAAAAAAACTGCTTTATTTATCTATGTGGTGCTGGAGATTAAATCTGGGGCCCGGTGCTCCCCAGGCAAGCGATATTCTGTTGAACTTCAGTTCAAGCCCTGCAGCCGGCATTTGCTACTTTGTGGGCTCTTCTTTCTTCCACTCTTCTCCCCTCTTTTTTTCTGTCCTTTCAAGCCCCTAACACTAGATATGAGAGAAGAAAGACTAGGGAGGAAAGGAAAGTCTCTGAATAAAGCTGTGGGTCAGAAAGGGAGAGATGTTCTCGTTAGACCACTCCCTGCTGAGTAGGGGTGCAGAGCTCCTTGGGGCAAGTTTGGTCTTAATATCAGGATATCTGATTCTTTCTTGTTTCTTCTTTACACACATCTACTTAAGAAATCATGGCCAGCCGGGTGGCGGTGGTGGTGCACGCCTTTAATCCCAGCAATCGGGAAGCAGATGAGTTCGAGGCCAGCCTGGTCTACAAAGCCAGTCTAGGACAGCCAAGGCTACACAGAGAAAGCCTGTTTCAAAAAAAAACCCAAAATAAATAAATAAATAGGAAAAGAAACCATGGCCAACAGCAACTAGTAGCAACCAGTAATCCACCCCACCTCTCGGGGCCCTAGCATTTATCTACCCTCTGAAAAGTCCCCAGAATTCCAGATGTCACACTATTGCAGAAACTATCTGCAGCAGGCAAAATCACACTTCTGCTAGAGCGGAGGCAGGTCTGTGAAGCAACCTCATAGTCTCATACTTGGGATTAAAACAAAAACACATTCTTATAATATTTCTGTGTTTTTTAAAGAAACCAAAATTCTCACTACAAAACCTCTCACTGGGGGATTCTAGGCAGGTGCTCTACCACTGAGCCACACCCCAGCCCCTCACTGGGGGATTCTAGGCAGGGGCTCTACCACTGAGCCACACCCCAGCCCCTCACTGGGGGATTCTAGGCAGATGCTCTACCACTGAGCCACACCCCAGCCCCTCACTGGGGGATTCTAGGCAGGGGCTCTACCACTGAGCCACACCCCAGCCCCTCACTGGGGGATTCTAGGCAGGGGCTCTACCACTGAGCCACACCCCAGCCCCTCACTGGGAGATTCTAGGCAGGTGCTGTACCACTGAGCCACACCCCAGCCCCTCACTGGGGGATTCTAGGCAGGGGCTCTACCACTGAGCCACACCCCAGCCCCTCACTGGGGGATTCTAGGCAGGGGCTCTACCACTGAGCCACACCCCAGCCCCTCACTGGGGGATTCTAGGCAGGGGCTCTACCACTGAACCACACCCCAGCCCCTCACTGTGGGATTCTAGGCAGGGGCTCTACCACTGAGCCACACCCCAGCCCCTCACTGGGGGATTCTAGGCAGGTGCTCTACCACTGAGCCACACCCCAACCCCTCACTGTGGGATTCTAGGCAGGTGCTCTACCACTGAGCCACACCCCAGCCCCTCACTGGGGGATTCTAGGCAGGTGCTCTACCACTGAGCCACACGCCAGCCCCTCACTGGGGGATTCTAGGCAGGGGCTCTACCACTGAGCCACACCCCAGCCCCTCACTGGGGGATTCTAGGCAGGTGCTCTACCACTGAGCCACACCCCATCCCCTCACTGGGGGATTCTAGGCAGGTGCTCTTCCACTGAGTCACATTGCCATATAAACTTCTATTTAATTATTATTTTGAGATAAATTGTTTTCTATGGTGGCCTTGATCTCAGTTTGTAGCCCAGACTGTCTTTGAATTTTTTTCCTCATACATACATGTGTGTGCATGTGTGTATACGTGCATGTGTGTGTGTGTGCATGTAGTATATGCCTGTATGCGCCGATGAAAGCAGAAGGCTAACATTTGAGTCTTCCTTGACTCCTCTTACTCTAATAAGATGTATGGGTGAGAGACTTCCCCAGTGGCGGCAAACTGTGCAGAGAGAGGAGGCTTCCAGGCCACACTTTCTCTCTCCGGGCTCTCCTACTTATCTTTCTCAGAGTCCTAGACCACACCCCTCTCCATGCCACAGGAAGTAGGCCGTTACCAGCTGGCATAGACCCTGCCCTGCAGGAGGTAGTTATCAGCTGTAGGCATACTAAAGCCCAAACTAAAATCCCACCTTTGGGATTAAAACAAAAACATATTTACATAACAAAACTAAGTTTACAAAGAAGACCAAAACGCCCATCACAATACCTATGGGTACTGGGAACCAAACCCAGTCCTCTGTAAGAGTGATAAGTGCCCCTAACTGCTGAGCTATCTCTCCAGCCCTGACATCGAGTGTTTGAGGTGCAATGTGGGATATTCAAGTCACTTCATGAAGGGCCGGTGAGATGGCCCATGGGTAAAAGTGCCATCAAGTCCTAGCCCTAATGAGTTCAATCCCCAGGACCCCACAGTGGAGGGGAGAGAGCTGACTGCCGGAAAGCTGCTGTCTGGTCTCCATACACAGGCAATGGCACACACAGGCACATGCACACAAAATGGATAACTGTAGCAAACATTCCATTTTACTTATTAAAATTTTTTCAATGGATACCTATAGGAAAGTCAGTTACTGTGTTCCTGTTCATAAGACAGGACCATGCTGCCAAATGCAAGTAAAGCACTCCTTGGCATTTCTAGCCTCAGCCAATACTGTTTTACACACACACACACACACACACACACACACACACTAATGTAACAACAATTTTAAGAAGGAAATTAAATAGTCAAAAGTACCCCCCTAGGAATCATTTTGTATATTATGTCACTCATAGATGATAAGATCAGTAAGAAGTGATTTGGTGAGGCCATGGGGCAGTTGGCAACCAGTCTGTTGATGGCTTTGTCAATGGAAGAGGATCTCATGTAGCCTGGGCTGTCCTGGGACTTATTATATAGGCAGGAATAGCCTTAAATTAATTGTCCTCCTCCCACTTTTCAAGCACCGGAATTACAGGTGTGCCCCACCACACCTGGCCTTAAATATGGCAAAGTGGGTGTGTTTCATGTATGAATTGCAAAAGAGGAATCTAGTCAACCTTTTACAGGAAATCTCGCGCATCCATTTGAAATAGTCAAAATATAAAAGTAACCTTAGCTGGCCGGGTGTGGTGGTGCACGCCTTTAATCCCAGCACTCAGGAGGCAGAGGCAGGAGGATCTCTGTGAGTTTGAGGCCAGCCTGATCTACAAAGCGAGTCCAGGACAGCCAAGGCTACACAGAGAAACCCTGTCTTGAAAAACCAAAAATAGAAAAAAAAAAAGCAAAAAACAAACAAAGGAAAAAAGAGAGAAAGAAAGGAAAGGAAAGGAAAAGAAAAGAAAAAAAAAGAATGCTTGTTGCTTTTGCAGAGGACCTGAGTTTGTGTCCCAGCACCTCCTACATCCCGTGGCTCCAGTTTCAGAGGGATCTGATGCCCTCTTCTGGCCTCCAGGGGTACTGCACTCATGTGCACACACAAAAATAAAACCAGCTAGAGCATGCTTTTAATCTCATTGCTCAGGTCTGGTCATCTGAGAATGGATGGCCCCAGGGATGGAAAGAGAGAACTGACTGTCAGGAGTTCATCTGACCTCCATATGCGTACTGTGGCATGTACTGATGGGAGCGCGCATGCGTGCACCTGCGCGTGCGCTCGTGAACACACACGTCTCAATAATAATTAATTTAAATTTAAAAACAGAAAGCGAGAATGCCACAGAAGCTCGAATCCGTGCTTTGTGCCCCTTGCGCATGGTCTTCTTCCCGGCTTGCGGAGGATGAGAAGTGACACACAGCCAGGGCTGGGACACAAGTCTGCAGTTAAGACTTGGAACGTCGTAGCTTGGGGGCTGACGAGGAACAGGCTTCCAAAAACCCCGAACTGTGGCTCTTGGAGAGGAGAAGGAGTCACGGAAGCGGACCACTCTAGGAAGGGGGCTCGTGTGGGTGAGGGACGGTGGTAGGTGGGCATGGCTACAGTCAGCGCTGCTGGCAGGAGGCAGTTGTGGCCCTGCCTCAGGCAGCCTGGGTAAAGTCCTGAGGTATCTCAGTATATTCAGGATCTAGGTTCAGTTAGCAGGGTGGGCAGGGGTGGAAGGCCGGAAGCCAGATCCTAGGCTAGGGAGGTGGTTCAACTGCTGAATTGCTTTGCAAGCAGAAGAGTCTAAATTCCGATCACAGAACTGATTCCATCACAGGGGCAGCTGGCCCTGGTGTCACACTCCTGAACTCCAGAGGTGGTGAAGACAGGTGTGTATCCCCAGACCTCACTGGCCAGCCAGTCTAGACCACTGGCTAAGTTTCAAGCCAGCGAGAGGCCTTGTCTCTCACAAGGTGGGGCAGGGAAGATGGCTCAGTGGATAAAGGCTCTTGAGCCAAACCCGAGGACTTGAGTTTGATTCCTGCGACCCACGTGGTGGAAAGGAAAGAACAGATTCCCAGGGTTGTCATCTGACCTCCACTTGGAGCCCTGGCACGTAGGCCACACCTCCACAATCAATCAATCAATCAATCAATAATCAGTCAGTCAGTCCACCAATGTAAAGCATGTTTTTAAAGGTAACCGGAGCCAAGCCTGCCAAAAACACTGCTAAGTTCCTCCCAACGTGCATTCATTCATGGCTTTGCAGCTATGCTGCACATCCAGGGCGATTCCGACTTGCTGGACAATACACTTCCTCCCAAATTGCACGTTCTAGAACACACGCTCAGGTCCCTGGTAAGCCTCGGCCCTCACTCTGGGACTGTGAGCCCCACGAGGGATGCAACGCTGGGGGAGTCTCCGGGAGCCAGCGACTACACCTCCCAGCAGGCCACGCCCATTCCAGCTCCAGGCAGCCAATGAGGGACGTGAGCTGCAGAGGCCACGCCCATCCTGGATATCCAGGCCGCTGATTGGCCCCCTTGGTCAGGGAGGAGTGAATGGAGTAGCTGCAATCCCTCCGCCCCAGCAGTTCCCCCTCCCTGTCCTCCGCACCCGCCTGCCGGCTGTGCCACTCACACTGCCCCCCGGGAGGCGACCCAGGCATCTGGATCCCTCCCCGACAGGCCTCCACGTCGCTGGCCCGCGATGGCCAAGCGCAGCTCACTGTCTATCCGAATCGTAGAAGGGAAAAATCTACCCGCCAAGGACATGTGAGTAGCAGATACAAGTTGCTGGCTGCCCCAACTTTGCTAGGACCCCCTTTTATCCACTTGACCTTTGCGGGGAATCCTTAGGGCTTCCCCACAAGGAGAGCAGCAGAGAGGGTGTGGCGTGTGCAGCCACGGAGGGGGACTGCCTAGGCAAATGGGGACAGTGAGATTTGCTGTGGGTACTTGACAGGCGTTGGAGAGGGGAAGCAATAGATGTAGGGCTGGAGACAGTGGAGAGGGCGTCTTCACCTCGGAGGTTCACAGGGGGCTGGCGCTGGGGTAGCATCGCAGTGAAAACTGCCTAGGGTGTGGCTGAAAGGGGCGGAGTGCCCCCTCAAAAACCAGGGCTCTTTCTCTGTAGTTCTGGAGCCCACAATAACCCCAAGAGTTGTCCGCTGGACTTGCTTGCTGTTCATTTGGGCAAGGAATACAGGTGTGAAAAGGGACGGGGGTCAGGTCAGGGGGCCAGGAGTGATGCAAAGACGGAGGATGCAGAAATGCCCTACCTCCGACCATTTTCCAGGTTAGAAAACCCGATGCTGACAGGCACGAAATGTTTAGCTGATGGTGTCAAAGCACGGTCTTGAATCTAGGGCTTTCTAACAGGCATTGCCGTCTTTAATACCTTCCTCCTTTAATCCCTGGCCAGATTTTTTTTGGGGGGGGGTGCCTTTCAGACGTCCCCTTTTCACGCTGTTTTCTGTAGCTTCTCTAGCTCAACTGTGTGACTCCTAGAATGTCCCTCTCGGCTTTCTTACGTGCAGTCTTAAAGACAGTTCCTTGTTTGCAAAGCCTCAGTTTCCCTGTAAGTGTCTGACATCCTAGTATCGAGAAGTGGAAATCATAAAAACCAAAGAAAGGGGCGCGGCAGAGGCCTAGGGTTCAAAGTCCGCTCCGGTCCCGGTGGGTTCCTGGCTGCAGAGAATGGAGAATGCCGGAGCAGCGGAGGTGGGAGGGCATCGCTCTCCGGCGGGCGGGCTCTCCCAGCACTCTCAGCGCCAGGAGCGTTCCAGTTCAAGGCCCCCTGGGTCTAAAGAGGCCAGCTCAGCAGTTAGTTGCCATGGCAACGAGGAGGGAGGAGGGTGGGCCGACTTCAAGGTGGGTTCCTGTGCATAAAGGGGGGAGGGGCGCCACTGGGAACTAGGTCTCTAGGGTGAGGGCTAGGTGAGCTCGGACAAGGGGTCTCAGGCCCTCCTAGGTCTTTCCAGCTCTCCTGCCCCCCCAGGTCCTCCAGGCCACTCCCTCCCTTCCCTGGGCACTAGTAAACCAGGTCATCTTGGCTTCCTCTAGCTGGTGTCTGCTAGGAGCACTCCTTCCGTCTGTCACCTCCTCCCCATCCCTGCCAGCAGCTGGCTCCGGCGCCTGGCCTCACCACTCTAGGACTCTGAGAAGACATCCCCACCCCTAGGAGAGGGGGCCACCCAGTCCTGTGGATTCTAACTCTGGGATCTCTTTCCTGGCCCTGCTTCTCAGCCTGCCTCACCAATCTCTTTTTATACCCCTAATCACCGCTCCCCCCGTGCTTGCTTCTGGTGGCTGGCTGAGGGCCTGCAAATTGTTTGTCCTGAGCCACCTCGAAACGCCAGTCCCCACATTTGGGCATCTCTCTTGCTCAATCATGCTTTTAAATATTAAAGGGCCCTCTGACATTCCCTTTAGAGCCACCCCCTCAGAAAACTCCTATTCATCCTACAGTGCCTTTCTTAAACTTCCTATCTGAGGCCTTCCCTAGTGCCTTTGCGAAGGGTTCTTAGGTCCTTTTCCTGCCCTTGGACATACATTTCGGTCACTTAGTAGAAGCCTCCATGCACTGCCAGTCCCTGACAACTGTGAGGCAGAAGCTGTGACTCATTGTCTCAATCGTCCCCAAACGGCTAAAATACATACCTTACTATGTATCCCAGGCTGGATACCGTGTAGCCTGCCTCCACCTCCCGAGGCATATGACATTATATGAGTGTGCCACCACACCTGCCATCCCTTTTTTGATATTTATTCAGCTGCCATCATGAGCCTCTTTGCCTCTTTCTACCCATTCCCCACTACCTTCCATTTGTGGGTCAGCTGGGCAAAACGCTGAGTCCCACGGTGACCAGTGCCCCACTGGCTCCCCCACCCCATCTGTGGCCCTGGGGACAAGCCTAGGGCTATTTTGGGGTTTGCCCTCTCCTTTCCTCTTCCAGCCTAGAAACTGCCAAGGCCCTAAATATAGAGGCCTTCAAGTCGCCAGAACGGGCCAGTGGCCACCGGCTTGAGGAAGGAACGATGGAAGATGAGGCCCACTTCCTCGGGTCTCAGCAGGGTGGAGAGGGTTGCTAAGGAACAGGCCCCAGAAGCTCTCCTAGGAGCCCCGCCCCCCACCTCCCCTTCACACCACTGCCCCCGCCCACCCTTCTGGTCCATTCTCTGGATCATCACTACTCAGCCCACCAGGTTATGTTCCTGCCCCTGAGCTTTTGCTAGGACTGGGTCCTGCCTATAAACGTCACCGTTCATTCAGATATTCACACAATCCTTCAGCAAGGCAGCGCTGCGGTTGCAGCAAAAAGGAAGGTTCTCCACCCCGAGGAACCTGTAAGGTAGGGAGCAGGAGCAAGGCAGAGGGGACCCTCTTGGTGGGCCACAGCCCAGAAGGAAGCTGGGCTCTTTGACACATGCCTGTTACCCAAGCACTCAGGAGGCTGAGGCAGGGTGAGCAGAAGTCTGAGGCTAGGCGAGGTTACTGAGTGAGAAGCTGTCTCTGAAAAGGAAACACCAGAAAGACAGCCCAGAGGCAGGAGACAGCTCCGTGGATTAGAATACTCACTGCTCTAGCCGAGGACCTGAGTTCAGTTCCCAGCACCCCCCCCCCCCGTGGGGGGTGAAACTCCAGCTCCAGGGATCTAGCATCCTCTTCTGGATTCTACTGGCATTTGCACTCACATGTGCGCTTACCCACACACAGAAACACACACATGCACACACTCACACACACATGTAAAAAATATTTTTAGGAGCTGGAGAGATGGCTCAGTGGTTAAGAGCACTGTCTGCTCTTCTAAAGGACCCAGGTTCAATCCCCAGCACCTACATGGCAGCTCATAACTGTCTGTAACAGTTCCAGGGGGCCTGACACCCTCACACAGACACATATGAAAAGCAAAACAGCAATGCATAATAAAAAAATAAATTATTAAAAAATATTTTTTGAATAGAAAACACAACCTAGGGTCTGAAGAGATGGCTCAGTGGTTAAGAGCACTGGCTGCTTTTCCAGAGGACCTGCGTTCAATTCCCTGCAGCTCACACCTGTCTGTACCTCCAATTCCAGGGCATCTGGCACCTTCACCGATATACATGCAGGCAAAACACCAATGCATATAAAATAAAAAATAAATCTAAAAAAAAAAAAAAAGAAAAGAAAAGAAATGAAAACCCAGGCTAAAAAGGTCCCATGTCCCCTTCTCTGGGCACTGATCTTTGAGGCTTGCTCTGATCTCTTTGTAAAAATGAATACGTGGTCTGTTCCTGGGGTGCACTTTGGACCACAGGATTGCTTGAGGCCTGGGATCTTCCAGCTCTGGGCTGGTGCCATGCAAGTTAGAGATGCTGGGAATGGGGGGATGGGGGGATAATTCACTGGAGGAGAGAGGGTGTGGTCACAGGGGCCTGAAGAGTCTGAAATGCCACCAATACCTGTGACCTTGTATGCGCCAGCCTTATGATGTCTCAGAGACTCCACGTTGTTACACTTCCCACTTCCGGAAGCCAGACAGCCTGGGCAGATGTTTCCTGTTTTGCTTTTGTGTTTTGGATTAGGGGGGGTGTGGTGTGGTGTGCTTTTGGTCCCAGTGGCATCCCTTGCCTCAGGGGCCCCTGTGGAAAATTCGCAAGTTTGGGACTGGGAACATAGGTTAGAGGCAGTGAGGGTCTCTGGGGAGGTGGCTCATCGATAGGGCCTTGAACCCCGCAGTGAGGGACTGAGGGAACGGCCAAGCAGCCTGCCCGCTTGGTTAGAATCTCCCAATGACATCCTGGAGAAGGTGGCTCAGCTTTAGAGACTCCTGCCTACAAATTCAAGGGGAGGCGGGTCCATCTCCGGTATCTGAAAACAAAATAAAATAATTGGGAAGTAGAAATTGGATTTCTTGAGTTGTAATCTGAATAAATTAATAAACAAAGGAAAGAAAGAAAGAAATTGGATTTCCCCTCCCTTCCATCATGTAAATGCACTTCCTTTTTATGAATGACAAATCCCGGGGGGGGGGGGGAGGAATCCTCTTTTTGCCCACTCTCCTCATAACCGCATGAGCCCCAAAGTATAGTTGTATGGAAAATTCTGCGCTTGCATTCTCCAAAGTTTTTTTCCTGGATCGATCGATCATTCATTCACTCATTGAATAAACACTAGGCCCCTGTCTTGGGCCAAGTCCTGTGCTGAGCGACAAGAGAAGGTTCTCTGTAGTGAGGCAGGTGGCGGGTAGGTCCATGTCTGCCAGGCCTGGGGTGCAGGAGGCACAGCTGCCTGATCCCCGGGGAGCCCTACTGTCTCCGAGGCAGGAGAGGGTTGTACAGGGGAAGGCTGTCCCACGCGGCGGGGACAGGAGGGTAAGGAAGGAAGGCTCAGAGGGAAACAAACCGGGGTAGCCTTTGGTATGGAGCATAGAGATGCTGGAAGATGCCGGCTCCTTACTGATGCGTCTGTTTTGGCCCAAAGCCGAGGGGTGGGGAAGGAGCAGTGAGTGGCAGGCCTCATCCGGGAGTGTGGACCTCCCGGGGAGCCCAGTGAAGACCCTCCTTTTCTGCTCACTTTCCCTCCCAGGGGCTGCGTTCTAAGGCCTCTGAGCTGCAGCCTGGAGACTGTGCCTAGGTCTTCACTGTCTCCAAGGGATGCCTTCCCCGGCAGAGGGAGGGAGCTGCCTGGGAGCTGCTAGCCCTCCCCCACCCCCGCCCCGCCCCGCCCCCGCCATAAACCCTGGCCAGGCTTCCAAGGTTGAAGCAGCCCTGAGCACCGCCTCCCCCACCTCCTAGAAAGTTTCTTACAAGCTCCGCCCCTTGCAAGTTTCCCTTCAGCCCCATCAACAGAATGGTTCCCTATTTAGGTCCCAACAGCAGAAAACTTCCCTATTTAGGCCCCCGGGCTAGATGATCTCTCAGGCTTGCCCAGGTCCTAGCTCTTCACAAAAGCCCTGCCCCCAAGTGGTTCCACATTCATCAGGCCCTGCTTCCCGGTCTCCCACAAGCCCTCCAGCAAGGATCCCTCTCGCTGCTCTGGTGCTACAAACCCAGTACCTTTCCTGCCTCAGCTCGCAAGCTGCTTTAGAACTTGTTTTAGGCCCACGCCGGCAAATTTTCCACCCTAGACCCCGCCCCCTCTGCGTCCCTAGCCCCGCCCCAAGGCCCCCTCTGGCCTCCTTAAGTTTATCCCTGATCCCAGCGAGGTTCCCATCCTGTCATCCCTCCCTTCCCCTCAGGTCCCCACCTGGCTACCACCTAACCCTCTCCCTCGCCATTCTGTGTTGCAGCACGGGCAGCAGCGACCCCTACTGCATCGTGAAAGTGGACAATGAACCCATCATCAGGTACTGACTGCTCCCTCCCGGAATCTAGTCCCGGCTGACATCCCTCATCGGACTAAGATTATCCCTAATAAACTAGCGTGGTGGACCACGCCTTTAATCCCAGCAGAGGTAGACGAATCTCTGTGAGTTTGAGGACAGCCTGGTCTACAAAGTGAGTCCACGACAGGACTACAAGAGAAATCCTGTCTCGAAACACCCCCCAAAAAAACCAACCAAACAAACAAAAAAAACCCAACCCTCTAATAAATCTATTATTCACACCCAGAAGGGTCACTTCCTCCGGGTGCCCTTTCTACCAACTCCCTGATTTGTATTTAAAAATTCTATTCTCATCCATTTATTTACTTAGGGACGAGGGGAAAGAGAGTAGCACAGTTTGTAGGTAGAGGTCAGAGAGCGATGCGCAGGAGTTGGCCCTTTCCTTCCACCCCGTGGGTCCCAGGCCGTCAGCCCGGGCAGCAGGCTTTTTCACCCGATAAGCTATCTCGCCAACTCCAACACCATGGATCGGTGTTTGTTATCCTACCCTGTCCCTCACCCAAACACCGTCCTCTAAAGTTCATGACCAGACCTACTGGGTTGTAATACACACCTGGACTGGGCAGCCATTGCTGACCCCTGGCACCAATTGGCAAGCTAAGCCTAAGCTCAGGCTTTCTTTAAGCCATACGCAGCAAGCAGAGAGAGCGGCGTGACGGTTCTGAAGGTGCCACACAGACGGAAACAGAGGCCACAGATTCCCTCATGACCTATCTGAGAAGGAGGGTGGGCCCCCTGAGCTTCCATCTGGGCCCCTGGTGACTTTAGCTCCCATGAAACCACGTGCCCTATTGAATCCGGTGAGGTGACTGACGGCTCTGTTCCTGGGGGAGGGTGTCCCAGCTCCTCCTCTGCTCCACTACTGGAGACCGGCTGCTGTCAGTTGTGGGGTCAGTTTTCCCAAATGTACAGTAATAGCTCATGTCCTATCCAGAGTGGACAGGAGGCCAACAGTAAAGACTGGAAGATGGAGCCGGGTGTGATGGCGCATGCCTGTAATCCCAGCACCCGGGAGGCAGAAGGAGAGGCAAGCAGATCTCTGTGAGTTCGAGGCCAGCCTGGTCTACAAAGCAAGTCCAGGACAGCCAAGGCTACACAGAGAAACCCTGTCTTGAACCCCACCCCCCAAAGACTGGAAGATGGAAAGAAAACACCCTATGCTGGGCCAATGTGATTACCAGATGCAAAGAAGGTAGGGGTGTCTTGACGAAGTCTTGTCCTCCTATAGGACAGCCACTGTGTGGAAGACCCTGTGCCCCTTCTGGGGTGAAGAGTATCAAGTGCATTTACCCCCCACGTTCCACGCGGTGGCCTTCTATGTCATGGATGAGGATGCCCTTAGGTAAATATATCCCCTGCTCTGCAGCAGGACCAGGATGGGACTATTCCTGTGCCTGCTGGTCACTTTGTGTCCTCTTTGTAGCCTGGTGGGGGATGTCCAGAGGGCCCGGGGAGTGCACACACATGTACGCATATGGATATGTGCATGCGTGTGGGCACAGGTGTGCATTTATGAACTGTGAAGTGGGCACCCACAGGGCAGGAATGTGTGGTGTGTCCCCAGCCTGCACGGGAGTCCTGTGTTCTGCTCTATTGTGCTGTCCTGCAACTGATGACTTCCTGGAGGGTGGGGGTTGGGGGCGCTGAGCCTGCTGGGCTCCAGGCCAGCTGGTTCCATAGCTCAACTCTGACTCTATCTCCAAACCCTAGCCGGGACGACGTTATTGGGAAGGTCCGCCTCACGAGGGACACACTAGCCTCTCACCCAAAAGGTAAGATGCCCCACTTCCGTGCCGGTCTGCTTAGCACCTCGGACTCTTGCCTGCCACTCAATGGGGTCCCTCCACCTCCGTCCCAAACCCAAGGGGATAGGCCTGATTGCCGGTCCAGACTGCAGGGCCACTAGGATTATTATTTCTGGAATGCACACCATTTCGGGGCATTTCAGCCCTGCCCGGGTCTCACTGTGTAACCGCACACAGGTCTTGACCACTCGGGACCTTTCAGATTTTTGAGCCCAGGAGTTCTTGGGTGCACTGGGCTCTGCCAGCCGAGCCTCTGACTCGTCCCATAGCTTTCTGGGGCACACACCTGTTCCTGTCTATGAGGCTGGGGGTGGGGATGAGGGAGTGGCAGGCTCTGCTGACTCATGGAGCCTCCTGACACGGCCAGGCCATTGGCCTCAGTGGCTGCAGCCTGGGCTGCCCAGGTACATGTCCTTGCCAGTGTGTCCTTTGGGAAGTGGGAAGGCGGTGTCTCACATCCGGTCTTCAGGCTATCATCCCGGTAGCCTGGAGGGAACCACTGTTCTCATGTGTTAAGGTGGGGAAACTGAGGATAGAGTAGACATCTCCACAGGGTCAGGAGCCAATCACAGCCTAGAATGACATAGCAAAGGCTTGGGACCTGGGTCACGCACTTAAATTCCAATTGCAAAATGAGTGTGGTGGTGCATACCTGTTATCCGGGCATAGGGGAGGTGGAGGCAGGCGGATCAGGAGTGTGAAGTGTGAGTGAGGCCAGCCTGGGCTACATGAGACCCTGACTGAGTGAGGAAGAGCACTTGCCGTGAAAGCAAGAAGACCAGAGTTCAAATCCCCAGGGCAAGGGTAAAAAAATCAAGCATGGCTGCTTGTGCCTGTAACTCCAGCACAGTCAGGGAAAGACAGGAAGATCCCAAGAGGGACTATCCAGAGGACTTCAGGGGGCTGATGGAGGAGCTATGGGGTGGCAGGTGGGTCTGAGGGTAAAAGTAGAGAGGGGTGGCGGGGAGAGGCATCTTTTGACTGACATGAAAGCCCTGCAGGATTCAGTGGATGGGCACACCTGATGGAGGCAGGCCCCAATGAGGAGGTGCAGGGTGAGATCCACCTGCGCCTGGAGGTGCTGCCGGGGACCCACGCCAGCCCCAGCCGGCTGCGCTGCGCAGTGCTTGAGGCCAGGTGAGATGGACTTGGGGGAAGGGATGTGGGGATCATGATTGTAGAGGCCCAGTCTCTTCCTTTCTCCTCCCACTCAAGCCTACTCTTTTTTTCTTTTTCTTTTTTTTGGGGGGGGGGGGTTTGGTTTTTCAAGACAGGGTTTTTCTGTGTCACCCTGGCTGTCCTGGAATTCACTCTGTAGACCAGGCCCGCCTCAAACTCACAGCAATCCACCTGTCTCTGCCTCCTGAGTGCTGGGATTGAAGGCGTGTACCACCATGCCCAGCTTAAGCCTACTTTTTTTTTTTTAAAGATTTTATTTATTTATCATTTATACAGTATTCTGACCCCCATGTGTGCCTGCATGCCGGAAGAGGCCACCAGATCTCCAGATCTCATTATAGATGGTTGTGAGCCATCGTGTGATTCCTGGGAATTGAACTCAGGACCTTTGGAAGAACAGACAGTGCTCTTTTTTTTTTTTTTTTTTTTTTTTTGGTTTTTCGAGACAGGGTTTCTCTGTGTAGCCTTGGCCATCCTGGACTCACTTTGTAGACCAGGCTGGCCTCGAACTCACGGCGATCCGCCTGCCTCTGCCTCCCGAGTGCTGGGATTAAAGGCGTGCACCACTACGCCCGGCTTCAGACAGTGCTCTTAACCATCTCTCCAGACCCTCAAGTCTATTCTTAAGAGATGATGGCCTGGCTGTCCAGATGCCGAGGGGCTGCCCGCTGAGTGACCTCTCTAGGAGATGTAGCCTTCAGAAACATGATGTTGTTTTGTTTTAACAGATCACTTGTTTGTTATTTTGGGGGGGGCAGGTTTCGAGACAGGGTTTCTCTGTGTAACAGCCTTAACTGTCCTGGAACTCATTCTGTAGACCAGGCTGGCCTCGAACTCACAGTGATCCACTTGCCTCTGCCTCCCGAGAGCTGGGATTAAAGGCGTGCGCCACCAACCCCCAGCTATTATGAGCACCCTTGAACTGGTTCAGACACCAGTGTCCTGCCGTTAGGTTTTGTCTTCCTTCCTAATACTGCCAGCTCCAGTTTTTAAACTTCCCCTTTGAGTGTTCACATGTTCATAAGTCTGTGGTGTGTGTGGCATGTCTGTGCATGTGTGTGGTGTGTGCTGTGTGTGTGCCTGTGTGCTGTGGGGTGTGTTTTTGTGTTGTTCATGGCCTCTCATGGGGGTGGAAGGGGAAAAAGTTGTTGTTATGGTCCAGACAGGGTGTGGAGGTGGGACAAAGGCTTGAATGGCGCTGTGGGCCTGAGTCACCTGTGACAGGACAAACCCCCAGCCCTAGGGTATTTTTAACTGCTGTCCCCACTCCAGTCTGGGCCTGGGAGTGACTCACATGAGAGGCGCCTTCCCTTCTGTCTCCCTGTCCTGTGTGTGTGTGTATGTATGTATGTGTGTGTGTGGGGGGGGTGTCTCTCTCTCATGGGGCCAAAAGAGTATGACATGTCCAGACAGGGTGTGTGGGTGGGACAGCACAGTCTCTCTAGTCCACCCGTGGGGCCAGTGGGCAGCCTCCAGCCAGCCAGTTCCAGGAAAGAGACTGAATTTTTCCCCTTAGCCTGAGGCAGTTAGCGCATCTGGGCGGAAGTGGTCTGTCTGGAAAATGGAGGGATGTGTGTTGCATCATTGATGCTTTGGGTATCTTGTGGCTGCCCCTAGCTTTATTTTCTGCTCTGGGGCTGGAACCGTGAGGAATGGCTGAACCACAGCTTACCCGCCCCCTCCCCCCTTTCTTCCCTTTGTCACCCGTCCACCCTCGTCAGCCTTGCCTGGCACCGAGCCGTCTGTGGCACTGTATTGTACACACATGCATGCGGTTGCATATATAATACCCAATCTCGGGACCTTGGGGCCATCACTTAAGCACACCTTCCAACTCATCAAGATGGCGGACACAGAAACATGTGTCACCAACACTCTCCTACCTTCACATGTCACCTCTCTGCCCTCTGCAGCCAAGCCACTTGAGCCTCCCTGTAGCAAGTCTGGTGTGGGGAATCACAATGCTCACCCGTATCCTTTGAGATGGGAGTCTTGCTATGTATCCCAGACTGACAGTATGTAGTTTGGGCTAGCCTCGAACTCACGACCCTCCCGCCTTAGCTTCCTGAGTGCCGTGTGTCTGATAGTTCCCAGCTCGTCTGGCCTTCTCGTCTGTTGACCTGAGACAGGCACAGCTGTGTGTCTCAGCAGCTGTTCAGTCAGGAGATGTGGCTTTCACCTCAGGGACTATGAGTGATCGTAGTGGTGGGAGGGAGAGTTGGCATCCAGTCAGCCAGCTCGTAGGCCAGGATGAGACAACCCTTCCTAGCCTGCTGTGTCACCTCACTGCGAACAGAGCCCAGGAGCAGTAATCCCCTGCCCCATTCCACCGCCAGGGACCTAGCCCCAAAAGACCGGAATGGAGCATCTGACCCTTTTGTCCGCGTGCACTACAATGGCCGGACGCAGGAGACCTCGGTGAGGTGCTGGAGGGACTGGAGGAGGTGGAGTGGGGGACGTGGAAACAAAGGATTGAATCTGAGAACATGTTAGAACATTCTAGGCAGGGGCTCTACCACTGAGCCACACCCCAGCCCCTCACTGGGGGATTCTAGGCAGGGGCTCTACCACTGAGCCACACCCCAGCCCCTCACTGGGGGATTCTAGGCAGGGGCTCTACCACTGAGCCACACCCCAGCCCCTCACTGGGGGATTCTAGGCAGGTGCTCTACCACTGAGCCACACCCCAGCCCCTCACTGGGGGATTCTAGGCAGGGGCTCTACCACTGAGCCACATCCCAGCCCCTCACTGGGGGATTCTAGGCAGGGGCTCTACCACTGAGCCACACCCCAGCCCCTCACTGGGGGATTCTAGGCAGGGGCTCTACCACTGAGCCACACCCCAACCCCTCACTGGGAGATTCTAGACTGCTGATCCAAGGACTAGTAGTGAGGACTTGAACATCACTTCAAATCATTATTTTCCTTACTCATAAGTTTAAGACTTTCATTTTTAAAAAAAACTTATTTATTATGTACATTCCTGCACACTAGAAGAGGGCACCAGATTTCATTATAGATGGCTGTGAGCCACCATGTGGTTGCTGGGAATTGAACTCAGGACCTTTGGAAGAGCAAACAGTGTTCTTAACCTCTGAGCCATCTCTCTATCCCATCGTTTTTACTTTTGAATCAAGAGTCTCTCACGGAGTTGCCCAGGCTGGCCTTGAACTTGCAGTCTTCTTGCCTCCTGAGTAGCTGCAGTGACAGTCTTGCTCCACCACTCTTAGTTGGGCCTGGAAGCATTTACCGTTCAGAGCCAGGGAAGGTGACTGGGGACTGTGCTGCCGTGCTCTGGGCCTGGGCAGCCCTGTGAACTGAGTCCACTATCCCTTTTGGAGCAGGTGGTGAAGAAATCCTGCTACCCACGCTGGAATGAAACCTTTGAATTTGAGCTGGAGGAGGGAGCCATGGAAGCACTGTTGGTAGAGGCCTGGGACTGGGATCTTGTGAGCAGGAACGACTTTCTTGGCAAAGTAAGCACCAGCCCCACCCCTTACTGCCCAGGGTACGTCCCCCACCTGGCCCAGCCCCACCCTCACCTGCCCAGCCTATAACCCCAGCTGCCTTATCCCCACCCCCACCTGCCCAGGCTAAACCCCCACCTGCCCAGCCTACACCCCCACCTGCCTAGGCTACACCCTCCATCTGCCCAGCCTACACCCCCACCTGCCCAGGCTACACCCTCCATCTGCCCAGCCTATACCCTCACCTGCCCTGGCTACACCCCCACCTGCCCAGCCTACACCCCCACCTGCCCAGCCTACACCCCCACCTGCCCAGGCTACACCCTCCATCTGCCCAGCCTACACCCCCACCTGCCCAGGCTACACCCTCCATCTGCCCAGCCTATACCCTCACCTGCCCTGGCTACACCCCCACCTGCCCAGCCTACACCCCCACCTGCCCAGTCTACACCCCCACCTGCCCAGGCTACATCCTCCACCTGCCCAGGCTACACCCCCACCTGCCCAGTCTACATCCTCCACCTGCCCAGCCTACACCCCCGCCTGCAGTGTCTGGTGTTCATTCCTGGGGTGCCACCCACTTTCTCAGACAGTAAAGTTGGGATTACTCCCGACCAGCTGCTCTGGTGATCTGGGACCATTTCAAGATGCCACCTTGGCCCAGGAGAACAATCCTCCAAGCCTAGCAGCATAAGATAGGCCACCCACTGCAGATATTTGGGAGGCCGAGTCAAGTTCTCCATTTCAAGGCCCACTAGGAATACAGAGTGAATTCATGGCCAGCCTAGGCTACTTAGCCAGACCCTGTCTCAAATTAAAAAGTAAGCCAGGTGGGCTGGAGAGATGGCTCAGTGGTCAAGAGCACTGGCTGCCCTTCCAGAGGTCCTGAGTTCAATCCCCAGCACCCGCATGGCAGCTCACAACTGTCTGTAGCTCCAGTTCCAGAGGATCCCACACCCTCACACAGACATATATGCAGGCAAAACACCAATGCACATAAAATAAAATAAGCCAGGCATAGCAGCACTCCCAGCTTGGGGATTTGAGACAAGAAGATTGCTGCAAATTAGAAACCACCCTGGGCTACGTAGTGGGATCTTGTCTCAATAAATGGAATAAGAAGTCTGGCTTGGTGAGCCATATCTGCAGTTCCAACACTTGGGAGGTGGGGCAGGAGGATCAGTAGTCTCTGAGGTACCTAAGACCATGGTCTCCATAGTGAGTTCGAGGCCAGCCAGAGCTACATCGTGAGACCTTGTCTCAAAAAATAAAGCATAGCTGAGTGTGGTGATGCACGCCTTTAATCTCAGCACTTGGGAGGCAGAGGCAGATGGATCACTGTGAGTTCAAGGCCAGGTTGGTCTACAGAGTGAGTCCAGGACAGTCAGGGCTACACAGAGAAACCCTGTCTTGAAAACGAAACAAAAGGTAGATTTTCCCACTTCAAAATAATCAGATATAGATGTGTCCTATATTTTTGGGTTTTAGTTCATTCCAGATGTAGTCAAGTTGACAACCAAGAATAGCCACCACAGTTATTGTTGGCTGATAGTGTGGCTCAGTGGTAGAGCACCTGCCTAGAATCCCCCAGTGAGGGGCTGGGGTGTGGCTCAGTGGTAGAGCACCTGCCTAGAATCCCTCAGTGAGGGACTGGCGTGTGGCTCAGTGGTAGAGCCCCTGCCTAGAATCCCCCAGTGAGGGGCTGGGGTGTGGCTCAGTGGTAGAGCACCTGCCTAGAGTCCCCCAGTGAGGGGTTTGGGTGTGGCTCAGTGGTAGAGCACCTGCCTAGAATCCCCCAGTGAGGGGCTGGGGTGTGGCTCAGTGGTAGAGCACCTGCCTAGAATCCTTCAGTGAGGGGCTGGGGGCGTGGCTCAGTGGTAGAGCACCTGCCTAGAATCCCCCAGTGAGGGGCTGGGATGTGGCTCAGGAGTGGAGCACCTGCCTAGAATCCCCCAGTGAGGGGCTGGGGTGTGTGGCTCAGGAGTGGAGCATCTGCCTACCATCTGTGAAGCCCTGGGTTCTATCCCCAACTTCAGAGAAAGAAAAGAAACAAGCTCAGTACTTGGCCAGGAGGTGACCTGCTTGTTCCAGCCCCCACCTGCCCTTTCCCCAGGTGGTGGTCAATGTCCAGAGACTGAGTTCAGCCCAGCAGGAAGAAGGCTGGTTCCAGCTGCAGCCTGAAGAGTCCAAAAGCCAACGTGGCGAGTGAGTGCTACTAGTGGGCCCTGGGGTGTGTGCTGAGAGAGAGTGTCTACAAGGGGTTGATCGATCAGGGGCCAAGAGTGTCCTTCAGCCTTTGCCCACTAGGGTGGCACCTTTCCTATCCAGGTGGGACCTCCCTGCTCTGTTTTTATTTTCTTGTCCTCTGAGCTAAAGGGTATGCATAGATCTCCTGTTTTGTGTATTCTGGCACTTTCTAGAATAAGCCTTCAGATCCTTTCCCTTTAAGGGCCTTCCTTTTGGATCACTGGTCCCTACAGAGAGTGCCTCAGAGCCATGACTCTGAACGCTCCTTCCTCAAGAGTCACCAAAAATAGAGTGGCCATACGAAAGGCAGGGCACAGTTAGGGATATACAAGTTGTAGTGTGCCTGCCCTCTAGGCACAAAGCCCTGGGTTTGAGTTCCAGCACCACAAAGATAAAACTTTAAGCTGGACGTGGTGGCGCATGCCTCTAATCCCAGGACTCAGGAGATAGAGGCTGGTGGATCTCTGTGAGTTTGAGGCCACCCTAGTCTACAAAGTGAGTCCAGGACAGCCAGGGCTGTTACCCAGAGAAACCCTGTCTCAAAAAACAAACAAGCAAACAAACAAAGAAACCACCAAAAATCAAATAAATACTAGGACACCTTGTGCTGTCAAGATGGCTCCACATGCAATCGAGACTCTGTCGAGCTATGTCTGACCTCTGAGCATGCATTGTAGCACATGCAAAGCATAGACACAAATGAAATGCCTGGAGCCGGGCAGAATGACACACACTCGTAACCCCAGTGTTAGAACTGGAGGCCAGTTAGTTTGATAGAGCAAGACCCCATCTCAAAACTAAATTTCAGATAAATAGCTAATTTCTGTTTTTTGAGACAAGGTTTCATGTAGCCCAGGCTGGCCTTCTCCAGTCCTGGGATTATAGGCCACACCAGGGATCAAACCTAAGGATTTATTTGGTTAGACAAGTACTTTACCACTGACCTTCATCTGAGTCCTGGTGGATGTCTTCTTAGTGTAAGAATATGTGAGCCAGAGGCTGGACAGTGGTGGCGCATGTCTTTAATCCCAGCACTGGGGAAGCAGAGGCAGGTGAATCTCTGTGAGTTCAAGGCCGGCATGGTCTACAAAGCAAGTCCAGGCCAGGCAAGGCTACACAGAGAAACCCTGTCTTGTAAAACAAAAACAAAAACAAAAAAAACCAACCAAACAAACAAACAAAAAAAGATTTTATGAGCCACCTCATGTGGCTCAAACTTGTAATCCAAGCACTAAGGAAGCGGAGTCTCCAGGCTAGCCGGAATCTACAAGGTGTAACCTTGTCTCAGACGAGAAAAAGGACCACTCAATATTCAAGCCACAGTGATACTAAACATCTGCTAATTTAACTTGGGTGCCTTTGTCTTTTCATTCTGCTCGATCTTGTGGCCCCATCTAGAAAATTCATTGGCTTTTTTTTTTTTTTTTGTCGCCCTCACACCCCTTGGCTGACTAGGCTTTGGATCCTTGAGGAAGGTCCCACATCTCTCATCTGTGTTCTTCTCAGGGCGGGGGCAGGTGGTCAGGGGATGTGCCCAGCCCAACACATTTGCCTAGAAGCAGTCTAGGACACCCTTGATGGCTTTCACTCATGGGGTGTGTGCTGGGCAGTGCACTGTCTGTGGAGGATAGTGGGAGCTACAATGAGCATTAAGCCTTAGTCAGTGCCCCCCCCCCCAAGGGGAGTCACAGTGAGAAATCCTGGACGGTAGACTAACTGTGTTGTGTTGCCTACCTTACTTGAGTCTGAATTTCTGTGGTACATTAACAGTTTGCTTCCTGGGGGAGGCATACAGGTGGTGCTTAGGCGTTGGTTTGGAATATGAGAGATTGGTATACCCAAGTAGGTTCCCATAGTCCACTGGAGTCAGGAGTCTCGAAAGACCTAGGCTTTGAAAATGGGTGATAGTTCTTTTTTTTTTGGGGGGGGAGGGGACACAGGAAGGCAGAGTTGGGGGTGGGGAGGTTTGTAGAGCAGTTGATGGACAGAAGCCAAGAGAATGCATGGCCAATCTCAAAGTGGGAAAAGCCCAAGCCTTTGTGAGTGGACGTGGCCCAGGGAAACTGGGTCCCCGGTGGAGAGGTCACAGGGTGCCCATTCCAGGGGCAACCTGGGCTCCTTGCAGTTGGAGGTGCGGCTGCAGGACGAGATGGTGCTGCCGTCCATCTGCTACCAGCCTCTCATACAACTGCTGTGCCAGGAGGTGAAGCTGGGCACCCAGGTGAGGGGACCCTGTGGGAAACGGAGAGCGCCCATGGTTAATTGAGCAGTTCACCTGTCCTGAACTCCCTACGTAGAGCTGTAAACTGACTCCTGGGGCTGGGAGGGCACTAATCAATGTCCTAAGGGCCCCATCCTGTGCCCAAACCACTTTTCCAGGATGCTCTGATGTCTTAAGCTTGGGGAAGTTCAGGTCCCCCTGTGCATTTGAGCCCTGCCTCTTCCTGTTGTTTCTTCCAGAGCCTGGCGTGAGCATTGTCTCTTCCTGCAGGGCCCAGGACATCTGATTTCTGTCATCGAGGAGACAACCAGTGCTGAGTGTCGCCAGGAAGTGGCCACCACCCTGCTCAAGCTCTTCATGGGCCAGGGGCTGGCCAAGGACTTTCTGGACCTGCTCTTTCAGCTGGAGCTGGGCCGCACCAGTGAGGCTCAGGAGCACTTGTCCCGGGCAGGGTGGGGAGAGGCCCCTCTTTAGCACATCGACTGGGCCCCTCTAAAATGCAGGCGAGGTCTCCCCTCCCTAAAAAGAACAGATTTTTCCAGGTGGAGCAGGTGGGAAATGTCGTGAAGGTCATTTCCTGAGGGGCCACTCACCGACTCCATCCCAGAGGTCCTCTGCCCTCCTAGCCCAAAAGCCTTGTCCCACTAGAACTTCTGCTTACAGATGAGGCCAACACCCTCTTCCGGAGCAATTCTCTCGCCTCGAAGTCCATGGAATCTTTTCTGAAGGTGAGGTAGTATGGTCATTTTACAGACCCTCAGATCCATGGGAGGGTGTTCTGCCTGTGTCTAGGGCCCTTGAAAGCCAGAAATTTCCCTCATCCACTTATGAATTCATCTATACATGCATTTGTTCATCCGTGTATGTAGACACACATTCAGTGGAGAAGTACGTTGAGTCACCCTAATTGTGCATCTGGCCCAAAGCTGAGTCAATAACTCCAGTCAGATGGCACACAGGGTGGCTAACTAGTGTGGTTTGTGGTGGCCCCCAGGTGGCAGGGATGCGCTATCTGCATGGCATCCTGGGCCCCGTCATTGACAGAGTGTTCGAGGAGAGGAAGTACGTGGAGCTGGACCCCAGCAAAGTGGAAGTTAAGGATGTAGGGTGAGGCTCGGGTAATCGCTGGGTGCACAATGGTATGGAATCAGGCCCCGTGCAAAAGTGTCTATGGTTCCTTCTGTCTTGGCTCACCTGTCCTTTTTCTCTGCGTCTGATGTCCGAGGGGACCCCAGCCTCCACGTATTCGCACTGGGCTGACCATCACCTCTTGGTTAATCTCCTGCAGGTGCTCTGGGCTGCACCGCCCACAGACAGAGGCTGAGGTGTTGGAGCAGAGCGCACAGACGCTGCGTACCCACCTGGTGGCGCTGCTGAGCGCAATATGTCGCTCTGTTCGCGCATGCCCAGCTGTGGTCCGGGCCACTTTCCGCCAGCTGTTCCGGCGCGTGCGGGAGCGCTTCCCGAGCGCCCAGCACCAGGTGCGCTCTCAGCCGGGAGAGAAAGGGAATCCTGTGGGATGGAGGCCTTTGGAAGACAGACGCTCATGCTTCGTGACCAGTCTCTACTCTCTTCACCCTTCCAGAACGTACCATTCATCGCTGTCACCAGCTTCCTGTGCCTGCGCTTCTTCTCTCCTGCCATCCTGTCGCCCAAGCTTTTCCACCTGCGAGAGCGGCACGCAGATGCCCGCACCAGCCGCACGCTACTTCTCCTGGCCAAGGTGTGGTCCAGGGAACTGGAGTGGGAAGGACAGTTAGGTTGCAAAGGGATCCTGGCCTGCTCCGTAGTGTTGGACCATTGACAGCCTGCCCACTGCTACTCCCTTGGCACGACACTTAACTCTTTACAAGCATCCTCGTGATCACTTCTTGAGAGCCCCATCCACACATAAAGAGACAGAGAAAGCCCAACCTGTCCAGTGAACTGGAATCTTCCCACAGAGGTCTTATTCCTAGGCTGTATCTACCTGCCCAGCACTGCAGCAGTCTGATACTAGGCTGAAGCTTGCAGGGCCAGCAAGATGGCTCAGTAGGTAAGGAGGCTTGCTGCCAAGCCTTGTGACGTGAGTTCCTTCCGTGGACCCCACAAATCACTCTCCGAGCTCCACACATGCCCAGGCAAGCCCCCCCAACACTCACACATGATAATACAATTAAACAGACTTGCTCAAAATGTCGTGATCCATGCATCCCCGATTCCCCCGTGGGACCGCGGTAAGCCCTCTGCCTCCTTGGCTTCCATCTCTGCTGCTAGGTTGAGGTAGGCAGCCACGGATGAACTGCTGTCTCCCCAAAGCTCTGTGGTTCTTGCTGTCACCCGCAGGCGGTCCAGAATGTAGGCAATATGGACACGCCGGTCTCCAGGGCCAAAGAGGCGTGGATGGAGCCACTGCAGCCCGCTGTGCGTCAAGGCGTGGCGCAGCTGAAAGACTTCATCACCAAGCTGGTGGACATAGAAGAAAAGGAAGGCAAGGACTCGCCCCACACGTATCAGCCCCAAAGCCTCTGCGCAAGTGTGTCACTTGACCCCCACCAACTGGCCTGCCCACCTCTCTTCCCGCGTGACATTTCTGTTGTAGACGGGTAACTCAGTGCTAAGGATAGCCTTAAACCTTATGATCCTCTGGCCTCCACCTCCCAAGGGCTGAGATTATAGGCATGTGCCGCCGAGCTGCGGATCTAACCCAGGACCCGTCCATGCTAGGCAAACACTCCACCAACAAAGCTTCATTATCAGCCCTCACACACGGCCCCGCCCACCACTAGTCACAACATCCGGTTTGTCTTAGCCCCGCCCCTAGTTTGACTTTACCCCTGCGGACCTTAGGTCCGCTTTTAATCTCCCTCACCTCTTTGCTAGCGAGGCTCTTCTACTGTTTTGTCTGTTTTCAGAGCTGGACCTACAGCGGGCTTTGAACTCTCAGGCCCCGCCTGTGAAGGAGGGACCGCTGTTCATCCACAGGACCAAAGGCAAAGGCCCTCTTGCGTCCTCATCCTTCAAGAAACTCTACTTCTCCCTTACCACCGAAGGCCTCAGCTTCGCCAAGACATCCAGCTCCAAGGTGGGTGAGGAGGGAGGCCGTCTGGGATGGCGCGAGTTTGTAATCCCAGCACCTGGGAGGTGGAGAGGCACCTAGATGTAAGCCTGATGCTCGGTTCCCGTCCCCTTTTAGGACATTAAATGCTCTCCTCCCAGGGGCTTGGCGCTTGTGCTTGCTTCTAGCTGGAATCCCTTCACAGAGCAGCACCCCCCCCCCCCCCGCCCCCTGCGCCCGAGCAACCCCTCCATCCCGGGTTGTTCAGATCCTGCCCCGTAAGCCCTAATGCCACCCGCTGAAGGGGATGTGGAGAAGAAAGTAGAGCAGCAGCCTGGTCCAGCCCCCTCAGCCTCCTTTTTCTGGTTGCCCCAGAAAAGCGCCTTCATCAAGCTCGCCAGCATCCGGGCTGCGGAGAAGGTGGAGGAGAAGAGCTTCGGCAGCTCCCACGTCATGCAGGTCATCTATGCGGATGATGTTGGCCGGGCCCAGACTGTCTACCTGCAGTGCAAGGTGTGGCCTGAGGAGGGCGCTCTGGGGAGGGCGCTGCAGGAGTACCCTGGCTGTGCAGTGTGGACTCAGGCCCCCCTCTGTCCCTCGCCCCCTGTCGGCCACACTAGGCACTTCAGTCTGTGTGTATATCGACCTGGGGTCTCATGTCCAGATGCATGGTCTATGTTTGCCAGTGGGCCTCCATGTGCAGGGATGTGTGTGGTTAGATAGATGGCCAGGTCCCTATGACTCAGAGCTTGCTTTATTTTTTTTTTTTCTTTCTTCCTTTTCTGGTCTGGATTTTGTTTTTAGACTCTCACTGTAGGTTAGTCTAACCTGGAACTCAATGCCTTTTCTAGAATCCTCCAATGACGGGTTGGGGGTGTGGCTCAGAGGTAGTGTGCCTGCCTAGAATCCTTCATTGAAGGGCTGAAGGTGTGTGTGTCTCAGTTAGGTTTTTGTTGTTGTGATAAAGACTGTGATCACAAGCAACTTGGTGGGGAAAAGATTACAGGGTACCGGACACAGTCAGTCAACAGGACAAGCCAGGCAGAGTCCCAGGACAGGAACCCGAAGGCTGGAACTGAAGCAGAGGCCACGGAGAAATGACGCTTATTGGCTTGCTCCCAGAGGAGGCTTGCTCAGCCCTAGGACCAGCTGCTAACAGTTGGCACCACCCACAATGGGTTGGCCCCGCCCACTTCAGTCATCAATCAAAATGCCCTACAGGCCTCCCCACAGGTTAACCTGATGGAGGCCATTGCTCATTTGGATTCCTTCCCAGATTGCTCTAGCTTGTAGGTTTCATGTGGCGTGCTTGTGAGGGGCTGGGGGAGGGGCATGGCTCAAAAGAGGGTACCAGGCTGTGGGGAGGAAGAGGCACACTTCTGAGCCGCTGTCCCTACAGTGTGTGAATGAGTTGAACCAGTGGCTGTCTGCGCTGCGCAAGGTGAGCATCAACAACACGGGCCTCCTGCGATCGTACCACCCTGGCATCTTCCGTGGGGACAAGTGGAGCTGCTGTCACCAGAAGGAAAAGACAGGTGGGAGTGCTAGCCTGGGTCTTCCCCCCCTCCACCCCACTCCCCTACCCCGGGACAAGTGGAGCTGCTGTCACCAAAGGAAAAGACAGGTGAGAGTGCTAGCCTGGGTGTCCCCCCCCCCCCCCCCTTCGCTCCGCATCTGTCACAAGCAGGTCCAAGGTTGTGAGAAGGGTTCTTGAAATGTGGAGAGTCACATGCTTACCTATGGCAAAGCTGCCTAAGGAAAGCCAGGTGTGCGGGTTCTCCGGGCACGGAAAGATCTGCCACCAGGTGGTTTGGTAAATACCATTCAAAGTGTGTGATGCGTGTGAGTGAAGTCGTTGAATATTCTTACAAAGTCTGAAAACTCATTAGAATCTCTCTCTCTCTCTCTCTCTCAAAAGATTTATACTATTTATATTTATTTATTTATTTGAGACGAGGTTTCTCTGTATAGCCTTGGCTCTCCTGGACTCAAAACTCACAGAGATCCACCTGCTTCTGTCTCCCTGAGTGCTGGAATTACAGGCACGCGCCACACTGCGCCTGGCATTATACTAATTTTTAATAAAGATTTAGTTTTCTGGGCGTGGTGGTACATGCCTTTTAATCCCAGCACTTGGGAGGTAGAGGCAGGCAGATCACAGTGAGTTCGAGGCCAGCCTGGTCTACAAAGAGAGTTCCAGGATCGAAAGACAAAACAAAAAGCAAGGTTTATTTTATTTACGTACATGCGTGTGTCTCTGTGCACATGCGCGTGTGTGTGAGGAGGTGCGCCTGTAGAGGACAGAAGAGTTTATCGGATCCCTAAGAACTGGACTTGTCAACAGTTGTGAGCCACCATGTGGATGCTGGGAGTCAAACCCTGGTCCTCGGCAAGGGCGGCTAGTGCTCTTAACTGCTGAGCCAACTTTCCGGCCCTCATGAGTTCTGGTATTATAGTCATGTGACACCGTGTCCAGCAATTCTGGAAATTTCAGGACCTTCCCCAGTCACATAGTTAAGTACAGCTTGGGGCCCTCTGTCCTCCAGGCCTCAGCCCCCAGAGCCTGGCATAGGAAAAGTCATCCACCTGGTCATTAAAGCTAATATCCGGCTTCCTGTGGACCATGAGGCCACCTGAGATCACCTTTTAGTGGGAAGAACCTGTGACTTAGAGTGTGTGTGTGTGTGTGTGTGTGTGTGTGTGTGTGTGTGTGTTGAACTCAGGCCCACCAACATGCTAGGTAAGCACTCTACCGCCACACCCCAGCCCCTCACTCAGCGGTTCTAGGCACGAGCTCGTCGGCTAAGCCACGCCCACAGTGTACAGCTGAGGCTTACAGTGGGCAGGTGAGTGGGCAATGGCGGTGTGGCTGGCAAGTGGCAGGGCCAGTTTATTCAAATGACATAAGCTCGGGCCCACCCCCCCCCCAGGATCATGTAGGTCAGGGAAATCTCCAGACAGACCTTCCAGAACGCTACCAACTCCCCTGATCCAAATACCGCAGGACACCCACCTTCCATAGTGTAGACTCTGCGATCCAGCAGTTGAAACCAAGATGATGTGCTGCTGCCACCAGACGTGTGGGAAGCGACAGGCAGAGCCAGGCTCATCACAGCCTCTTCGTCAATCCTTGTCCCTCCTCTCAGCCTCCGTTTTCCCTTCTGCAGTAACAGGAAGCTGGACGTGATATGTCCATTGTAAATCTGTCCTGTCTCTCCGCCTCCAGATCTGGGATGTGACAAGACCCACTCTCGAGTGGCCTTGCAGGAGTGGAATGACCCACTGGACCATGACCTTCAGGCTCAGCTCATCTTCAGGCACCTGCTTGGTGTGGAGGCTGCCCTTCGGTGAGGAGGCTCATGGACGAACAGCTGCATAGCTCAATGTACCTGCCAGAGGGCTGCAACGGGGATCGGGGCTGAGGGTTGCTAAGCAACCGCTGGCTCTGTCTTTTGGGGTTTTTGTTTTTTTGTTTGTTGGTTTGTTTTTTGTTTTTTGCTTCGTTTGCCTTTGATTCAGTGTGTGGTGTTTGTTTGTTTGTTTTAAAGATTTATTATTTTGCCTGCATGTATGCCTTCACGCCAGAAGAGGGCACCAGATCTCATTACAGATGGTTTGTGAGCCACCATGTGGTTGCTGGGAATTGAACACAGGACCTTTGGAAGAGAAGGCAGTGCTCTTAACCTCTGAGCCATCTCTCCAGCCCCAGTGTTTGTTTTTATGCATAGTTGGATGTGTGAAGAGGCCAAATGACAACCTTTTGTTTTCTTTTCTTAAAAAATAATTTACTTATTTTAATTTTATGTACCTTGGTGTTTAGCCTACATGTATATCTGTGTAAGAATGTGAGATCTGGGAGTTACAGACAGGTGTGAGCCACCATGTGGGTGCTGGGAAGTGAACCCTGGTCCTCTACAAGAGCAGTCATTGCTCTTAACCACTGAGCCATCTCTCCAGCCCTTTGTTTCACTTTTTCTAGACAGGGTTTTTTTGTGTAGCCTTGGCTGTCCTGGACTCTAGACCAGGCTGGCCTCGAACTCACAGTGATCCTCCTGCCTCTGCCTCCTGAGTGCTGGGATTAAAAGCATGTGCCACCACAGCCTGGCAGCTGTCCTTTTTCTTTTTCTTTTCTTTTTTCTTTTTCTTTCTTTCTTTCTTTTGGTTTTTCCAGACAGGGTCTCTCTGTGTAGCCTTGGCTGTCCCAGACTCACTTTGTAGACCAGGCTGGCCTCGAACTCACAGAGACTCACCTGCTTCTGCCTCTCAAGTGCTGGGATTAAAGGCATCCTTTCTTGCTTTCTTTTTTAAAGATTTATTTATTTATTTATTTATTTATTTTGTATAGCATATTCTGCCTGCATGTGAGCCAGAAGGCCAGAAGAGGGCACCAGATCTCATTATAGATGGTTGTGGGTTACCATGTGATTGCTGGGAATTGAATTCAGGGCTTTCAGAAGAACAGCCAGTGCTCTTAACCTCTGAGCCATCTCTCCAGCCCCCACTGTTCATTTTCTTATGTTTTATTTTTCTTCCTTTTAATTTTGTTTGTTTGGTTGTTTGTTTCTTTTCTTTAAGATTTACTTTTGCTGGGCAGGGCAGCACATGCCTGTAATCCTAGCACTTGAGGAGGCAAAGGCAGGTGTCTGCATATCTCTGTGAGTTCAAGGCCAGCCTGGTCTACAAATCGAGTCCGGGACAGCCAGGACTACACAGAGAAATCCTGTCAAAAAAAAAAAAGTGAGTCCAGGAAAGCCAAGGCTACACAGAGAGACCTTGTCTCTAAAAACTTAAAACTAAAAACAAACAAAACAAAATAAAAACAAAAACAACAACAACAACAACAAAAAGATTTACTGCACACGGGAGGCAGAGGCAGGAGGATTTCTATGAGTTGGAGGCCAATCTGGTTTACATAGCAAGTTCTAGGCCAGCCAAGGCTGCATGGTAAGACCTTGTCTCTAACAAGCAAACAAAAACCATTTACTTTTATTTTCAAGTGTGTGCTCCTCCATACTCCATATGTGTGCAGAAGCCTGTGGCGGCGGCAGATCCCTTGGAGCTGTAGTTAGAGGTGACTGTGAGCCATCTGATAGGAGTGCTGGGAACGGAATTCAGCCCCCCGGAAGAGCCGTGTGCACTCTTAACCACTCTCCAGCCGTCTCACCCCCTTTTGTTTCTAGCTCCCTTTAATTCCATTGTTTTAAAGTGTGTGTGTGTGTGTGTGTGTGTGTGTGTCTGTGTGTGTCTGTGTGTGTGTGTGGGGGTGTCTGTGTGTGTGTGTGGGTGTCTGTGTGTGGGGGGGTGTCTGTGTGTGGGGGGGGTGTCTGTGTGTGGGGGGGGTATCTGTGGGGGGTGTCTGTGTGTGTGTGTCTGTGGGGGGGTGTCTGTGTGTGTGGGGGGGTGTCTGTGGGGGGTGTCTGTGTATGTGGGGGGGTGTCTGTGTGTGGGGGGGTATCTGTGGGGGGTGTGTGTGTGTGTCTGTGGGGGGGTGTCTGTGTGTGTGTGTGTGTGTGTGTGGGTGTGTGTCTGTGGGGGGGATGTCTGTATGTGTGTCTGTGTGTCTGTGTGTGTGTGTGTCTGTGTGTGTGCCTGTGTGTGAGGATATACACGTGAGTGCAGGTGCCTTCGGGTGCCAGCGATGCTGGGTCCCCCGGAGCTGGAGATTAGGTGGTTGTAAGGCACCTGACATGGCTGCTGGGACTCCAACCCGGGCCCTCGGGAAGAGAAGCACTTCTTACCCACTGAGCTGTCTCCTTGGTCCTCAGAGTGTTGCAATGTATCCCAGGGTTGTGATCCTCCTGTCTCAATGTCTATCAAGTAGCTGAAGTGACAGGCTTGCATGGCCACACCCACCTTTTACCATTGTTTTGTGTGTATAATGTTGTCCTGGGGGGCATGTGCTTCTGCTCATACCTCTGGAGTTAAAGAACAAATTCATGGAGTCTGTTCTCTCCTTCCACTTTTAAGCGGGTCTCAGGGGTTGAACTCGGGTCTTAGGGCTTGTGCAGCAAGCTGCTTTTCTTGCTGAGCCATTTTGCTGGCCCTGCCTTACCCCTCTTTTCATGAGGCCCAGTACCTTCCCACTGCCTGTCTGCATCAGTCGGTCATCTATTAGGGTGACGGGGTCTGCTTCCTGTGCTAACTTGACCCCATGTCCCCATCTGCCCAGCCTTCTGCAGATGGCCTCAGAACACTCAGCTAAGTTGCCCTTAGCTAAGTTTATGAGTCCCTGGGCTACCTTGCTAACTAATGTTTTTAGACTTGACTGTAAACTTTAGGGAAAAGAAACCAGCTTGCTTTCTAAAACAACTGCAAAACAGAATGTCCGGGCCCCACGGGCTCTGAACCAGTGGGTGGGGGTCAAGCCGGAAGATTCTCTGTGGCTGGCTCAGCTCCCTAGAGCTGACTCCTGGCCTATACAAAGGGGATGCTTGTCTGCACGTGCGCTCTGGACCCTGGGCTACTGATTCAAAGCTCCTTTTGTTGTTGTTGTTGTTGTTGTTGTTGTTGTTGTGTTGTGAGAGACAGGGTTTCTCCGTGTAGCCTTGGCTGTCCTGAAACTCACATTGTAGACCAGGCTGGCCTCAAACTCACAGAGATCCACCTGCCTCTGCCCCCCAACTGCTGGGATTAAAGGTACGCACCGCCACCACCACCCAACTTTCTTTAAAAAAAAAAAAAGATTTATGTATATATTATTATGTATACAGTGTTCTGCTTGTATATACACCTGCCCACCAGAAGAGGGCACCAGATCTCATTATAGATGGTTGTGAGCCCCCACGTGGTTTCTAGGAATTGACCTCAGGACCTGTGGGAGAGCAGGCAGTGCTCTTGACCTCTGAGCTATCTCTGCAGGCCCCCAACCAGCTTTCGAAGCTTTCTTGTCGCTTGGTGATCCTCCAGGGTATTGGTCTTTCCTCAAAAACCTGCGCAGGAGAGCTGGCTCAGCTGTTCAGAGCAGCACAGCCTGATGGCGCACAACTGTCTGTAACTCCAATTCCAGGAGGATCTGACACCGTCTCCAGGCCTCTGAGGCTTCCAGGCGTGTATACATGTGGTGCACAAACATGCACATGCATACGGATGAATACCTATACATGTAAAATAATAACTTTTTAAAACTGTTTAAAAGCTGGGCATGATAGTGCACGCCTTTAATCTCAGCCCTTGGGAGGCAGAGGGATGGAGATCTTGAAAAACAAAGAACAGCTTTATTTATTTGTTTATTTTAGTTTTTTGAGATAGGGTCTCTCTGTGTAGCCTTGGCTGTCCTGGACTCGCTTATGTAGACCAGGCTGGCCTCGAACTCACAGAGATCCGCCTGCCTCTGCCTCCTGAGTGCTGGGATTAAAGGTGTGCGCTACCATGCCCGGCCCAAAGAACAGCTTTCAAAGTGGGGAGGCTTCTGGCCTCTCCATGTTTGAGTAGTGGGGCTGCGGAGGCAGGTGGCCGGAAAGGGAGAACCGGAAGCCAGGCCCATGGTAATCCTTGCGGACTGAAAGCGTTTGTACCCCTAGCGCCACCTCCAGCTCCGGGAACCCACATGGCATCTCTAGCCTTCCCGCCACGGTGGTGTGTGGCTGCTGGCCCTCACTCTGCCTTCCTCTGCAGGGAGAAGCACCGGCTCCTGAGTGGAGAGAGAGAAGCAGACATCTCACGCACAGGCCATCATGGAGGTATGTCCCTCCCATCTGGGGCTCCGGGGTTTGGTGGCACCGGCTGCTTTCAGGGACACATGGGTTAAGGGGGCGGGGTCTCAGACCTCTGGTGCTTTACCTGCCTGTCCCACCACGTATCCGAGTTCAGCTCCCGAGGACCCACTGACCCTGCTTCTTAATGTGCTGCGAGATCTCCGAGAAGCCCACAGCGCCAGTCAGGCTGGCCCTCCGCCCAGAGAGCCCCATCACCTTCTGGAGCTCCAGACGTGAGGTGGCCACGGAGCCCCTGGTCAGGTGGTTGGAGCTGCCTGACGCGCTCCCAATTCTTGTCCCGGTCATCTCTCCGGGGGAGGGCTGTGGCTCAACATGGTCTTCCCTATGTCCATGGGGGACGACAATGGCGGCACCTGCTTCTTCGGGAGACCTGACTGCTCCTGTAGTCCCCCAGGCCCAGACTCAACCCAGGACAGACCCAACACTAGGAAGCGTGGAAGCCAGGAGACCTGGTTGCCCACCTTGCTCTACTTTATTCTCAGCCATCACCACTGTCGCCACTGTCTGGCCTCCTAGGCCAGGTGTCCCGGTGCTTTACTGTCACTAATAAACATGCTGTGACCGCCGAAGCGCTGGAGTGTTGGGGTGGGGTCCAAAGAAGGTGAATCCAAGGGACTCTAATATGGGGGCGGGGTTTGACCGAGGACGGGGTCACCAGCACGGCCTCTGGGCAGGTCTGTCTGAGGGGCTGTCCCTTGCTGCTGTTCACACCCGTGTGTAAGCTGTAGAGGCTGATGGGTCTCCACAGCCGGAAGAGGACCCAACGCGGAGCCCCTTTGTTCAGGGCGTCAGTACAGACAGAGCAGTAGGGCTGGGTCACAGTGGCCCCTCCCATCTTCTGTGGGTTTCCAGGAGTTTCCAGTCACTCTGTTCAGGGTTAGAGGGCGCTGCGGGGCTGTGATGATGGCGAGCTGCATTGGGAATGGGTAGCGCTCCATTTTTCCTTGCTCCCTCACACCCCATGCCCAGGCCACGTGTCTTGCTGCTTTTGTGGCTGATAGGCTAGAGCTCTCAGGTGTGGGGGGGTGGGCAGGTCTTAATGCCTTTGAAAAAAGAGAATCCTGGGGGCTAGAGATGGCTCAGTGGCTGCTCTTTCGGAGGTCCTGAGTTCAATTCCCAGCAACCACATGGTGGCTCTGAACCATCTAGAAGAATGTGATCTGATGCTCTCTTCTGGTGTGTAGGTGTACATGCAGACAGAGCACTGTATACATAATAAATACATCTTTAAAAAAAGAAAAGAAAAAGCTGGGCATGGTGGTGGTGGTGGAGGCCTGGGAGGCAGAGGCAGGCAATGAGTTTGAGGCCAGGCTGGTCTACAAAGGGAGTCCAAGACAGCCAAAACTACACAGAGAAACCCTCTCTGGAAAAACCAAACCAAAAAACGAAAGAAAGAAAGGAAGAAAAAAGAGAACCCCAGGAGGTATCCATCTCACGCAGTAGTTCCCAACCTTCTAATGCTGTGACCCTTTAACACAATTCATGTTGTAGTGACCCCCAACTCACTACAATTGTGCTCATTGCTACTTCATAAATGTAATTTTGCTACTGTTGTAAAGCATAATGTAAATATCTAGGTTTTCCGGTGGTCTTAGGCGGCCCCGTGAAAGGGTCTTTGAGCCCCCCAAAGGGTCACGACCTACCAGTTGAGAACAGCTGATCTAGACAGACTCAGACACCACCTTCCTTCCAGGATGTCCCTAAATGGGAAGTCTCTGCACAGCAGCGCCCCCTGGTGGCAGATCTCCTGCCACAGAGGGAGGAGTGAGAGTCCTTCAGCCCAATTCAACTGGATGTGTGTGTGTGTGTGTGTGTATGAACGTGTGTGCGTGCGTGCGTGCGTGCGTGTACTCAGCAAGCACTCAACCAACTGAGCCCCTTTTCTGGCCCCTTACTTTTGAGACAGCGTCTCATATAGTTTGGGCTGACTTCAAACTCGACTGTGTAGCTGAGGGTGATCTTGAATTGATCCCCTGACTCCGGCCCCAAAGTGCTAGCATTTGCAGGCCCTTGATGCCACACTCAGGCTGGTGATGTGACTCAGTGGCAGGGCACCTGCCTGTCACATTTAAGGCTCTGGGTTCCATCCCCAGGGCCATAAACAGTTCAGTCAACACAAACACACACTTAGAAGCTGGACACAATGACACACACCTGTATATATTCCCAGCATTCAGGAAGCTGAGGCAGGAGAATCTCAAGTTTGAGACTGTTGTGGGCTACATCTAGAGATCCCGATTCAGTAAAGACAAAACCTAGCCCAGTTAGAGTGATGCTCTAGCATGTAGCAGGGCCTGGGTTCCTGGGTCTGAGGCCCAGCATTGTGTAAATTGGGCAGGAGGCTATGCTCTACATGAGCCACACCCCAGTCCCTCCTCAGTGGAGGATCCAAGCAAGGGGCCGAGTGCTTAGCCACACTCCCAGCACTGCTGGAGCAATTAACTTTATTGATTTTTAAAAATGACTTCTCTTTATGCATTATTTAAGCACTCTGTTGCATGTATGCCTGGATGACAGAAGAGAGCATCAGACAGAAGAGGGCATCAGATCTCATTATAGATGGTTATGAGCCACCATGTGGTTGCTGGGAATTGAACTCATGACCTTTGGATGAGCAGCCAGTGCTCTTAACCACTGAGCTATCTGTCTAGCCCCCACTTTTTTGGGTTTTTTTTTTCCCAAGGCAGAGTTTCTCTGTGTGCCTGTCCTGGAACTCGTTCTGTAGGCCAGGCTGGCCTCAAACTCACAGAGATCTGCCTACCGAGTGCCCGGGGCCTGGAATACTTAACACTTGGTTAGGTCTGTTCAACAGTGTTCCCAGCAGGCCAGCCTCTCCTGGGTTCCTCCAACACCCTTGACCAAGACACTGCTACAGGTGATGCAGAAGACAAGGGCTTTATCCTGCCATTCCACACCCGACTAAGATTCTACGGTCTTGACCTGACCTCCCTCAGAGTGACACTTTCTCATCCTACATCTCAAGTGGGACACAGTGGTGGTGGCCAAACTCCAGGTGGACTCTTAATATTAAACTAGGGTCTGAGAAGTTACCAATCCGTCCAACCCAGGGACTATATATTGGTTACCAGAGTTTCAGTACAAAAGCCCCGAGTTGAGAGCCACACAACTAGGCCAGGCCACCTGTCCTGCTGTGCCTGTTACCATGAGTGGTGGGGACAAGTAGACAGGAGGTTTATTCAATGTGGTCTGTCAGGTAAAGGGACAGATAACGCGGTCTGGTGACTTCCCCTTATATAATTCCTCCTCTGAGTAAACGGCCACCATTGTCATCAGATCAGCTGTGCCTGCCCGAAAGAGTCCGACACAATCTTGATGACTGCTCTTCTTCTCTCACAGGAAAGGATAAGAAGGGTCAATTCTGTATGCAATTCTGCTGTAATTGCACTTGCCCTTGGGGGTCTCAGGGAAGTGCTTGGGTGCATAGGATGTGGAAGGCTAAACAGGAGGGGGTTCCCCCTATGTGGCTGTGGGAAAGCCATCACCCGTGCTAGGTGAAGGCTTCTTTTGTTTTGCTTTTCAAGACAGAGTTTCTCTGTGTAGCCTTGGCTGTCCTAGACTCACTTTGTAGACCGGGCTGGCCTTGAACTCGCAGTGATCTGCCTGCCTCTGCCTCCCTAGTGTTGGGATTAAAGGCATGTGCCACCATGCTTGGCCTAGGTGAAGGCTTCTTTGGGGGCCCTCCATACTCCTGTCAGGTCATCTGTCACTATGCTCTGTATGTCTGAGAACCTCACTGGGTCCCCAGGGGGAAGTTTGGTGGAATGGTTCTTTGGTTCATCATTGGAACCTTATGGAGAGGGGCAAATGTGGACTCACTCGGGGAAGGAATTCTGGTAACACACTCAAGCCTATCTTGTGGGCACTGGGTAAGCTTTAGGTTTAGATGAGGGAGACACCGAGACAGGGACTGAGGCAGTATGCATGACTAAGTGGCACTGGTCAGGTGTCATCTGGTTCCTCATCCTCTCAGCTCCGGTTTGCAGGGTGGCCCAAAGAAATCTTTACTACTTGAAGAGTCAAGCTCATTCCCTCGAGGTGATTACTACACCTGCTGATGTCCTCGTGGGGGTTAATCCGTCTTTAAGGCTCTGCTGTTCTAAGGTGACTGCAAGCATTGGGCTGGGGCTGGAGAGCCTTGGGTAGTGGTGGCTGCGGCTTCTGCTTCCTCTTCCTCCTCCCCTTCCAGTTTGAAAGGAGACACAGAGCTGAGCACGATGCCTGCGTTACCTCCAGCCTTGAGGGCGGATGATGTGCTAGGCTAGATGTCACTGGTTCTTCTGTTTGTTTTTTTGAGACGGGGTTTCTCTCTGTTGGCCTTGGCTGTCCTGGACTCGCTTTGTAGACCTCTGGGACCCCATGCCATCGTCTTCACTTGTTTTCCTGCGACACTTCCATCACCCACGCTACACAGTGATGCTTTAGTGCTCGTGTACCAGCAGATGGGGTGGCTCATGTCTGCGAGGCCAACACCCACGAGACTGAGTGTGTATCGGTTAGTGTTCTTGTGTGTAAAAACTGGACAGAAGTCCTGGTGCTGGTGGTGCACGCCTTTAATCTCAGCACTCGGGAGGCAGAGGCTGGCAGTTCTCTAATTTCGAGGCCAGACTGGTCTACAGAGCAAGTTCTGGGACAGTCAGGGCTGCACAGAGAAACCCGGTCTCGAAAAATAAAAAAAAAACTAACCAACCAACCAACCAACCCCCCGCCGCCCCCCTCCCCCCCCAAAAAAAGCCTCGACAACAAAACCTGGACAGAAGCATCCTAAGGAAGGGTACAGTTTATAACAGCGCAGATGCAGCAACAGGAGCAGCAGGCAGCTATCACGTTGCGTCTGCAGCCAGGAAGCAGAAGCAGAACGAGATGACTTTTATTCAGTCTGAAACCTTAGCCTCTAGGAGGGTGCCACACACATTAATGGTTCAGTCAAACCTGTCTAGAATCTCAAAGATACACCCAAAAGTTGTTTACTATACTACTACCACCACTATTACTACTTACTGTGTGTGCACACATGTGCAATTGCATGCCGCAGTTGGCGAAGGGAGGTCGGAGGACTCCGCTCTCAGCTTCCACCACATGGGTCCTGGGGACTGAATTTAGGCAATCAGGCTTGGTGACACTGCCCTTGCCCACTGGGCTGTCTTGCTGGCCCCACTTAGACTCGGAAAGTTCACCAGGTTGCCGAGATGAACCAGCTGGAGGCTGGAGAAATGGCTCAGCAGGGGACCGGAGTTCGGTTCCCAGCACGCACTCTGCGTGGCTCGCAACCACCTGTAACTCCAGCTCCAAGAGACCCAACGCTTTTCGGGTCTCCACATACACGTGCCCGCACGGGCATGCAAATAGAACTCTTTGAAAATAGGAAAAAGAGAGCCGGGCAGTGGTGGCGCACGCCTTTAATACCAGCACTTGGGAGGCAGAGGCAGGCGGAGCGATGTGAGACCAGGTCAGCCAAGGCTACCAGAGAAACCCTGTTTCGAAACAAATAAAAAACAAAAACAAAAAAGACTGGCACAGAGACAGCTGAAAAACGGAGAGGTGCCAGGCTTTCACTGCGTTGTTAGTTGCCTGTGTGGGTCCGCTGGCACCCCAAGTTTCCTCCACCTTTACACACCTTCCTGCTTTCCTGGTCCCCCCAAAAGGACGCTAGTGTCGACCAACCCGGGGTGTGTGTGTGTCCTGCAGCAGCGAACCACACAGGCAACTTTACAGGAACAGCTCAGTTCTGACCAGGGAGCCCGTCACAGGTGACCCAGCCAGAGCAAGCGCCAAACCGCTCCTAGTGAAAGCCGACCAGGCTTTAGCTTAACGCTTGTGCACAGCTCGCATCCTCGCTCTGTCTTGCCTGCGCCTGCGTAAGGTCATCCGGTCCGCCAGGGGGCGCGCGGCCACGTGCTTACTCTGATTGGCTGCGTCTGAGTAACCCGGAAGTGGTCGCGCTTCCGGGCTCTGTGTGTGGAAGGCGCCTGCGGGTTGCAGTCTAGGAGGGAGAAGGCGGCGGTAGGATGAACGCTCCTCCGGCCTTCGAGTCGTTCTTGCTCTTCGAGGGCGAGAAGAAGTAAGTGGATGCCGGCTGAGGCGGCGTCGGCTGTGTAGGAGTTCGGCGGAGCGCCGTGCCTGGGGGAACAGGAGCGGGCTTTGCTTTGAGCATTGTGTTGCGCTCCGTGCGTGTCTCCCGACCTTCAGGCCCCGGTGCCAAGCAGTGGCGAGTGCGTGCGTTTTGCGGTGGACATTGAGTCGCTTGCTCCAGACACTCAGTCCTTGGCGACTGAGGCAGAAGGCTCCTGGTGGCGGTGGTGAAGAGCTAGCCCTCACACTCTTCAGCAGCCGGAGCATTTTAGAGTTTCAGGGATCCCGACTCAGGCCAAACTCGAGTTCGTGGCGTCCACGCTAAAATAGGATTTCAGAGCCGTGCGTGGTAGTCCACGCCTTTAATCCCAGCACTCAGGAGGCAGAGGCAGGTGGATTGCTTTGAGTTCAAGGCCAGCCTGGTCTACAAAGCGAGTCCAGGACAGCCAAGGCTACACAGAAAAACCCTGTCTCGAAAAACAAAAACACCCCCCCCCCAAAAAAAAAAAACACCAAAAATAGGATTTCAGGCCTCACCGGTTTTGTGAAACATGGTTGTTGATTTTTAATAAAGATATTTAATACAGGCTTAAGCATGAGAGTTCAGAGAAAGGCGTTGAAAGACACCCAAGTTGGGTATGTGTGCATTCAGAGAGAGCAGGGGAAAGTAAAATATACTCCTGTGGGTACAGATTCTCGAGGAGGGATTAAGCATCTAATTCCTTTTTGTTTTTCTATGGGCTCTCTTATGTAACAGCCCTGGCTTTCTTTGTAGACCAGGCTGACCTCAGACTCAGAGCTCCACCTGTCTCTGACAACTGAGTGCTGGCGTTAAAGGTGGGAGCCACAGGCTGCGGCTGCATGTAATTGTCTTAATGGTTGCCTGATGCACCTTTTTGGTGACTCAAAAGTTACACCTCAAAAGGTTGCTAAGAACTCTTTCCTTCATATCCTCCTTCTTGGAAGTTAGCTTGGGCTAAAGTGAGTTCCTATCAATAATAATAATAATAATAATAATAATAATAATAATAATAATAATAATAATGTGGAAGTGTTATCTCTTTGGTAGATTGCGTCATTCCTGTATCAGTCAGTCAATAAATAATGTTCTTTAAGGAGAGTTCCCCAGTTTTGTCTGCATGGTGCACAGTGTACACTGCAGACCTGTATCTAACACTAAAAGTTCCTCCCCCCACCCCCCAGACAGGGTTTCTTTGTGTACTAGTCCTGGCTGTCCTGGACTTGCTTTGTTGACCAGGTTGGCCTGGAACTCACAGAAATCCACCTGCCTCCCAAGTGCTGGGATCAAAGGCGTGTGTCACTGCCTCCCGCTTTCCTAGAAGACTTATATGCAGGGGTTTGTGTTGATACCCTTCGGGCATCTTCTCAACTGAGGGCCCTGTTGCTGTCCCATCAGTAAGAGCATTTGGCCTAGTCTGCAAACACATCTGGTTGTCCCAAGGGGGTTGCTCCTGGGCCAGAGGCAAGGGATGCTGTTAATACTCTTGGTGTGCTAGACAGCCTCTCAGAGAAGGACCACTGGGTCTAAAATGTCCCAAGTACCAGGCAGGCAAGATGGCTCAGGTACAGGCACGCACAGACTTGATTTCAGTGGCTGGGACCAATATGGTAGAAGGGAGAGAACTGACAACTTACAGGCTGTCCTCTGGTCGCTCTCACCACACGTGTGTGGACAGAGTAAATGTGTACTGAGAAATTCTGCTGGGAAAAAAGGAGCAATCCTTAGCTGGCGGAAGGGGGTGAATGTTAAATCCACCTTTAATCTCAGAACTCAAGAGGCAGAAGCAGACGCATCTCCAAGTTTGAGGCCAGCCTAGTCTACAGAGTGAGTTCCAGGACAGCCAGGGCTACACAGAAAAGCCGTCTCAGGAAACAAAACCAAACCCTCTAAGTAGGTTCTCCCTGGTATATAGATAAGGGGCCGTCATGGAGATAGAGGTGCAGTGGGGTGGTTTGGTTTGGTTTGAGACAGGGTTTCTCTGTGTATCCTTGGCTGTCCTGGAGGCTCGTCTCCAAAGATCCACCTGCCTCTGCCTCCCTGAGTGCTGGGATTACAGGCGAGAACCTAGAGGTGGCTTCCTGTTTGGCTTTTCTTGCCATCCTGGGTTGACCCTAGGTCTGCCCCGTGTTAGGCTAGTGCTGGGTCACTGAGCTACACTCCAGCTCCTTCTTCCTCTAACTGCACAACTACTGATAGGCTGGGAGATGGCTCAGTGGCTAAAACATTTGCGTCACTGCTCCTCCAGAGATGGCGGGAGGGGCAGCTAGGGTGGCGATGAGACCCAACCTTAGCGAAGAGAAAGGATGACAACTGAGGGTTTTCTGTTCTGATTCAGCCTCCCACGTTGCTGGGATTACTAGTCTGAGCTTCCAGGCAGGCTTAGCTTGTGCGTTGTTTGAATGGGGTTGGTGGTGGGGATGGAACCCAGAGCCTTCCACACGTGAGGTAAATGGTCAACCACTGAACCTCACTAGAGCTCTTAGATGGTCCTTTACAGGCAAGCAGACTGATTGAAAAAGGCTTCTGAGGGCTAGACCTGTAGCTCAGTGGTAGAGGGCTTTGCTTGGCACTCTCAGAACCCTAGGTTCAATTCCCAGTCCTGCTGCGGATAGCAGGGCTGGCAGAATGGTGGACTTGCCTTGATCGTTAGGGGCCTTTGTGTCTCCTGGTTCTTGCCTTTTATTTTGTTTTGTTTTGTTTTTGCCGAGACAGGATTTTTCTGTGTCACCCTGGCTGTTCTGGAATTCACTCTGTAGACCAGGCTGGCCCCGAACTCCCAGCAATCCACCTGCCTCCTGAGTGCTGGGATTAAAGGCGTGCACCACCATGCCCGATTGGGTTCTTGGTTCTTGTTTTGTTTTTTTTCAAGACATGGTTCACCCTTCAGCCCTGGCTGCCCCATAACTCAACACTGTAGACCAGGCTGGTCTCAAACTCAAGAGATAATTTGCCTCTGCCTCCTGGGTGCTAGGATAAAGGTGTGCGCTACCATGCCTGGTTGGTTCTTGTTTTCTAGGTAAGAATTTAGTCAAGACCTGGTTTCAGGCCACCGTTCAGTGCCTAGGTGGGAAAGGGCCAGATGCCTTAGTTTCTGAGATCGTATGAATAGCCCAACGCAGTCTCAGGATGTATGACCACAAAGGGGCATTCTGGCTCTCAAGGCACCTGGCTGGACCAGTGCCAGCATCACACGGGCTGGATGGGGGCTTGGGAGAGTGCAGTCACCCTCAACTATTGCCTGTCTCTTCTAGAATCACCATTAACAAGGACACTAAGGTGCCCAATGCTTGCTTGTTCACCATCAACAAAGAAGACCACACTCTGGGGAACATCATTAAATCGTAAGTCCCAAGCCTGACGCCTGCTGCGGGTATCACCAGGACGCTGTGGACTGAGCACTTGTCCCGTGACAGTGTCTTCCTGTCTCTCCTCAGCTTGCTCTATCAGTTCAGATTCTGGCTTTCTGACACAGTCAGGCCTCAGACTCACTATGGAATAGAGGATGGCCTGATTAGGGACGCATGATTCTTCTGGCTTCTACCTTCCAAGTGCTGAGATCCAAGTGTGTGGTAGCTGGCTTATTTATGCAGTGTCAGACTGCACAGGGAGCCCCAGCAGTTGCCTCTTGGCCTTTTGGCTAAAATCAAGTTAGGGAGCTCTAGCAAATCAGGGTTTTATTTTAATGGGCATCAAAAGTCCAGCAGATGCTGGGTATTGTGGCGCACACACCCCCTTAATTCCTGCAGTGGGTGGGCAGATGCAGGCAGAGCTCTTGTGAGTTCAAAGCCAGCCTGGTCTACATAGTGGGCTCCAGGATGGGGGTGGGGGGGGAGAGAGAGAGAGAGAAAAGAAGGAAGGAAAGGGAAAAGGAAAGAAAGAAAAAGAGCCAGGCAACAGGAGCATCTCCCTCACTTGATGGAAGTTTGTGATGGCTGCACTACTCTTTAGCCTCCAACTTTTTTTCAAGACAGGGTTTCTCTGTGTAGCTGTCTGTCTAGGAAATCATGCTGTAGACCCGGCTGGTCTTGAACTAAGAGATTCACTTGCCTCTGCCTCCCGAGTGCTGGGACTAAAGATGTGCACCACCACAGCCTGGGTAGCCCCCAACTTTTAAAAAATTATTTTTGTGTTTCTGTCCCTGAGTGTTCCCTGGAGCTGGAGTTACAGATAGCTCCACATGCCGTGGGTGCTGGAAACTGAACTTGGGTCCTCTGCCAGAGCAGTGTATAATCTTTAAGAAATCTTGGGCTGGAGAGATGGCTCAGAGGTTAAGAGCACTGGCTGCTCTTCCCGAGGTCCTGAGTTCAATTCCCAGCAACCACACGGTGGCTCACAGCCATCTATAATGAGATCTGGCGCCCTCTGCTGGCCTGCAAGTATATACGTAAACAAAAAGTCTTTTATGACTGTTTGCCTCTGTGTGTGTGTGCCATGTGTGCCACATGTGCCTGTTGCCCACGAAGCTCAGAAGGCACTGCACCCCTAGAACTGGAGGTATGGATAGTTAGCTGCAGTGTGGGTGCTGGGGCCCTCTTAACTGCTAAGCCACTTCTCCAGCTCAAGCTGCAGTTAAAAAAAAAAGTATATATTATGTGAGGAGTGTCTTAGCAGGCCAAAAGAGGGTGTTGGCTCCCTGGAGCTGGAGCTGCCGCAGGTGTGAGCCCCCTGGCATGGCTGCTGGGAAGCAAACATTCTCTACAGGGGCAGTAGGTGCTCTGCCATTGTGCTGCCTCTCCAGCCCCACCTACAAGTCATGTGTTTAAGGGTGTTTCCTTCTGCACAGCCACCTGTGTACCATATGGTGTCCTTAGACTCCTTAAGGGGGTATTGGGTCCCTTGGGGCTGGTGTTAGATGTGAGCCACCATGTGGGTACTGGGAATTAAACCCAGGTCCTCAGGAAGAGCAGCCAGTACTTTCAACTGCTGAGCTGTCTCCAGTCCCCCATCTTAGAGCTCTTCAGATATGTGTGGCAGGGGCAGTTAAGAGCACGTGGCCTTAGGCTCCATCTCTCAGCTGTGGAAAAGGGCCATATATAGACAGCCTCTGGGGACTGTCAGAGCCTGGCCCTCTTCCTCATCCCGTTACACCTGCTTGCTGTACTTAGGGGTGGGGCCTTGTATGTTTTGGCCTAGGTGCAGCCACTGTCAGATTAGATTCTCAACTTGTGTGATGAAAGATGCCATCACAAACTGGTTCCCAGCCAGGGTCCCTGGCCCCTGTAGATACAGGGTTCCCATATGGCCATGAGGCCCTTTAACTTCATTTCCCCTCCCTGCAGTGCTAGGAGGGGAACCTCAGGCTTTGTGCATGTTAGGCAAGTACTCTACTACTGAGCTGCATCCCCAGTCCTCTGGGTACTTGCCCAGGCTGACCGTGGACTTACAGTCCTCTTGAAGAGCTGGGATGAAGGCCTGCACATGACACTCACTCATGCACAATCGGGGGTGGGGGAGTAGGGTGGTGGGGTGAGGGGCACTTTGGTAAGTAGCCTGCCAGGTCTGGCCTCCCTCACAGTCAACACTGCATCTCTCAGGCAGCTGCTGAAGGACCCACAGGTGCTGTTTGCTGGCTACAAAGTCCCTCACCCCTTGGAGCACAAGATCATCATCCGTGTGCAGACCACACCAGACTACAGTCCCCAGGAGGCCTTCACCAACGCCATCACGGACCTCATCAGTGAGCTGTCCCTTCTGGAGGAACGGTTCCGGGTGAGGCGCTGCGGTGGGGTTGTAGGGTAGCTGTGGCTGGGTGTGCTGCGCCATTCAGTAGTAGAGCTGTCGTCCCAACACACACTAGGAGCCCCAGTGAGGGGCTCTCCTTGGTCAGGGCCCTCTCAGGGTAAGCTGTCACCCACTGGGAGTAGCCCACTTGGCTCTGTCCCCAACCCTCAGCAAGCAGGTGCTGTGGAGGAGCAGATGGGTGGGGCCTGCTGAGGCACCCTGAGTAAGGCCCCCTCGTGCACACCTTTGCTGACTGGCCTGCCTCCTGCTCTGTTTTCTGGAGGGCCGCAGCACTGGGTCATTCCAGTGTAAGCCAGTGCAGTCACTGCCTCTGTCCTTCTTCTTCAGGTGGCCATCAAGGACAAGCAAGAAGGAATTGAGTAGCAGCTAAAAGCAGCATTGCGTAATGGCTGTAACCCTGGTGCACGCATCCTCAGGGCCCTTCTCAGTACCCCATGATGACCACAGCCACTTTGAGCTCACTGTAGCTGGACACTGGACACAGCCCTGTTCTGTACATAGACTGTTGTTTTCCTAATAAAGTATAGCGGGAGAGGAGACGGCAGCATGTGGGCCTTCAGACTTGACCTGAACCATAAGCCAGGCAGAACCTGGGGCTGCTGGGCTTGCCTCAGTTAAGGTGGGAACTCAGTGGGGCCTGTGTGACCACACTCATTTTCCACTGGCCTCTAGTCCACAGTAGAATTTAATAAAAGTACTTACTGTTACAAATACCACTACCAGTAGCCCCAAGCTAATAAACCGTGTCCTGGTCCACTGCCCTGTGCACGCTAGCAACTCTTCCAGATGGACACGATGTTGGAGTCCGTCAGAACAGTGAGGTAGGTAAAGGCTGCATTGGCCACTACTGTGTTTATCATGGTCTTGGTCACTGGCTGGCCCAAGGCTATTGGCTGAGGCCACTTGAGGATCTGAGGAGGGAAAGAGAAGGCGCTAAGCTCCTGGCCTACCCAGCCGCAGCCCGAGGACACCAGGGAGGATCTGCAGGGTGACCACCCAGCAACAGTACCTGTGTCGGGGCCTGTGGAGTTGCTGCCACAGGAGGTGGCTGCTTTAGTAGGTCTCCAACGTCATAGATCCACACGCTGCCTTCCTCATCCCCACACAGCACGAGGTTTTTGTCTGCCAGGACAAGTGGGAGCCTAAGATGGGGCCGGGAGGGTGGGGGGTGCACAGGGGGCGGATGGCTCACCAGGACAGGTGCTGAGGGAGAAGTAGGCCAAGGTGGTGGTTGACCACTTCAGCCGGGCCAGGATGACCACAGGCAACGCTGACTGACTGCGCCGGTTTGCCCATGTCTGGCTCCAGCTCCACAGGTAGATAGTGCCCTGTCCACTCCCTTTGGAGGCTGTAGGAAGAGAAGTGGGCTCAGGCTGACTGCATGTCCCCACCTGCTGTCCCCACAACCTCCCCTTAGAGTTAGGCCCCAGCCCAGGCCGTCCCAGCTCTGTTCACTCACCCACCACATCTTCATTCACAAATGCCAGCCCATCAACTCTCTGTCCCGACACCTTGGAGTCCTCAGAGAAGACGAAGTCCACCTCACACACCCTGCAGAAGACACTAGCCTGACGCATGTCCCATCAGCGCCTCCTCACCCAAAGAGCTGCATGGTCCTGCCTTTTGTCCTAAAGGGGGGCCACCTCCTGAGTGTGTGAGTGGAGTCACAGGGATGGGAGCACAGGGTTATGTGGGGCTTGCAGGCCAGAAGAGGATTTCAGTGCTGCTCCTACCAGGACCAAGGAGAACAGCTGTGTAAACGGAGGCGCTCACTGGTCTAGGCTAGTCCCCAGCCCAGCTTTCCCTGCCTTGGACTCCCTTTGTAAACACTCAAGGCACAAAAGCAACAGCCCCCCCACGCCCCACCCCCAGGCCTCCCTAACTGTTGTTTTCTAACTGCTATAAGGCCCATTTAAGCCCCTCAAGGCAGGAAAGTGGCCAGGGGCCCCTACAAGAAAATAAAATCCCACTAATCCCAGAGTTTGCCCTAATGGTCAGGCCACATGATTCCTCCAATCCCAGGCCTTCCTGAAAAGCTCCTCCCCTGCCCCCCAAGGATCCCTATATAAGCCCAGGTCTCTGCTGTGGCTCTCCTAGCAGAGGCAGCCACTCTCCTGGGGTTTTCCCTCCCAATCAATCTGTGTGAGGTTGTGCAGCAAGACTGTGGCACTCTTGGCTCCTGACTGCTAGGATTCCTCTTGAACAGAGCTCTAACACTTGTTTGGTGCCTGTGCAGAGTCACACTGGGAACCTATCCCCCATCTGCACCCTACCCACAACGGACTCACCTGTCTTCCTGCTCACCAGCGCTCAGCACCCTACCTACCAGTGACAATTAGGTAAATTTCCCTTTTGGTCATCGTAAACCTCTCCCTGAATGTGAGGAAGTGACCGTTGAGTACCCAGCACTCCTCTGGTACTCTTGGAGGCAGAGGCACCCCAGCCACGGCCTTTAAAGCCACCACTAGCCCTCCACCTGACTCCATCCGACCACCCTGCAGCTTCCTCAGGACAACTGGGCTCCTTCCTGCCCTCTTCTCTCACACTTACTTTGGAGCTGACTGTAAACTCCACAGCTCCTCTAAGCCCTTATGGCTCTTGCAACTCCATTCCCCAGCCCTTTCCTGTGGATGAGACCCTACTACCAGAGCTCATTTCTTCCTCTGGCCACTATGAAAGCCCTGGTACCAGGCACTGAGTCTCTCTTCTAGCTCAGCCAGGCTAAGCCTCTGACCCCTGTTGAGTGTGTTGACAACCCACCGAATGAAAGGCTTGGTCCAACTTTGGTCCTCCCTGAGTCCTGGGGACACCCATGGCCACAAGCTGCAGTGACATTTTCCTTCCCCATTCCTCATCCATGGGAACAGTGTCGTCCTCACCCTCTCAGTCCCCCTTGGGATGCCTCAGCCTCTCACCTGGCACCCGACCTCAAGGGCCCCAAACTCGTTTGCCTTTGTAATCAATTTGGTCTAAATGCCTCTTAGACAACCAACCCAAAGTGCACTCTAATCCCAATATTTGGGACCTTTACAAATACTGGGAGCGATTGGGGAAATGAAAGGAGACTTTCTGACCAAGCTTTCTCTCGCCTCCACTCCAAGCCTCCCCTCTGCACGTGCTATGAAGTCAGAACAAGATGATTCAGCTAATAAGCACTCCACCCCCAAAAAGCTCCCTCTCCTTTTCTGGCCCCTCTGGTTTCCCTTTCTCCCTCCTCAGTGACAGGTCACACAGTCAGCTCCCACTGGTGTCCCACTTTTAGCCCACTGGCAGCCCCTAGTCCTCCCGCTACTTGCTCCTGCTCTCCCATGGGACCCGCTGTACCTCCCTCTACCTGGCCTAGACCACTGCTCCCTCGTTGAGGGAAGTAGCTGGGGTGGATGGCTTCGTCAGGGTATACATCCCCTTCTCATTTACTCTCAGAAATAGAAAAAGGTTGGGGTCCCTGCACTGCCAATTCTTCCACCTTTATGAAATAATTCCAGGATATTACCTTATCTTATAACCTCACCTTCCACGATGCTTATAGGATTTTAGCACAGGCGAGTCTGGGCGCAGGCTAGGGCCCATGCAGATGAGATCTGAACTGACGACACCTACCCAAATGGGGTAAGACAGTCCCCAACCAGGACCCTTAATGTGATTACAATACTCCAGGGGATATCCTAGCTAGGGATCAATTATAACTTACCTCCTCGCCAGACTCTACACACTGTGAGTTCGAGGCCAGCCTGGTCTACAAAGTGAGTTCCAGGACAGCCAAGACTACACAGAGAAACCCTGTCTTGAGAAAAACCCAAAAAACCAAAACCAAAACAACAACAAAAACCCAAAAAAGTAATTTATGTTAATCCCAGCACTTGGGAGGCAGAGGCAGGCCGTGAGTTCGAGGCTAGCCTGGATTACAGAGCAAGATCTAAGGACAGCCAGAGCTGTAACACGGAGAAACCAAAAAGAGGTAGCTTATGAAAAATTTCAAGCAGTCATCCAGAATAAACATGAAAACACGTCTCAGTTCCTACACTGCCTTACACCAAGCTGCATCCTGAGGCCACAGACAGAAAACAACTCCTTATGAGCTGCTAGTTCTCCCAGAGTTCCCCTGATATTAGGGCCAAACTTAAATGTCTAGAGAAAGGACCCTGACTCCGCAGGTTTCTTAGCTGTGGCCTTCAAGGTGTACCACGGGAGAGAAGAGAAGGCCCCAAATACCTAACGATGGCTAAGACCTCTCAGCCAGTCAAAGCAAAAGCCCAGGCTCCCTGGCCTGTCCAACCCTCATAAGCCACCCTGACCATATCCAAAGTGCCGTCAAGAAGGGTTTGGGGTTTTGACTGCCACCAGTCAAACCCCTCATGGTGTGGGGACATCAAGCTCAAATGTTCTTCACTTGTCCTCCTTGGTCTGGACATGGACAACCGAGGGGGCCTGGGCTCCCCTGACCTGACCACCACCATCTCCAACAGGGAGCCTCAGGTAGTCAACACGTACTAGGGCAATCTGTAGTCAAAGTTCTGTTTTGTTTTGTTTTCAATCTTTTCCCTCCCTTTGTGTAGCCTTGGCTGTCCTAGACTCACTTTGTAGACCAGGCTAGCCTCAAACTCTCAAAGATCCGCCTGCCTCTGCCTCTCAGAATGCTGGGATTAAAGGCGTGTGCTACTGTGCCTGCCTGGCCAAGTTTTGGGTTTTTTAACAACTCAAGTTATGTTTTTGTTTTAATCCCTAGTGTGGGATATGGGACTGCCTTAGTTTATCCACAGTTGATAACTGCCTCATTCGTCTTGGAGCAGGGAGAGGTCTTAGGCAACTGGAGCTAGTTGGATTCTGAAGACTTGGAGAGCGTATAAATATGAGAGCCCGGAGAGTGAAGGGGTGAGGGGCTTGATGAGACACATGGAGGAAGCAGCAGCTGCCTGTTGGTCCTGCTGCATTTGCCGATTGCTGTTGCTAGACTTCTAGATGTCCTGACGACTGAGATTGGTATTTTCCCAAAGAACCCAATGACCCCAACCAGCTGGAACTAAGTCTATAAAGAGGTCTACATCCCCTCCCCCTTCTAACCTCCTTTCTCTCCTACCAAGGGGCGGTAGAGGCTTAAGGAATCCCAAATAAAACAGTTAAAAAACAAACAAAAAACCTAATGCCTACAACAATCTGTCTCCTTCCTACTGGACACTGGGGCCATCTTTTCAGTCCTGAAGAATTTCTAGGGACCCACCTCTCCTTCCTGTTCCTATATTGTCGGGGTAGGAGCACAGCCTTACCAGCCTCACCACGCCCCACCACTTAGCTTGTCTTTAGGGGTATGCCCCTTTACCCAGTCCTTCCTAGTGGTTACCAACCTGTCCTATCCCCTTGCTGGGAAGGGACCTCCTAGCCAAACTAGGAGCTTCTATTTCTTGTGTTCCCCCATCCATCTGACTCTAGGCTTGCCAGCTGTCGCTACCCCGCCCCCCAAATCACACAATCTGACACACCTTTTCCCTTACCAGCCTCTCAGGTAGTTCTCCAGGTATGGGATACCAAAAACCCCTCTTATAGCTAAACATCAGCCCCTCTATCATTCAATTATAAAACCCCATCAAGTGTATCACCCAGGCTCGATACCTCCCCTTGGTACTCTCATATTTGCAGTTGAAAAGCCCAATAGAGCCTATTGCTTGGTTCAGGATCTCTGACTTATCAATTCATCAGCTGTGCCCCCTCACCTGTAGTACCCAATACCTTTTTCTCTACCATCCCCTCAGAGATCTACCATTTCTCTGTCCTAGACCGCAAGGACGCCTTTTCTATTCCTCTGGACCCCAGTCACAAAATATCTTCGCCTTCATTTAGGCCAACCCACACACACTTCTACCCAACTCACTAGGCCGGCCCTGCCCCGGGGTCCAGCCCTACATTTATTTGGGCAGGCTCTGGCCTCTGACCTATTCTCTTTGCTTCTTCCCAAATCCAAGCTTACACAATATGTAAATGATCTTCTCCTTTGTAGACCATCCCTGAAAATTAACCAGACAGACACTGCTACTTTATTAACCTTTCTGTCCAGCGAGGGATATAGGGTCCAGTTGTCCACTTATTACTCAAATTACTTATCTGGGATTAGCTGTTTCTCCAAGTCACAAGGCCATTACACAGTCCCCACGACCAAGACTGAAATTCTGTTCTTAGGGATGGCTGGCTTCTTACGTTCTTGGATTCCTCCTTTCTTTCTTCTCACCTGCCCCCTAAGTAAGGAGGCCCTTGGCCCCTCACATGAACCCCCTCTTGCAACCATTGCAAGCCATCTCATAAGTTTCAACATGCCTTCCTCCAGGCGCCAGCCTTCCATCTCATGCACTTACGCGTGCTTTTTCTCTCTGTTACTAAAATGGAGGGATATGCTCTCTGGGTCCTGCATCACCAACTGGAACCTTCCTGTGTGCCCGAGACACACACATTGAAAAGATAAGGCCATATTAGCTGAGGATGGGCACCTTGTCTCAGAGCTCTGGCTGCAGCGGAACATCTTATACCCGAATCAAAGAAGTTAAGCTTTGGGTCGCGCATCACTAACTCACCTCCTCACCGCCTCTCCTACTCCTGACATGCAAGGGTCTCCACATGTGACCCACCTCCCGAGTTCTCTCTCTTCAGGTAGCATGGATAGAGGGCACCACACTTACTTTTCAGCCATGCCCACCTCTTAATATTTCAAATCTTCTCCCCCAACCTTGAAATATGCCCCCATCTCATTCTTGCATTGGGACCTTAAGAGAATTACTACCCTGGTCCTGTACATATAACACACAAGGGAGTGCTGCCCCAGGCCACCTACACACGCTACAGAGGTGGCTGCTCCTTCCTACGCACAGTGGGATGCGCAATTGTTTCAGAGGGCATAGTAGTTGAAGCACAGGCCTTCCACAGAAACCACAAACCAACAGCTGAGTTAAGAGCTCTTTCTCGCACCTTCCAACTAGCAAAGGGACAACCCCTAGGCCTTTATGTGTACTCCAAGCATGCTGTTCACAATCTTTTGTCACGTTTGGAAGGAATGTCACAGCTAAAGGAGGGTCCATAACCAGCTCAGACCAAATTACGGCCTACTAGGGGCCTCCCACCTTCCCATGGCCACAGGAATTGTCCACCGCCCATCGCATCAGGCGAACAGTAACTGAGCTGGGGAGGTAGCTAGCGCTGCGGCTCTCAGCAGCCTGCGTCCTCTCACATGCCACAGGCATGCTTGTTTTACAGCTCGCATTTCCACCATCATCCCCAGCTATTCAACAGATTTTATCCTATCTGCACCAGACCTTTCACCCAAATAGCCAGGTTTGTCTTATTTATGGCCTATCTCTGGGGATCTATCTTTTTTTCTAAAAACTGTCACTGTTTCTTGTAAAATTAGCTAAACTTCTAACCCCAGCTCTGGGCATCAGAGTCCTCCTAACCCACTCATCAAGCCAGGGGATTCCCTCACTGGGTAAGACTGGCAAGTCAGCTTCACTCACAGGCCCACAGTCAGACGTTTCAAATACCTTCTGGTCCTGATGAGACACATTCTCCGGATAGGTAAAGACTTTCCCCACCATTATTAAAAGACCAGTTTCTGATCTCCTTTTCAGAGGGAACCTGCCCCGTTTCAGATTTCCAACAGCCCTTTAATCAGATAAAGGCCCTAAATTTACCGTTCCAACTTTAGCCAAAGCCCTTAACATCCCAAGGTGTTTCCACATTCCCCACGATCCCCCGTCTTAAGGCAAGGTCAAATGAACCAATTGCTCTCTCAAAAACCTTATCAAACGCTCCCAAAAACTTCATCAACATTGGCTAAACCTCCTGCAATTAAGAGTCCTTCCAAAGGACCACTCGTCATCTCCTCCTGGCCTCAAGCCGTGACTGTCACCTCTCCCCATCACCTTCTTAGCCCCTCCTGTGTTCTGCTATCTTCGCTGCACTCTCCCCTGGAACGTCACCCACCACCATTTGCCTCAGCCTTACTCGGATCCTCTTTCTCTTCAACCAGCATCAGGGACTTGGTCCTCCTCTCTCCTTCAAGTTACAATTCCTCTCCGCTTTCTCCTAAATGGACAGGCCCCTTAGGGTCATCCTTAACTACCCAAACAGCCGCTAAGCTGGTTTCCCTCACTGGACTCATTTTCCTTATCTCAAGCCCTTTATACCATCATCTCAAGACAATCCTCCTCCTTACATTTCAACCTCAACAGGGCCATGCTCTCTTAAGTTTCAGAAGATTACAAGATTGCCTAGCCTGCCTCGGGTCTCAGAAGAACGAGGTCTCAGAGACATGAGTCCAGTGCTGTGGGGTCATGAGCTATCTCCTCTCCTCCTCACTCCCATCGGCACTGAGCTCTATGCATGGAGATTTGAGGTTCAGGAAACTGATTACTCAACGGTGCAACCAGATAACGCATGTGATGAGGTCTGGAGACTGCTCATCAGCAGGCTGCCAAAAGGAGATATTATCTCTATAACACCTCAATTTATTTATTTTTTTTAAAGATTTATTTATTATGTATACAATGTTCTTGCCTGCATGTGTCCTTACTTGCCAGAATGTGGTTGCTGGGAATTGAACTCAGGACCTCTGGACCTCTGGAAGAGCAGCCAGTGCTCTTAACCTCTGAGCCATCTCTCCAGCCCCCTAAATTTATTTTTTTCCTGGTTTTTTGAGGTAGGGGTTCTCTATATAGCCTTGGCTATTCTGGAACTCAGTCTGTTGACCAGCTTGAACTCACAGAGATCCGCCTTCTTCCTCCCAAGTGCTGGGATTAAGCACTAAATTGATTTCTTTCTTCCCCCCCCCCCCAGACAAGGTTTCTCTGGGTAGCCTTGGCTGTCCTGGACTCACTTTGTAGACCAGGCTGGCCTCAAATTTACAGTGATCCACCTGCTTCTGCCTCCCGAGTGCTGGGATTAAAGGCGTGTGCCACCACACCTGGCCTTTTAAATTGGTTTCTAAACCACCTGTCTCCTATGCTTGCTTTCTCTATCATCAAACTAGAAACCACTTTCAACATTGGCAGAGACTTAATGGCGGCTGGCCTTACTGGTCCTGTAGGAGACATAGTGGATATTCAGGAAGCTGGTCTACCTTTTTATGACTTCTGCCCAGTTCCTTGCTGCTTCTGGCCTGAGCAGTCCCCCCCCCCCCAATTAATCTCTTGTGTGAAGTTTGTTATGAAGTGTGACTTTGTGGTAGTCTGTGGCTCACAACTGTCCTGAGCGAGCTGAAACATTTTCCCCTAAGCAGAGCTAGAGACTGGAAACGTACCCCCTGGGGGGAGGGCAGGGGAATGATTCCACTTTCCCTGGGAAACCATCCCCACAACAGGCAAGAGAAACAACTACTATGGAAGCTCTGTGCCCCCAATTTCATCTCTAAACCCACGTAAGGTAGAAAGAGAACCAACTCCAGGAAGTCCTCTAACCTCCACACGTAATCCCTCCACACACTCATGTCAAAAACCAAAAATAAGCCGGGCATGGTGGCGCACGCCTTTAATCCCAGCACAGGCAGGGGCAGGCAGATAGCTGCAAGTTCGAGGCCAGCCTGGTCTACAAAGCGAGTCTAGGACAGCCAAGGCTACACAGAGAGATCCTGTCTCGGAAAAACCAAAAACCAGCCAAACAAACATAAAAACAAAACAAACCAACAAACAAAAAACTGGTCTCCATAGTAAGTTCCATGCCAGCCAGGGCTACATAGTGAGACCTTGTCCTAAAAAAAAAAAAAAGCTAGGTGTGGTCTCATCTGGGAAGCCAAGGGCCTGCCACTCAAAGAAAGAAAAGATCAAAGAAAGCATGTTAGGAGGATGGACCTGGGGGGAGCACCCCTGCATCTCTCGCTCCTCCTAAAGAGCCCAGGAAGAAGGTTTGCTGAGTGCTGCGCACACCTTTCATCCCAGCACTCCAGAGGCAGAGGCAGGTGGATCTCTGAGTTCCAGGACAGCCTGGGCTACACAGAGAAACCCTGTCTTGAAAAATAACACAAAAATGTGTTAAGTGAGATGGCTCAGGATTATATTGCTGAACAATCCTTGTTAGGATCCCTGGAACCCATGTAAAGATGGAAGGAGAGACCCAACTCCACAGGCAAAGGAAGGCATGAATGCCCCCACACACCCACAAACTCACCCCCCCCCCAGTAATGAAGGTAAAATACAATAGCCAACAGATTTCTCAGATGGGGCGAGGCCGACCCCTCTAAGCTTCTCCAATTGCTAGCTCTCTGAATAAAGGACAGTTTTAACATTCAAATCCCACCTCTGCTCATGGCTTCTGAGACAGGCTGCACAAACCCAATTCTGTTGATATCACAGCCCACAGCCCTCACTGCCCACTGTCGGGACCCTCACTCCTCAGAGACATTTCCGTGTGCTTTCCCCAGTCCCAGCCCTCACACTGCTGTCCTCTCTTGCAGCCCTGGGCTCTCTGCAGACCCGCTCTCTGAGAAGTCAGCTATCAGTCAGTCACCAGGCTGCACCCTCAGTGTTTGCCCCTTTGATGTAACCCTTGGGGCCTTATTTAGCTTTCAGACAAGATCTCATGTAGCCCAGGCTAGCCTCCACGTCTCATGGAGCTGTGAATGACCTTGAACTTCTGACATGCTGATCTCCTGTCAAGAGCTGAGATAACAGGCACCCACCAAGGCCTCCCACCCCCACCCGAGGGCGGGAACTCCACCCTGAGTGTCTCAGGGCTTTCCACAAGGACAGAGGAGCCCGTCCCCACAACTTCCCTGGGAACATCCTATGGCCACTACCCTCACTGAGCCCTGCCATGTACATCACTGCCACTTCCTCATATGCTAGGGCAGGAGGGTCGCGCTGCTGAGTGACAGGACAGTTGACTGCAGTGCGGGTGATTAAAGGTAAGGAGCAGCCCCTGAACACAGCTTCTGGGGCAGCCCCCCAAGCAGCACTGAGGTGTGCCCGGGGTCCACACACATCCAGCTCTGGAGCCCAGCTTTCCAGGCACAACACACACACGCACACGCACACACACACCCACACCCTCACCTTTGCCTCTGGGGCTGGTCTAGCCGCACATCCCAGCAGCTGCAGCCGCCCTCACAGCCAGCCAGCAGGAGGTCATTCGGGCAGGAGGCAACGGGGCAGAGGCGCAAGGGGACAGAACTGCAGCTGAGCACGAGGAGCTTTCTGCCAACGTGTAGGAAACCGTGAGGCGCAGGCCGTGAGTCTCACCCTCAGCAGCCCACCCCTCTCCAGCCACTCCACAGCCTTACCTGGCCTGGAACTTGTACTCCTGGTCGGGCACCCCAATGTCCCAGAGAATGATCCGTTTGTCATAGGAGGCAGCTGAGGAGGAGACGGAGGGGGAGAGAGGTAGCCCCAAGAAGATCCTGCAGGTTGAGACTGTGGGGTCCCCAACCAGCTCATCAGAGGCAGGAAGGGCAGAATGTGGCTAGGACCAGAAGGCATGGGCCCACAATCTCCACAGTCCCGCCTGAACCCAGTGTGTACAGCTTCACAGCCATCTCTGTAGCACATCTGTCACCTCTGTTGGGTTCATCATGCCCAGGGGACAGGGTTATCTCCCCTGGTCCCAGGTAGAGAAACAGAGGAGCCAGAGTTGCTAGGAAACTTCAAGGCTGTATAGCACACTGGAAATAAAGCTGAAATGGAGATCCTGGTTGGCCGAGGCTACCTCACCTCCGACCAGTGCTATCTGGGCCCAGCATCCTGAGCCCTACCACCTGGGCAGGGAAGACTGTAACGGTGGGAAAGCCCAGAGGCAAGGGTCTTACTGAAGAGGTGAGTCTCCTGGGTGGGGCTGAAGCAGAGGGTGGCAATGGCTTTCTTGTGGGCCCGGATGACGCTGCAGCAGAAGCCGGCGCGCACGTGGAGCAGCCGGACTATGCCCCGAAGGCCTGCAGCTGCCAGCATGTTCCAGCACTTCTTGTGGCCTGCCTGGGTGACCACCGGCAGGGATGTCCAGGCCACTGAGAAGAACTCCTGAGGAGGGCAGGAGGAAAAGGAACAAGAGGCAGCTCGCTTGGAGGACTGGTCTGGGGCAGTGAGGACAACAAAAAGAAGCTCCCAGGAGGGCTGTGGGTGGCTGAGCACTACCACAGTGCCTGCCTGGGGGCCCCCAGTGAGGAGCTAGGGCAGCGAGTCAAGAGGCAAAGCCCTCTTATTGGGCCTGAGACCCTGGCTTCCATCCCCACCAAAATAATTAACACCACAGGAAACAGATGGCTTAGCATGGACCTCCAGCCTCAGGGCTCTTGCCCCCAGAACCCAGCAGTCTTCAGGAATGGGGCCCTGGCACTCACCTCACCTGGGACCTTGTATTTATGGAGTACGAAGCCTGTCTGGCAGTCTATCACGCAAACAGTCTCTCCGCCACATGTGGCCACAGTCTGGGACGTGGCCCCCGAGTGTCCTGTTTTATGGGATCAGTCACATCAACATCTTTTTGTAAAGTCCTCCTCTTACTGTCCTTCTTCCTGGCCTCTATGCCACTTAATTGATTGTCCTCCAGCTAAGGGCATAAGAACCCGTTGCCTCACACGTTACAGGAAAGCCCTCTACAACTCTACCACACCCGTGGCTTTCCTTTTACCTGTTATGTGTCTGTGTCATGTCGGGGTGCGCACACGCGAGTGCAGGTGCCCACAGAAGCTGGAAGAGGGCATCAAATGCCCTGGAGCTGGCCTCACTGGCAGTTGTGAGCCATCTACTATAGATGCTAAGAACCAAACTTCAGCCCTCTGCAAGAGCAGCCACACTCTCACCCAGGGAGCTGTCTCTCCAACCTTTTTTTCTATCTTGACATCAACCTCGTTCCATTTCCCAGGTATCTTTTAATCTCATTTCCCGCTGAGCACCACTGTGAGACCCGAGCCTCCCTATGCCCGTTGGCCCAGCACGCACCCTCCTCCTTGGCTGGCTCAAAGGCGCAGGCCCACAGCTGGGTCTCCAGGTCCTTAGGGCTGTTGTTTCTGCTATGACACTGCAGGAAGTGCAGGGGCTCCAGGTGCAGGGCAGCCTGTAGGGGCACAGGTGGTCACGGGTGCCCCTTGGCCTGCTCCCTCTGGCACTCTCCCCCTGCCACCTGCAGAGCTTACCTGGCTCCCATCTGCGTCCACAGGTCCATCCTCCACCTGGGTTGGTGGGGAGGTGGAGGCACGCATGCGCTTGATGGAAGGAAAGCTGAGTGGGACACTATCTGGCCGTTTTGAGGCCGCCGGTCTGGACTGTGGAAGGTAGGGGGCTTGTAACCAAGTGAGCATGGCCCAGGGGTTTCTTCCCCTGGCTATAGGCCGAACTTACACCCTCTCCAAGGCCCAGAAAGCAAGAACTGGGCCATAGGAGGAACCTCCTCTGTGTTGGGATTCCAAAGGTTAAAAGGCTGAATCACCAGCCTACGGGGCTACTCAGTACATTAAAGGTGAAGGGACTCAGGTCACTGGTAAGCATCCCTTTGAAGGGGACATTGGGACATTGAGTCTTGGCTCTTGGCTGCCACAAGATTCACAGCCCATCCCCATATGAGCCCACAATATGTACAGCCTTCGAGCTAAGCAAGCACGGACTGAAGCGGTAACCAAAACAAACCTTTCCTCCTTATAAGTTGATTCCTTCAGGTGTTTTGTCACAGCAAGGGAGGGCTGACTAACATACTTGGACACCACCTGAGTTCATAGAGGACCCTCTGTGTTCTAGGGCCCTCACAGCCATGTGGGAGCACACTCACCCTGAGCCTGGAGGTAGCTGCAGCCGGTGGAGGCTCCTTTGGTAAGTCGGCTTCCCGCACCTGGGCCCCAGCTGAGGCTGCCAGCTCCTCAGCGATCATCCGCACCTGCGTGAGGCCAGGCCATCAGCAGGCAGGGCCGTCTCCAGTGCCCTCAGCCTCTCCCCAAATATACCCAGTCACAGGGCGCTCCATGGCTACCATCCATCCCTGAGCCACACACTCCCCACAGTGACCCGATCCTTCAGAGCCAGGGAGTTCTTCTCCAGGACAACCGAGAGCCAGAGAACCCAATCTCCAGGAACATGTCCCCAGTAACATACCCGCCACTGGGTGAAGTCCCTGAGAGACTCAGGGCCATAACACACATCCCTGACTGCAGACTTCAAGAAGTCAGCCTGGACTTTGTCAGCTTCCTCTTCGGGGTTCACGGTGGCTAGGAACTTCTCCCAGTGAGCTGTGACCTGACATAAGAGGGACCAGTCCAGACCCAGCCCAACCTGGGGCTCCTGGCCACACACAACACCTCCACCCTATCTCCTCCTCCACAAAGTGTCCTGACTATTGGACTCTTATTCTGCTACTAGAATAAATCAATGTCACATGACTTGAAACCAGCCTGGTTCAGCTGGGCATGGTGGTAATCCCAACACTTGGGAGGCAGAGGCAGAGGAGTACTAAGCCATCTGGGCTATACAAGCAGGACTCTGTCTCAAAAAGATGGCTCACTGCCGAGTTCTAGCCTACCTGGTATCCTGCTGTGCCCACTGCACACCTCGGAGACAGGAAACAAAAAAAAAAAAAAAACAGACCCAACACCTCAGACTCGAGGCTGTCTGGGCAAGGATCTATTACACACCTCTGAAAATCCATTTCTGTCGTCCCCCCCCCCAATGCCCAGCTGATATGACCAAGAACCCCACCCCAGCCCCCACCAACTGCCCATCACCCTCACCCTGTTGGTCAGCTCCCGATCTAGGTTTTCCACTTGTAAGCAGGCGGAGGCCGTGTCCTTGCCGTTGACCTTGCGGAGTTTGGGCAGGAGGTAGGAGATTTTCAGGTTGTCACTGACCTAAAGGACAGAGGGATAACGGAAAGCCAGGAGTAGTGGCATGAGTTCAAGTCCCAGCAACCACATGGTGGCTCACAACCACCTAACGCCCTCTTCCGACATGCAGCTGTACATGCAGATAGGGTACTCATATACATAAAATATTTTTTTAAGAAAAAGATTTTTTTTCTTTTGGAAACAGGGTCTCACACTGTAGCCCAGGCTAGCTCCCAACGAAAGAGTCTCACACCATATCCCAAATGTGCAGTAGGGACATTTCAAGTTTGATGCCAGTCTGGGACAGTGAGTTGGAGGCTGGTCTGTGCTACAAGGCAAAACATTGTCTCAAACAAGCGAAACAAGGCCAGGCATGGTGGTGCACATCTGTAATCCTTGCACTGGGGAGGCAGAGGCAGGCGGATCACTGTGAGTTCAAGGCCAGCCTGGTCTATAAAGTGAGTCCAGAACAGCCAGGGCTACATAGAGAAACCCTGTCTCGAAAAACCAAAATAAAATACAAGAAAATAAAAATAAAAATTGAAAAAAAGTCAAAGCTGGGTGTGGTGACACATTCCTTTAATCCCAGCACTTGGGAGGCAGAGGCAGGTGGATCACTTTGAGTTTGATGCCAGCCTGATCTACAAAGTGAGACCAGAACAGCCAAGGCTAACACAGAGACCCTGTCTTGAAAAATCAAACCAAACCAAACACAAAACAAACAAACAAAAAACAACAACACAACTCCCCCAAAACAAAAGCAAACAAACAAACAAAACTGGGGGGAAAAAATCAAAACAACAAAAAACCCAAACAGAGTGAGTACGTAACTCAATTGGCAGACTGCTTGCTTAGCATGCACAAAGCCCCGAGTCTGATCCCCAGCAACGCATTAGCCAGGCCCGATGGAGCAAGGCCAAAACTCAGGTCAGAGACAGGAGGATCAGAAGCTCAGGGCCACCCACGGCCACATAGGTGATTTGAAACTAACCTGTGCTACACCAGACCCTGTCCCAAACAGACCAACCCAAACCCAAAAGACACAGCAAAGCCTGAGTCTGCCCCAGTCGGTCCTGGTCCTGAGCTATGGTCTGGGGGGCACCTCCCTCTCACCGTCAGGAAGGGGTTGCCTTCCAGGTTGAGCTCCTCGAGTTCCGGGAACTGGTGCAAAGCAGTAACATCCCCCAGCTGGTTGTTGGCGCAGTGAAGGACGCGCAGGTGGGACAGGCCCAGGTTGGCAGGCAGCGTCTCCAGCAAGTTGTTAGAGAGGTCAAGTTCTTTCAGCTTCTTCAGGCACCCCAGGAGATTGGGGTCCAAGTGCTCTGAGAGCAGCTCCAGTCCCGACAGACTGGGGTGAGGGCAGAGATCAAGAGAGCTCAGGGGGCTGGGCAGACCCTTCCGCTAATCACCCCCAGCAGCCTCAGAGGGGCTTTCAGCAAGAAAGGTCTTGTGCAAGTATGGAGTCTTCCCCACCCCCTCGACTTGGCTAGCCTAAACTAAGTAGACTAGGCTAGCCTCAAAACTCAAAGAGATCCAGGCCACACAACTCCCTGCCTCTATCTCCAAGTGCTGGGATGACAGGCACGTGCCACCACTCGGGAGCAGTTCAGGTGGACCTATTGAGACTCTGGCTTTGCGCATGTCCTGTAAGCACTGTTCTAGCAGCTCCACTTTCTAAATTACGTTTGTACTCACTATAGAGCATTGTGTGCGCCTGTGCATGGTGTGCGTGCGTATGGGCTGGCGTGGTCTAAAGTGTGGGTAAGGAGGTCAGGGTTTTAGGGGGCTGGTTCTCTCCTTCCACTGTCTGAGTCCAAGGGATCGAACCCAGGCTTGGTGACGGACACCGTCACCTGCGGGACCATTCCTCTGCCACGACTTCCCTCCCTCCCTTAAAGAATCTTCTGTTGCCGGGCATGGTGGCATAAGCTTTTAATCCCAGCCCCTGAGAGGCAGAGGCAGGCAGATCCCTAGAAATTCGAGGTCAGCCTGGTCTTTTAAAGCCAGTTCTAGGACTGTTACACAGAGAAACCCTGTCTCGAAAAGCATAAAATTAAAAAAGAGGGGGCTGGAGAGATGGCTTAGAGGTTAAGAGCATTGTCTGCTCTTCCAGAGGTCCTGAGTTCAATTCCCAGCAACCATCTAACGCCCTTTTCTGGCCTGCAGCTGTACATGCAGATAGGGCACTCATATACATAAAATATTTTTTAAAGAAAATTTTTTCCTTTGGAAACAGGGTCTCACACCATAGCCCAGGCTAGCTCCCAACGACAGGGTCTCACGCCATAGTCCAGGCAAGCTCTCAACGCATGCCGTTAGTCTTGCGCCGGGCCCTCGAGACTAGATCACATAACGACTTTAGAACCTAAGGCTTCCAATTTCCTTCTTGATAGCTTTTACTCGTTCCTGCAGGCTCCTTCCGCGTTACCGAGGATTCCTCAATATCCCAGTGGCTGCTCAAGTCTTTCCACGCTGCGCGGGGCTAGGAGCGCTCGCTCCAGGTCCACCTGACTCCGGGCTGGGGCTGCCAATATCTCCGCACCACCGTTAGGCGCGAGATAGAGATAGAGGCTCGACAGGGGCGGGACTCCCAGAGAAGGGAATAACCCGGGCAGGAGGTGGGCTAAGGGCGGGGTCTGAGCCCAGCACCCCGCCCACCAAACGACCCAGGCCGGGAGAGAACCCTGCGCCCCGGATCCACGTCAACCCCTCCTTCTCTTACTTCAGACTCTGAATCTTCCCCAGCTTGTTGGTCTTGGGTCGCCCGCGTTGCAGGAGGAGCTGCGGCGTGAGAGGAGCCATCGGAGGCTGAAGGTTCAGCCGAACCCACACCTCCACGAAGTCGGGTCACTAAGGCCCGCTGCCGCAGAGCCCAGGAGGTGGCGCACAGCTAACCCCTCTGAGAGTCCGCGGCGACCGGAAGGAAGCAGAACGCCGGCCGCGCGCCGCGCCTCCTGCTTCCGCGTGCTAGGACTACAACTCCCAGTGGGCCCCGCGCTTCAGGCCTGCGCTCTGGCTGCTCGGAGGTCGGCTCGCTATGGCGGCGACTGAAGTTTCTCATCTGCAGGAGTGCGGCTGCAAGGGTATCCGGACCTGTCTGATCTGTGAGCGACAGCGCCAGAGGGACCCTCCCTGGCAGATCTCCCCTCAGGTAGGGGCTGAGAAAAGAGTCGTATCCAGAAAATCTATTCCTCTTAGTGGGAAACTGAGGCCCAGCTTGCCTGTGAAACAGGCGGGGATCAAAGCCTCACGGTAGACGTGTTGCTTGGTGCGCTGATAGCTTCGATATTCACAATAACCAAAAGGCGGACGCTTCCCAAGTGCCATCAGCCGACGAGTGCAAGAGCAGGGAGTGCTGGTGGACGCCAAGATCCCTGCACTTGAAAGGCAGAGGAGTCAGGAGAGTCAGAAGTGTAAGCCTACCTCACCCGCACAGCAAGTTTGAGGAATGATCTTGCAAGTCGGGAAGAGCTATAACACATCACCTCCATGACTTTGGGGGGCGGGGAGGGAGGGGAAGTGACAACAAACTTGGACTTAATATCTGGGGTCTGGTTGTGGGTGGGCTTCCGCAGCCCAGAGGGAGACCACATGGAAATGGTAAGGAGGAAATCCTTTTGAAAGCCACGAAAGAAAGACAGACGGTATAAGCGACTTAAGACAACACAGGATTTCATTTTGAGGGAGAAAAATCCTGCAGAGGCTGTTCTTTATAAGAACCAGCTTTATGCCGGGTGTGGTGACGCACGCCTTTAATCCCAGCACTCGGGAGGCAAAGGCAGGCGGATCTCTGAGTTCGAGGCCAGCCTGGTCTATAAAGTGAGTCCAGGACAGCCAAGGCTACACAGAGAAACCCTGTCTAAGAAACCAAACCAAAAACCAAACAAATCTGTCTTACAAGGTAGTACTAACTAAGTCAGGAGGAAAGTGGGCCAGGAACGACGTTAAAATGTTTCCCTTTTAGCCCTCTGGTGGCCATGACTACCAACAAAATGGGCAATGAATGAATGAGTGGTCCCTGGCAGCCCTGTAGCAAGGTCCTGGGGTACATAGCCAAGGGAATGCTTGAGTAGGGACCTGGGAGGGGGGGGGAGGTGCTGTGGGCGAGTGGGGTGACACTTCAAAGGAGCCTGAGCATAGAAGGCCTGGTGCTCATTCCGCAGGCTGGATATGTTCTGAAGGGTTTTGAAAAGAACCCACATCTTAGAAGGATGCTTCTGGAGGCTGGAGAGATGGCTCAGAGGTTAAGGTCCTGAGTTCACTTCCCAGCACCCACATGGTGACTCACAACCATCTATAATGTGATCTGATGCCTTCTTCTGGCCAGCAGGTGTATGTGCAGGCAGAGCACTATATACAGAATAAATAAATATCTACTTTAAAAAAGAGAGAGAAGAAGGAGGATGCTTGAGTAAAGGAGCTGGGAAGCCAGTGGGAAAGTCTCCCTATGGGTGTTAAAATGCCAGGCGTATTGTAGAAAACAGTGTGGGGTGCCTCACAAATAGACTGGTCCACACAATCTGGTGTGTTCCTGGGTCTGTATGAAAAACAAGTATTTTTGTTTGTTTTAGTTCCTTTTTTTAGTTAGAGATCCAGGACCCTCCCTTCCACATGCTAAGATCTCAGGCCTGTGTCACCATGTCTGGCTCATAGCAGCATTCACAGTGATCACCCCCCCACACACACACACACCAAGTGTTTATTAACTGGCGAATAGAAGAGTGGGCAGCAGTGGTGCCGGCCTGTGGGAGTTCAAAGGAAGCCTCAGCTACATAGCAAGCTTAAGACCGGACTAAGCTAAGTAAGACCCCATCTCAAAAGAGCAAAGGAAAGAAAGAGGCAAACAATAAATTAATGAATGAACTTTTAAAAAATCTTTATATCCATACTGTACATTGTTCTATAACCTTGGAAAGGAAGTTCTGACAAAGCTGCACACGGATTAACCTTGAGGACACGATGTTAAAGGAAAGAAGCTAGCCACTGCTGGGGGGCGTGGTTTGGAGGCTGAGTGCCTGCCTGGAATCCCCCAGCGTGGCGCTGGGGAGATGGCGCAACAGTTAAGGACACATACTGGGTGCCGGAGAGATGGCTCGGAGGTTAAGAGCACCGGCTGCTCTTCCAGAGGTCCTGAGTTCGGTTCCCAGCAACCACATGGTGGCTCACAACCACCTATAATGTGATCTGATGCCTTCTTCTGGCCTGCAGCAGGTGTACATGCAGGCAGAGCACTGTATACATAATAAATAAATCTTTAAAAAAAAAAAAAAAAGGACACATACCGCTCTTGCAGAGGACCTAAGTCTGGGTCCACACAAGTCTATGTGCATCACAACCCGCTTTAACTCTAGCTGAAAAGGGGGTCTGGCGCCCTCTTCTGGCCTCACATGTACATTGCCACACACACTAGACATAAAACTGTAATTTGAAAAAAAGAACTTGAAGAATGCCCTAATGAGGGCTTGGGATGTGGCTCAGTAGCATGGTGCTTGTCTAACATGCTAAGCTCTGGGTTCCATGGGTCTCACACAGCCCAAGCTGGCCTTAGTTCTCTATATAGTGAAACATGGCCATGAACTGGATTACCACCACACACGGTTTTTTGTTTTGTTTTGTTTTGTTTTGTTTTGTTTTTGCAGTGCTGGAGTGGAACCCAGGGCTTCATGCACGCTAGGCAGGCACTCTACCATCTGTACTACAGCCTCAGATCTATGCTTCTCCCCCCCTTTAAATAATTAGTTTAATTTTACCTTGTGTGCATTGGTGTTCCGCCTGCATGTATGTCTATGTGAGGGCATCGGATCCCCTGAAACTGGAGTTACAGACAGTTGTGAGCTGCCATGTGGGTGCTGGGAACTGAACCCCGGGTCCTCCGGAAGAGCAGCCAGTGCTCTCCAGCCCCTTTTGAAGGAGTTTCTGCTACCACACCTTTCAGTCTGAGGGCCGAGGAAGAGGCACATCCGTGGCTTCTAGTAAGCACTGCCCCGGCCACCCAGACCACAACCTTAGGCTTAGCCTACTTCTCAGACTCCCGATGCAGCCTCTCTCCTGTCCTTTCATGCTCTTGACCCAGAAGGGTCAGGTGATGCCCACAATCCCAGGGGAACAGTGCCTAGATCCCTGCCTGGGGCGGGGGAGGGGGTGTGACTCATTAGAGAACAGATAAATTAATGAGAACTCACGCTTGCTTCAAAGAGCTTCAGGCCAGGGCCGGGCTCAGTCTGCGTTACCCTGAGAACTCCAGACAGCTCTCCAAGTGGCATCGGAACCCCAGAAGCCTCTGGGGGTCTAGGGCACATGTATTATGGGTCTTTGGTGGTTCTAGGGTGCACATATGTACAGGTGCACGCGAACATGTAGAGGGCAGAGAATAAGGGTCTCTCACTGGCCTGGAACTTGCCAAGAGGCCAGCCCAGCTCGTCCTTGGTCGCCTCATCTTGGCCTCTCCAGCTCCAGAATTGCAGGCATCCACGACTACACCTGGCTTTTTTTCCCTGTGGGTTTTGGGGAGATCGAACTTGGGTCCTTGTGCTTGCAAGGTATGCACGTCACCAACCAGCCATCACTCTGCCCCGTCTCTCATCTTTTACAGAAAAAGTACCATTTCTTTTACTGCCCGGACACAGGATGGGCCGTGGGGGCCGAGGACTCTGACTTTGAGGGTTGGGCCTTCCCCTTCCCAGGAGTGACACTGATAAAGGACTTCGTGACCCCGGAGGAGGAAGCTGAGATGGTGCGTCTGATGGACCGTGACCCCTGGAAGCTCTCTCAGTCCGGGAGAAGGAAACAGGTACGATGGCATGAGCTGGGCCGAGGGGCAGTCCCTTTGCCAGCCCCCCCTCTCCCCCGTGCCGTCTCCTATGGTCACAGGGGGTGCGGGGTGCCACCGTCTCCGTGCAGCTGTCTGGTTAGTGGAGAGATGGTAAGTTCTGGATGGGGATCTCCATTCCGCATGGCTGCTAGAGGCTGCCAGGTACCACCCGTTCTCAGCACATCCCTCAGGTGTGCCCTGAGGGACCACGGTGGCCTTCCTAGTGATCCTTGACCCAGCGTCCTCAATTTAGTCGGTCCCCGTGGTAGTTTCAGAGGTGCCCTTCCCACTTTGTTCCCGAACATCAGCCAGTTGGAGGCCCCTGCAAGCTTCTAACTATGCCGGGGTCCCCCAGCCACTCCCTCTGACGCTTGGCCCCTGATCCCCGGGATTAGATTGTGTGCCCTCCACGGGGACCTCGCTCCCTTATCCACCCACACCTCGTCCTCCACCTGTCCCTTCTCCCTCCAAGAAGCCCCCACCCCCACCCTCACCGCACCCGGCTCTCGGAACCCAAGCTGGTCTTAAGCTTAGGATGTTGGTGACCTTCTGGACCCTCCCACCTCCACGTCACGGACGCTAGGTTGTAGGCGCCGCTGCACTGGCATCGTTTTCCCTCTCGTCCTTCAAGACAAGGTCTCGCTCTTATGGGCCAGCTGGCCTTGCACTCTAGGCCCCAGTCCCACCTCAGCTCCCCCGGGGACTGGGATTGCATGCATGCACCAGCCGTGCCCAGTTTGTGGATGGAATCTCTCCATTCCCTCCTGTCTCCGCTCCAGGACTATGGTCCGAAGGTTAATTTTCGGAAGCAGAAGCTGAAGATGGCGGACTTCCACGGTCTCCCCAGCTTCAGCCAGAAGGTGGTCCAGAGAATGGGCCTTTACTCGGGGCTGGAGGACTTCTGGCCTGTGGAACAGTGTAACCTGGATTATAGCCCCGAGCGGGGCTCCGCCATCGACCCCCACCTGGATGACGCCTGGCTGTGGGGCGAGCGGCTGGTGAGCCTCAACCTCCTGTCGGCCACAGTGGTGTCCATGTCCCGTGAGGCCCCCGGCAGCCTGCTGCTCAGCGCAGCCCCCTCCATCGGACCCGATGCTTCCGAGGGCGGCAGCATCACGGCCCCTAGCAGAACTGTCCCCTGCCAGGAGGTGGAGGTAGCCATCTCGGTACCCTGCCGCTCCCTGCTGGTGCTCACAGGGGCCGCACGGCACCAGTGGACACACGCCATCCACCGGAGACACATCAAGGCCCGGCGTGTCTGTGCCACCTTCAGGGAGCTATCCAGTGAGTTCCTGCCCGGAGGGAAACAGCAGGAACTGGGGCGGGAGCTGCTGCAGGCCGCACTGTCCTTCCAAGGGAGGCCGGTGTGAAAGCCTCCCACCAAGGGAGGCCGGTGTGAATGCCTCCCACCAAGGGAGGCCGGTGTGAAAGCCTCCCACCAAGGGAGGCCGGTGTGAAAGCCTCCCACCAAGGGAGGCCGGTGTGAAAGCCTCCCACGGCAGGAACTGGCGCGGGCCTGGCTAGAAGCACGGCTCCAGTATGACCAGTGAAGGAGCTAACACTGAGGTCTCCCCACAACTCAGATTTATTGGGTCTGTTCAGATAAAGTCTCATGTAGCCCAGGCTGGCCTCCAATTGGTCCTCTAGCCGAGGATGGTCTTCAATTCTTGGGTTTTCTACCTCCACTTCCCAAGCTCTGGAATCACAGCCGCGGACTGCCAGGCCTGGCTTTATCAAGATTGTTTGTTTGTTTGTTTTTCTTCTTTTGGAGGCAGGGGTTCTTGGCCTAGGCTGGCCTCCAACTCCCTATCTAGCCGAGGATGACTTTGAACTCCTGATCCTCCTGCCTCTACCTCCTGAGTTCTGGGATTGTCGGTGTGCACCAGCATGCCCACTTTTTCTAGGTGCTGGGATGGAACCCAGGGCTTCCTGCTTGCCAAGCAAGTGCTCTGCCAACTGAGCTGCACCCCTACCCTGTTGGGTTTTTGTTTTTGTTTTTTATGATTTTTCGAGACAGGGTTTCTCTGTGTTATCTTAGCTCTCCTGGACTCGCTTTGTAGACCTGCCTGCCTCTGCCTCCCGAGTGCTGGGATTAAAGGTGTGCGCTACCACGCCCAGCCTGTTGGAGGTTTTTTGAGACAAGGTCTCATGTGGACCAGACTTTTCTGAAACTCATCGTGTAGCCTGGCTTTGATCTTCCTGCCCCGGCCTCCCAAGTGCTGGGGTGACAGTCCACTCATTAGGTTTAATGAGGAGCCACCTGACCCCCAACGTCATGAACACCATGCACCCTGCCTGGAGCTGGTTCTGATGGGCCTGGGATGCAGTCTTAAAAGCCTTAGTACTCCGGACAAGTAGGATGGCTCAGTGGGTAGAGGCGCTTACCACCAAGCCTGACGACCTGAGTTCAGGTGTGGAAGGAGTGCACCAGCTCATGACAGTTGTCCTCTGAGCTCCATACACCCGTTGCCTCCTCCGATAAAATTTATTTTTTTATTTTATTGTTATTATTTTTTATTTTATTTTACTTTATTTTATTTTGGTTTTTTGAGACAGGGTCTCTCTGTGTTAGCATTGGCTGTCCTGGACTCGCTTTGTAGACCAGGCTGGCCTCGAACTCACAGCAATCCGCCTGCCTCTGCCTCTTGAGATCTGGGACTAATGGCGTGCACCACCACACCCGGCTCCGATAAAATTTATAATAAAAAAAAAATCAAACAACTTGGTCTTATGTGAAATGAACAATTCTCCTTTTCCCATCTCTGTGTGAGGTAATTGTGGTCATTTTTGGTTTTTGTTATAAGATGAGCTCTCACTGTATAACCCTGGCTGTCTTGGAACTCACTTTGTAGACCAGGCTGGCCCTGAACATAAAGGGACCCCTCTGCCTCTACCTCTGATGAGTGCTTGGATTGAGGATATGTACTAATCCACCATGTTCAACCTTTTTTTTTTTTTAATTTGAGATAAGCTCTTCATTTGTAGTCCAGGCTGGCTTCAAATTCTGACCATGCCGGTCCTAGGGATTGACTAGTTTTTAAAATTTTATTTAGTTATTTAGTTATGGGAGCAGGACACAGATCTGCTCTACCATAGTGCATGTATGGAAGGCAGAAGACAGAGCAGGCCAAGGTGGATGGTGGAGGTGTGTGGCTGGCCTGCGTGACAGCCCTGTATCCCAAGGCTTTGCCCAGGAGAGGGTCACAGTCTCTCTGCGCTGGTTAGCTTCTATGATATCAAAATTTGGGGGGCGGGGTGTTTCTGTGTGTGCAGATTGCATATGTATGTGAGTTCACATGCATTTGCTGTGTGTGTGCATCTGGAGGCCAGAGGTGAAGAACTGTGGTTCTTTTGTGTGTTCATTTATCTTGGTGTGTATTATGTCGTATGCATGAGAAAGTCAGAACCATTTGAGGAAGTTGGTTTCCTCCTTTCCTCATGTTGGTCCTGAGGCAAGCTCTCTCAAGCCTAGGACCTGGTCTGGGTCCTGTGGACTGGGTGCCTATTCTGTTTTTGGTTTTGTTTTTTTCAAGACAGGGTCTCTCTGTGTAGCATTAGCTGTCCTGGACTCACTTTGTAGACCAGGCTGGCCTTGAACTCACAATGATCTGCCTGCCTCTGCCTCTACCTCTACCTCCCGAGTGCTGGGATTAAAGGCGAGTGCCACTACGCCTGGCTGGGTGCCTATTCTGATACTCTGGGCAGCTTCCTGTGGCTTCCTGTTGAGGACTGACTTTCAGGGGTGGGGGCACACGCATAAGATCCCAACACTTGGGACGCAGAAGCAGGAAGACTGTGACTTCCGGGACAGCCTGGGCTAAATGGTGAATTCAAGGCTAGCCTAAGTGACATAGTGAGATCCTGTCTCAAAAAAAAAAAAAAAAAAAAAATCAAACTACAGCCGGGCGGTGGTGGTACACGCCTTTAGTCCCAGCACTCTGGAGGCAGAGGCAGGTGGATCACTGTGAGTTCGAGGCCAGCCTTGTCTATAGAGTGAGTCCAGGACAGCCAAGGCTACACAGAGAAACCGTGTCTGGAAAAACCAAAAACCTACAGCTTCCATTTTAAGTGCTGGCCCTACTCAAGGTTGGCAAGCGATGTCCTTGTCTAGCTGCCTATGTACTCAGCCCAATTTCCCTTCAGCAGCCCTGCAGCCTGTGGCACTTACTCTCCATACGCTTTGCACACCTGACTCCCAGAAGCCTCTAGGCAGAAGCCTAGCTCCTTATTGGCTTAGGGTTTCTATAGCTGTAATGAAACACCACGGTCAAAAAGCAAGTTGGGGAGGAAAGAGTTTATCCAGCTTACACATCCTTATACATCACTGTTCACCAAAGGAAATCTGGGCTGAAACCTGGAGGCAGGAGCTGGTACAGAAGCCATTGAGGGGCACTGCTTACTGGCCCATCCTGCCCAGGACCATCAGCCCAGGGAAGGCACCACCCACCATGGGCTGGACCCCCTCCCCCCATTGATCGCTAACTGAGAAAATGCCTTACAGCTGGATCCCATGGAGCCATTTCCTCACCTGAGGCTCCTTCCTGTCTGATGACTCTAGCTTGTGTCAAGTTAACACCCAAAACCAGCCAGTACAACTGACTCCTTGTTACTTGACAAACATCATATTAAGGCACAACCTTTCCTTTCTCATCCATCTCCCAAATCTATAACTTTAAAAGTCCCACAGTCAAGCCGGGCAGTGGTGGTGCATGCCTTTGATCCCAGCACTCGGGAGGCAGAGGCAGGTGAATCTCTGTGAGTTCGAGGCCAGCCTGGTCTACAGAGTGAGTCCAGGACAGCCAGGGCTACACAGAGAAACCCTGTCTTGAAAAACAAACAAACAAACAAACAAAGTCCCACAGTCTTTACAAATTCAAACACATTAAAATTTCAATCCCTTTAAAATAGCTAATAATTTAAAATCCAAAGTCTTTTAAAATTCAGAGTTTTTCAACTATGGGCTCCGATAATAACACTTTATTACATGAGGGAATAATCAGGGTACAACCAATAGCAAAGCAAAGCAAAAGCAAAGAACGGGGACTCACTCATGATCTTCTGGGCTCTTCCAAAGGGCTTGGTCACTTCTCCGGCTCTGCCCTCTGCAGCGCACAGCCTACCTTCTAGGCTCCCGAGGCTGACTCCCATTCGCTGGCGCTGCTGCCACCGCTCTCCTTGGTCATCCATGGTCCTGGCATCTCCAAAGCGCTGGGGTCTTCAGCTGCAGCTGGGCTGCACTCTCACCAGTAGCTGCTCATAGGCTGTCTCCCTGGTGCCACGCCTCAGCTTCTCAGCATGAGCTGGGCCTTCAACTGCCACTGAGGCCGCACCTTCCCCAGTGGCCTCAGTGCCAAGCCTCAGCTGCTCTCCATGACCCCTTCATGCTTCCGAAACCAGTACCACCTAGTGACACACACCTCACCAAGTATGGCTGCCAACATGAGGTCCAACCGTGGCCACCTCTGGAACACAGCTCCTCTGTGCTCTCAGGAAACACTTCCCACAACGTTTCACCTCAGTGATGCTGGTCTCTTCTTAATCACCACTAATTTCTTAGCTCCAGCTGACCAGCATTAAGTGTCCCGGTATCATGAAAGTTTCACTTCAGCAGGTCTGGTCTCCTGTTCATCACAGCTGATTCTTCAGCCCCAGCTGCCCAGAACCACAGAAGGTTAAATCACAATAGCACACAGCCGTGAGCGAGTCTTTAAACTTGGCTCTGAAACATCCCAAGGCAGGCCTCCCTCCTCTGCACTGCTCTCAGCATTTTTAGCTTCCAGCTCCCACAGAACAGCCCACTGAGCTCTCAACACTCAATGGCTTCTCCAGCCCCGAAGTTCCAAAGTCCTCCCACAATTCTCCCCAAAAGATGGTCAGGGCTGTCACAGCAATACTACGCTGATAGCGCCTTTTTTTTTTTTTTTTTTAAAGATTTTTTTGTTTTTGTTTTTCGAGACAGGGTTTCTCTGTGTAGCCTTGGCTGTCCTGGACTCACTTTGTAGACCAGGCTGGCCTTGAACTCACAGCGATCCACCTGCCTCCCGAGTGCTGGGATTAAAGGCATGCGCCACCACACCTGGCAAGATGTATTTATTTATTATTTATACGGTATTCTGCCCGAATGTGTACCTGCACACTAGAAGAGGGCACCAGATCTCATTGTAGATGGTTGTGAGCCACCATGTGGTTGCTGGGAACTGAACTCAGAACCTTTGGATGAACAGCCAGTGCTCTTAACCTCTGAGCCATCTCCCCAGGCCTGATACCAACTTCTTGTCTTAGGGTTTCTGTTGCTGCGATGATACACCATGACCCAAAAACAAGTTGGGAGGGGTTTATTCAGCTTACACTTCCAAAATTACTGTTCATCACCAAAGGAAGTCAGAATAGGAACTCAAGTAGGGCAGGAACCTAGAGGCAGGAGCTGATGCAGAGGCCATGGAGGGGTGCTGCTTATGGGTTTGCTTCTTCTGGCTTGCTCAGCCTGCTTTTTCTTTTTTCTTTCTTTCTTTCTTTCTTTTTCTTTCTTTCTCTTTTTTTCTTTCTTTTTTTCCCCGAGACAGGGTTTCTCTGTGTAACCCTGGCTATCCTGGACTCACTTTGAGACCAGGCTGGTCTTGAACTCACAGCGATCTGCCTGCTTCTGCCTCCTGAGTGCTGGAATTAAAGGCGTGCGCCACGATGCCCAGCTCCAGCCTGCTTTCTTACAGAACTCAGGACCACCAGCCCAGGGATGGCACCACCCACAATGGGCTGGGCCCTCCCCCATTGGTCATTAATTGAGAAAATGTCTTGCTGTTAGTAACATTAAAGGACAGAAATCATTCCTAGGAGGTGCTGGGGCACACACACACATACATGCACACCCATACACTCATCCCAAGAAGAAAATCTTTCCTAGGAGGAGCTTATAATCTGGACTTTTCCAAATAGTGTGTCTGGCATTCCTTGTTTGTTGTTGTCCCCAGTGGGTGACCCTGACCAGTAGCTTCAGAGCCATAGGGACCTGAGGGACCAACACCTCTGGGGCTCCTCTTCCAGAGGCCTGTGAAATCTACCTGACCCTGTCCAGGTGGGTTCTGGTGAGCTCTGCCACCCACAGTGTGTGAGCCTGCCCGTTCCCTTCGCCCTTTCAGAAAGGAAGCCGGGAAGAGGCACCTGCTGCCAAGCGCAGGGTACTCTCAGGGGTCCAGTTGACAGGGACCTCACGCAGTGCGCCTGGGTCCCAGCAGCCTGCTCGCACATCCCAGAAGGTCCCATAGGGACAGTGACTAACAATAAAAGGCAATGCTAGGCTCTAGATAAAGAGCTCTCCTGCCAGGACTGAGGGTCAGCAGTGCAGTAGACACTGGGATAGAGGCCCTGAACCGTGGTGCACACAGAGTTTTAAAAAGCTTTATCAGGGCTGGAGAGATGGCTCAGTGGTTAAGAGCACTGACTGCTCTTCCGGAGGTCCTGAGTTCAATTCCCAGCACCCACATGGTGGCTCACAACCATCTATAATGTGATCTGATGCATACTGTATACATAATAAATAAATCTTAAAAAAAAAGCTTTATCAGTTAATTTATTCAGCTCAATCCAGAGCAATTGCTTAAAAAAAAAATCACATGCAGTTATCTACACAATGGTCCTGCAGAAATAATGGCAGAGACAATCTTGAGCCCTCTAGGCTCCTGTAGTTCATTCTCAACAGCCCTTCCTGGAAGACACTAAGTGCATTCTGCCTTTGGAGTTTCTCAAATAGACACCCTTGATTTGGAGACTTTGTGGTCAAGGGTACGGGGAGACCATATGGCACGTTGGGACAGGCCTTGGTGTGTCTGAGGACACTGGTCCCTTGAGCACCAGGAAGGGCTGAATCTTGGATGAAATTAGGGCAAGCCTGTGCTGGCCCCCTGGGGGCCCACAGTGGTTCTGGGCACGTGGCTGCGATTAGCACAAGATTCAAAATCAGGTTATGGCTCCAGAAACTGAACTCCCAGCCTCCGGCCTGCTGGCTTCTGCCAAGGGCGTATCCTCCAATACCCCCACAAAGCTCTGGGATGGCCCTGCGACTCCTGCCCATGGACAAGCACATGGCCAGGCCCTCTGCTCACACACAAGATGGCGTGTCCTGTGTCCCAGCCCTGGGAAGACTAAAAGGGAGAGCGTGAGGAACCGCAGGGGCTGTGTGCTGTGCGCTGCACTGAATGCTGGGCAGCCCCTGGGCTGAGGCACCAAATGGCCCCGATGACGGAAAGCAGGAACGGGTCCAACAGGAACCCCCTCTTTTTATCTTGTATGTGTAGACATGTGCGGGTGCCTGCAGAGGCCAGAAGAGGAGGTTAGATGCTCTGGGACTTGAGCTACAGGCAGTTGTGAGCTGTCCTAGGAGGGTGCTGGGACATGAACTCTGGCCCTCTGCAAGAGCGGTAGGCAAGTTCCCACCACTGGGCCATCTGCAGCGTTTCCCCGCCCCCCCCCCCCCCCCCCCCGCCCACCACTTTCTGATACAGTCTGTCCAACCCAGGCTGGCCTTGAACTCCTGCCAACCACCTCCTGAATGCTGAGATTACAGGTGCATCCAGCCATGTTTGGTTTCTGTGGTGCAAGTTATTAAACCCAGGGCATCATGTATGTGAGGCAAACACATGACCAACCGAGCCCCCAACATGGTGTTTCCAAAGGTGCCCAGGAGTGGGAAGCTTCAAAAGGTCATACTGGGCCTGTGTGTGGTGGCACACGCCTGTAATCCCAGCACTCGGGAGGCAGTGGCAGGCCGAGCTCTGTGAGTTCGAGGCCAGCCTGGTCTACAAAGAGAATCCAGGACAGCCAGGGCCGCACAGAGAGACCCTGTCTTGCAACAACAAAAGGGCCATACTGTCTTGTTCCTAATGGGACACCAGTGCCTCATTTTACAGTGACTCTGAGATTAAATTATTTTTCTTATTGTGTTTATTTGTGTGTGGCTCAGAGGATGGGAACTCAACTCAGGTCCCCATACTTGGTGGCCAATGCCTTTACCCACTGAGCCATCTTGTCCACCCATGACTTTAGCATTCTTTAGCAAAATGAACAAATCAATCTAGACTGGCCTTCCCAATAGACCCCAGGAAAGTACAGAGGTCTGAGATTCAAGGTGGCAGCGGGTGGGGGTGGGCAGCTTAAGGGACAAGCCCTTTGAAAGACAGAGTGTTTTCCTGGGTTCACAGGACACCATGTCCTGGCTCCTCGCAGATGTCACAGTTTACAAGGAAGATTCTCCACAAGGCTCCCCAGGGCCCCCTGGGTGTTGAAGTTTGTGCTCGGCGGTGTCCCATTTCCAGAGACTTCATGGGGATGGGGGTGGGGTGTGTGTGTGTGTGCGTGTGTGTGTGCGTGTGTGTGTGTGTGTGTGTTGGGGGCAGGTGTGGTGCACCAGAATCCCATGGCACTGAGTCCAGACTTCAGAGAAAAGATGTAAGAAACGGAAGTGGAACTCGAAGGAGCCCAGTGACCGTTTATATTCCGAGTGAGAGACCTCAGCCCTCTCTGGGCAGCGCTGCAGAAATGGGTAAGCACTGTGTCCCAGTGGCTCCCACGCAAGCTAGTGCTGTACCACAGGATATGGGTGACAACACCAGCTGGGAGGCCAGATGCCTGTAGTGACAATGCCAAACTCATGCACAGCTGTGTAAACATGGGGGCAGGGTACCGCACTGAGAGCCCTGGCAGGCCCAGCAGTGAGGGTGTTGAGGTCTCCCCTTCTCTGCAGTTCATCAGTCTCATCTCATCACAGGGAATAGGAATAGCTGCGTGGAACAGGCTCGGGTAGGCCCCTGCCCCACCCACAGGCCAGGCTAACCGCTATGCTAAAACAGGAAGTCCCTCCAGTTTATCTCTCAATACCTCATCTGGGGGCCACAGGCAGCAGGAAGCTGAGCTGGCTGGTCTCTGAGATGGTGCCCCCAGCCTGTGTTGACACAATACACGGGGGTGGCTGGCTCAGGCCCATTTTGTGGCTAAGCATGAAAGAGTCTGGTGTGTGTGTGTGTGTGTCTGTGTGTGACCATCTCTGACCTCAGTCAGCCTGTGGCGGTGGGCTCTAGGACATTTCTCCTCAGTTCTGCCAGGCCTTCCGCACCGGGTCACCTCTCTAGCTAGGATCAGGCAACTCTGAGTCCTATAACAGCGTCTGTTACCCTGTTGAAGAGCTGTGTGCCCCAGGATCCTGAACACCCTGTGACACTCCAGAGTCTGGAGGAGAGCACCAAGCTGAGCTGTAGACTGGACACCACATTGCTGTCTGTCATCACAAACCTACCTTTGTGCCAATCCTGGGCCCAACTCTGCATTCCGGAGCAGCCTATTCTTTGAGTGTGTATGTGTGTGCGTGTGCGCATGTGCACGCATGCACACACTAGCATGCTTGCATGTGCTCATGTAGCCTCAAACTCACCTCGGAGCAGAGGACCACGCTGGAGTCCTGGTCCTCGCTTCCTCTACCTCCTTAGTCCTGAGATGACCACACCCGGCTTACTTAGTGCCGTGGTTCAAATCCAGGGCTTCCTGCATGCTAGGCAGGCACCCTACTAATCAGCTGAGCCCCAGGTCCCCAGCTGGCCTTGGGAATTCACTGTCCTGCCCCGCCAATCCCAAGGTCCAGATATCTGCGATCTACCATGAACTCGGGTATGCTGGGACCCTGGAAGTCCCCAGGGCCGTGAGATCGTGTTTCTTCCTCCGGCCTCCATGATGCGATGGCTGGTCCTCTCATTCCTTTAGACCCTTATTCATGCGAGGACAGGCGTATGGAGTTATCGGGGCAGCATCGGGGCAGTCTGCGTAGCAGTCCCCACTGTGGCTCTTGCGACGCCGTGGGGGGTTTTCATGCAGCCGGGGGTTTGTCTGGCAGCCCCTTGGCTACTCCTACCAACTGCGTGGCTCACACCGCGCTGAGGGGCGCGCTCCCCTTGCGGGCCTCGCTCACACCACCTGCAGGCTCCTCTCGTGCCCGTCCAGCTGCACCTTCAGTTTATGGAGCTCCTCGATCTCGCGGTTGTGGCGCTCCGTCTTATGCCGCACCAGGGAGCGGTAGAAGTGGATCGTGAAGACCACGAAAATGAGACCCACGGGGACCATGATGATGGTGGACACCAGCGCGGCCTGCCAGCCCGTGTGGCTGTGGGAGCCTGGCTGATCCTTGGCGTCCACTGGGAGGAACTTGATCCAGCAGAGCAGAACCACCTCAGCCAGGAAGAGCAGGATGCCCAGGACGGTGGAGAAGCCCCAGGCAAGCTCGATGTAGGGGTGCATGCGCTCGTGCGGCGACTCGCTGATGGAGTTGAGGTTGTGGATGTTGCTCACGGCTTCCACGTTGGGCAGGATGCACGTGCTGATGAGCAGGGCGAACAGGTGCACAGCAACCAGCACGGTGGTGCAGGCGCTGAAGGCGATGAGCAGGGGCTGTGGGTACTGGTACTTTGTCTCCAGCTGCACCTCCACCATGGCCACCTGTGGGCATAGCAGGGATGCTGGGTCAGGTTGGCAGGGATACATCCCACTGTGGCCATCAGTTGGTTATAGTAGGATGGGTTGTGTATGCTAGGCAAGGGCTGCACTGCTGGGACACGCCCCAAGCTCTTCACTAGGGGAGCTGTTGCTGTTTTGGTATCTCTTTTGTTTTATTTTACAGAGGACTCTGAGATAGGAAACAAAGATGGTTAAAAGGCAGAAAAGCTGGAATGTAGCTCACTAGTAGAACTCTTGCCTAGAATCCCCCAGTGAGGGGCTGGGATGTGGCTCAGTGGTAGAGCACCTGCCTAGAATCCCCCAGTGAGGGGCTGGGATGTGGCTCAGTGGTAGAGCACCTGCCCAGAATCCCCCAGTGAGGGGCTGGGGTGTGGCTCAGTGGTAGAGCCCCTGCCTAGAATCCTCCAGTGAGGGGCTGGGGTGTGGCTCAGTGGTAGAGCCCCTGCCTAGAATCCCCCAGTGAGGGGCTGGGGTGTGGCTCAGTGGTAGAGCACCTGCCTAGAATCCCCCAGTGAGGGGCTGGGGTGTGGCTCAGTGGTAGAGCACCTGCCTAGAATCCCCCAGTGAGGGGCTGGGGTGTGGCTCAGTGGTAGAGCACCTGCCTAGAATCCCCCAGTGAGGGGTTGGGGGTGTGACTCAGTGGTAGAGCCCCTGCCTAGAATCCCCCAGTGAGGGACTGGGGTGTGACTCAGTGGTAGAGCACCTGCCCAGAATCCCCCAGTGAGGGACTGGGGTGTGGCTCAGTGGTAGAGCCCCTGCCTAGAATCCCCCAGTGAGGGGCTAGGGGCGTGGCTCCAAGATACATAGGTCTTACCTAGCATGTGCATGGATCTCTAACACCTCAACAATAAATAAGTAGATAAATAATAAAAGGGAGGACGCAGGGCCCAGAGCATGCAGTTTGTGTCTGCTTCAGGAGAAAGGCCAGCCAGGAGCTAGCTATGCTTCTCCATATGATGTGGAGACATATGAAGTGGCCATAGATTGCTAGTGGGAGTACACCTGTGCCTATGTGTGTGTGTATGTGTGTGTGTATGTGTATGTGTATGTGTGTGTGTATGTGTGTGTGTACACTATGCATGTGGAGGTCAGGGATAAACTTGCAGGAATCACTTCTACAGTGTGGTTTCTAAGGATTGAACCCAGGGCATCAGGCTTGCCTCCAAACGTCTTTATCTGCTGGCCCTGACTCTGCTCTTGCCTCTACTCTGAATATTGAGGGCGCTTCCTACCTCCCCCTGGGCATTTTGTGGTGGGCTATAATAGCCCACTAGAGGAAACTTCCAGAAGAGATGCAAAGGACACCAGGGTGCTTCCAAATGTATCTCCAAACTGCATCCAGAAGCTTCTACTAGTACTAGATGAACTGCACAAACAGGAGAAATGAATTATTACTGGGAGGCATGGCTGCCATAGCCAAGCTGAGGTCACACGGTGTGTGGGCCACCTGGATGACCGAGGCACCCCCATGCCTGTCGATGCACTCCAGGCTGCCATGATGTCTAGATGCCCCCTCCCTGTCTCCAGGATGCATACTTCCTGTCTGATTGGAACCTGTCTGGAAACCTCGCGAGTGGCTTAAGCTTTCGTTTGGGTGAGCATTTCAATGGGTGAGACACTATGAAGTCTTCCAGTGTGGCAAGCCAAATGGTCTCAAGGCCTGCATCCAAAACGACAGCTGCCGGTGGGGGTGAGTTCCAAGCTTTGTGCCTCACAGAGAAAGAGGACCATCTGGCTGGGTGTGCGGCTCAGGGGTACAGCGCTTGCCTGGCAGACACACACAAGGCCCTGGGATCCACTGTCAGCACCAAACACACAGACACACAGATACACACACACACAGACACATAGATACACACACACAGACACCTACACATACACAGACACATAGATACACACACAGAGACACATAGATACACACACACATATACATACACACACACAGAGACACACAAATACACACACAGAGACATAGGAATGGACACACACATATACAGAAACACACAGACACATATAGACAGACACATAGACATAGGCACACACACACAAAGAAATACACAGGCACATAGACCCACAAACACAGACACATAGACATACAGACACAGAGGCACACAGACACACACACAGAGACATACACACACACACACACACAGAGACACACACAGACTCATAGATACATACATACATAGAGACACAGACACACAGACACATAGACATACATACACACACACAGACACAGAGGCACACAGACACGGAGGCACACAGACACAAAAGCACACAGACACACACATAGATACACACATACATACATAGAGACACACATATAGACTCATAGATACACACATACATACATAGAGACACACACACACACATACACACGAACACGGGGGGTGACGGGAGAAAAGAAGCTAATTGTAGTGGTGCACACCTTTAATCCAAACACTGGGGAGGCAAAGGTAGGAGGATCTCTGAGCTGGAGGCTAGCCTGGTCTACATAGTGAGCTCAAGGGCAACCTGTCTACATTGTGAAGCCTGTCTGAAAAAAAAAAATGTTAAAGGGGAAGAAAATAAGGACATTATATTAAATCCTGTAAAATGTCTCAACTTTCTAAAACTAAAACCAACAGAAACCAGGTCAGAAAAACGCAGTCCTGGCCTGGTCTACAAGGTGAGTCCAGGACAGCTAAGACTACGCAATGAAACCGTGTTTCGAAAAACAAAAACAAACAAACAAACAAACAAACGCAGTTCTGTACAAGTCTGTGGTAAGAGGGAGAATTCTAATCCACCTACTGTGGCATACAGACTCCCAGCACACAGGGGTCAGAGGCAGGTGGATCTGTGAGTCCAAGGTCAGGCTGGTCTACACAGAATTCCAAGACAGTCAGGGCCTAGAACTCTCGACCTTTCTGCTCCCGCCTCTAGTGCTGGGACAACAGGTGCGTGACATCATCTCTTGTGGGTGCTGGGCATCACTCTGCCTCAGAGCCCCACCCCCACTGCCCACCCCCTGGCTGTTTCTGAATATGACAGTTCCCTGTTTCCTTGAAGACACTGCTAGTCAGAGTCATCCATGGGAACATTCTGTCAAACTTTGAATTCCAGTCACACAAACTGACTCATCCCGAGTATCAGAAAAGGGGTGATGCCTGGCACTGTATGCCCAACCTTCTTCTGCTGAGGGTCCCAGGCTGTGTCACAGATCAAAGCCACCGTTGGGCCCCATGCCTCTATATGATCAGTAACCAGAAGGGCCTGGGGACAGTGAAATGTGCTTTGAGGCCAGGCAGAGAGATGTAGACCTTTTTTTTTTTTTTTTTTTTTTTTTTTTTTTGGTATTTTTGAGACAGGGTTTCTCTATGGAGCCCTGGCTGTGCTGGGCTCACTTTGTAGACCAGGCTGGCCTCAAACTTACAGCGATCCACCTGCCTCTGCCTCCCAAGTGTTGGGATTAAAGGCATTCGCCACCACATCCGGCGATATAGATCTTTTAATTGCAGCAACCAGGAGGCTGAAGCAGGAGGATCATGAATCTGAGGCTACACATTGACACCACAGCTGGCAACTGCTGTCTTTCCCCCCAACCCCCCCGGAAGCCCGGTCTCATAGTAGGCCAAGGTAGCACCGAACTCACTATGTAGCTCAGGGTGAATGTGAACTTCTGAACCTCGTGAGGGCTGTGGTGACAGGTGTGCAGCACCGTGCCTGGTTCCTGCAGGGCTGGGGCTTTGTGTGTGCTAGGCAAGCACTCCTCTGACTGAGGTAGATGTTGAGCATGACGAAACCGCAGGGGGAAATGATGAATGCACTGGGGAAGTGGCTGGTGGCAGAGCAATGACCTTGCATGTTCAAGGCCATAGTTTCTGGGGCTGGAGAAATGGCTCGGTGGTTAAGAATACTGTTTGCTGTGCGCTCTGGAGGACTTTAGTTTGGACCCCAACACCCATGTAAAAGCTGGAAGCCTAGCAGAGAAAAATTGAGCCCTGGGTTCAGGGAGAGACCCTGCCTCAAAGGTCTGTCTTCCATCAGAGTGACGGAAAGCAACGTCTGATGCTCTTTTCTGGCCTCCTGGTGCATATGCATATGTACATATATTCATACACACGGACAAATATACACAAATACACAAACAAATACTTTTTAAAAGGCCCTAGAGATGGGGGAGACCCCTTAGGGGTTAAAAAGGTTACCCAGGAAGCTTGGGGATCAGAGTTCGGATCCTCAGAACCGCTGTTAAGACTGGATGGGTGTGGTGACCCACCTACAATTCCAGCCGTGGGAGGGGAAACAGGATCTGCAGAGTTGGTGCTTAGCAAGATGAACTGCATCAGTGGGCTCTGGGTTTGACTGAGAGACGCTGCCTCTGGGGGCTGGAGAGATGGCTCTGTGGTTAAGAGCAGTATCTGTTCTTCCAGAAGACCCAGGTTTGATTCCCGGCACTCGTATAGTGGCACACATCCGCCTGTAGCTCTAGCTCTGGGGATCTGGGGATCTGACCCCATCTTCCAGCCTCCTCGAGCAGCAGGCATGTACATGGTACAAACATATATATATATATAGGCAAAGCAGCCCCCCCCAAAAGAAAAGAGAGAAAGAGAGAGTCTGCCTCAGTAAACATGGTGGAAAAACAGTGGGCTCATTCTCATCCCCCCACATACTCATACACACATGTGCACCCACATACATGTAAAACATGCACGCACATACATGTACATGCATCACAGACACACAAATCAGAGTGAAAAAGGTCCTATAGAACAACAATAGGAAAGAAATAGGAAATAAAAAGACCCCAGATTCAATCTCTAGCAACAAACAAACAACACAAAAAAAAAGGAAAAAGAAAAGAAAAAAAGCCCCAGTGTTGCTCAGAAGTCGGCGGTCTCTGCTCCAGCCTGTGTGGTCTGGTCCTCCCTGGCTAGAAGGGTCTAACTCTCCCAAATATGGCTCACTCATAGCCTAGCATGCTCTTCCGCCACAGCGGCTCTCCATGGAGGAAGTTTACTTTCTATTGCTCTGCCTTGTTTGATAACGGAGGAGGCTGTGGCCTGCAGTTAAAAATACAAAACAAAACTAAATGATTATTTGACTTGAACTAAATCACTTCCTACCCAGTGGTACCCCAGCACAAGCAGCGAGGGAGGGCTAAACCCTTCCAGGCTCTTCGGGCCAATTCCCCATGGGATGTGGGGCAGGGACTTTGGAGTCAAGGGGACAGATGTGATGGACTCTTGTCCAAGGATGACTAAGTGAGCTGGTGGCAGCCAGAAGCCAGGCTAGAAACACAGCCCCACCGTCACCGGGAGGAGGCCACATTGGCCAGCATCTACAAGCCCAGCTGGGCTGGCCACCGCCCATAGGTCCCTGAGTTTCTGGTCAAGTTCCTCAGATTCCCAAACTCGTGGGCGAAGCCTGCAATAGGGCAGACAGAACACAAAAATGCGACCTTTTCCAGTAAACTCTATTCACTAAAGCTGTTTTGTTTTTTGAGACAGGATCTCACTATGAGCCTTGAAGTGTGTGTGTGTGTGTGTGTGTGTGTGTGTGTGTGTGTGTGTGTGTATGTGTGTGTGTGTTGTGTTGTGTTCATGGGTGAGCATGCACAAGAGCATTCATGTGCACATTCATGTGGAAGCCAAAGATTAATCTCAGGACTTGCTTCTCAGGCACTATCCACCCCCCCCACACCACCCTTTTTTTTTTCATCTGTATGTGGTGCACATGTGTAGGCACGTTTGTACGTGTGTGCGTGCATGTGCACATATATGTGGGTGCACACACATGAGGAGGCATGATGTTGATTGATGTCAGGAGTCATCCTCAATTAGCCTTCCAAATTGTTCACCAAGGCAGGGTCTCTCTGTGTATCCTTGGCTGTCCTGGACTCACTTTGTAAACCAGGCTGGCCTCGAACTCACAGTGATCCACCTGCCTCTGCCTCCTGTGTGCTGGGTCTTTTCTTTTCTTTTTTAAAATTAATTAATAGTGCGTGTGTGTGTGTGTGTGTGTGTGTGTGTGTGTGTGTGATGTGTCTATAAGAGTGTAAGTGCAAGGCCGGGCATGGTGGTGCATGCCTTTAATCCCAGCACTCAGGAGGCAGAGGCAGGGGGGTCGCAGTGAGTTCAAGGCCAGCCTGGTCTACAAAGCAAGTCCAGGACAGCCAAGGCTACACAGAGAAACCCTGTCTCGAAAAACAAAAACAAAAAACAAATAAAAAAACAAACAAACAAAAGAGTGCATGTGCACACACGCTGTGGAGGTCAGATGGCAACCTTCCATATCCAGATCTCTCCTACCATTGTGGGTTCTAGGAAAATGTTTGCACGGGCAAGTACCTTACTGACTGAGCTGTGTCCCGTCTCCTTCAAGTCCCCCCGCCCCTGCCTCCCCCACACTCACCATGGCGAAGCCAGAGAGGAGGGCAGAGGTCCGGCTGGAAGCTTTCAGCTTGGCCCTGCTCAGGTACAACTTCCTCCAGGACAGGGCCTGCACTGAATGGTGGTTAGAGGTGACCAGTTCCAGGTAGCTGCGTCGGACCCAGTCTCGATAATCCATGCCCTTGTGGCCAGGTTCAGGGCAGGCAGGCGTGGAGGGGTCCATGGGCACATTAAGCTCTGCACTCATGGTGGGAACCAGGCTGGGGGAGAAAGACACAGGACACGTCAGAGCATCTTAGATGGTTCTTGTGAAAAAAAAAAAAAAACAGAGTCTGAGACCTTTTGTGGTTTTGTTTTTAAAGATATGTTACTTTTAATTTTGGTTTTTCCAGATAGGGTTTCTCTGGGTAGCCTTGGCTGTCCTGGACTTACTTTGTAGACCAGGCTGGCCTAGAACTCACAGAGATCTGCCTGACTCTGCCTCCTTAGTGCTGGAATTAAAGGCGTGCATCCCTACACCCAGCTTATTACTATTTCATGTGTGTGTGTGTGTGTGTGTGTGTGTGTGTTTGTGTATGTGTAAAATCAGCAGTCCTCTGAAGAGCAGTTCCAGCAGCGCAAGCTCTTGCCTGTATTGCCTCAAGACCAGGCCAGTGTGGCCAAGCAGACGGCCATGTGCTGGAGGACAAGGAGCTGGAGTCCTATCTGAGGAAGATCAAAGTCTGGAAAGGAAAACAAACCATTTGTAGCCCATTTAATAAAGGTGTTTATTGTCCTATTTTTAAAAAAAGCCTTAGAAGCATGTGCATATGTGTGCCTGTGTCCTGGTTAGCGTGCATATGTGTGCCCGTGTCCTGGTTAGCACAAGTGAATGTGTGTGGTACACGTGCCCACAAAAGCCAGAGGTCGACACAGGGTCTTCCTCATTCTCCAACTTATTTTTTTGAGGTGGTCACTCGCTGAATCTAGAGATCACTGATTTGGCTGAACTGGTTGTCCGTCCAGCTCCAGGACGCCCCTGCCTCCACCTCCCCAGCACAGGGCTCACAGGTAGGTTCTGCCTTGTATAGCTTTCTGTGGACGCTGGAAACTGGATTCAGGCTCTCGGGCTTACATGGCAAGCACTTTCTGGCTGAGCTCTCTCCCCAGCCCTGTGTTCTGTTTTGAGACAATGGCTCTCTATGTAGGCTAGGCTGGCCTCGAGCTCATGAGCCTGCTTCACCATCTTGAGAGGTGCTGGGATTATGGGCCTGCACCACTATGCTTGGCTTCCAAGTCCAAACTCAGAGATGTGGGGCCCAAAGGTAGCTTGGGTGTGGAGCCCTGGTCTCTAAGGCAATCTGCAAGATAGAACACGGGGCTCTCATGGGGCCTGGTGGCACACACCTAATGATCCAAGCACTCTGTGAGGCAGAGGCAGGTGGATCTCTGTGAGTTCGAGGCCAGCCTGATCTAGAAAGTGAGACCAGGACAGCCAACGGTACACAGAGAAACCCTGTCTCAAAAAAGCCAAAAACCGAAAACTAAAAACTAAAGAAATCTCCAAACAAACAAACAAACAAAACAACAACAACAAAAAAAACAGGACACAGGGCTCTCTGCAGAGAAGTCGGGTCAAGTGCACAATGCCAGGCACTGCCACGGCCGAGCCGTTGCTCTGTGACTGTGATACTCAGGATAGAGCCTGTTTTGCGTGACTGGAATTTAAAGTTTGACAGAAGGTACCTACTTACTCCTCTGACTGTCAGTGTCATCAGGGAACAGGGAACTGTCACATCAGAAAGAGCCAGGGTTGGCAATGGGGATGGGGCTCTGCAGTAAATTACCTAGAATCCACATTGCTTACTGGTGAATTCTAGACAAGTGATCTACCCTTAAGCCATATCTCGGCCCTTCACTGGGGGACTCTGGACAAGCATGAGGTACACTTTCTGCTGAAATCGCTACCCCTCGTGTTTGCTAACATGTATGTCTGTGCACCAGACCTGTGGGAGGCCAGAAGAGGCGAGATGGCTGCACGCTGCCCTGTGGATGCTGAGAATAAAGTGGCTCCTCTGGAGGGGCAGCCAGTGCTCTTTACTGAGCCATCTCTCCATTGCTTCTGCTCCCTTTTTCCTCGCCCCCCCCCTTTTCCTTTTTTATTGAGACAACAGTTTATGTCGATCCTCCTGCCTCAGCTTCTGGAATAGGTGGGATTGCAGGCTACTTGCTGGACTCTTGAACACAAGGTCCCTGAAGACCCAAAGCTGCTTGTAATGTGAGGGTGGGGCATTTCTCAGGAGCTACTAAAATCTAATCTTAGTCGTGATAAATTAGCTCCAAACCCTCTAAGTCACTTTCTGAGTTGAGCCACACCCAGGCTACAGTGGAAACCTTTAGCAAAATGAAAATCAAGAGTGGGTTGAGGCAGGAGGATATAAAGTGTAAAGTTGGGCTGTGAGGTGTGTGTGTGTGTGTGTGTGTGTGTGTGTGTGTGTGTGTGTGTGTAAAAGTGGGTATAAGGAGTGTCTTTCTCTATTGTTCTCCACCTTAATCTTTGAAACAGGATCTCAGGTTCCCACAGTGCTGAGATTGCAGGCATGTGGTCATGTCTAGCTTTTTTATTATTTATTTATTTATTTATTTATTTATTGGTTTTTTTGAGACAAGGTTTCTCTGTGTTAGCCTTGGCTGTCCTGGACTCACTCTGTAGATTAGGCTGGCCTTGAACTCACAGCGACCTACCTGCCTCCCGAGTACTGGGATTAGAGGCATGTGCCACCACGCCCAGCTATGTCCAGCTTTTTAAATAGGCCCTGGGGATTTGAAGCTCTTCTTGCTTCCACAGCGAGTGCTCTTACTGACTGAACCATCTTCCTAGCTCCTGATCTGAGCGGTATTAGGGAGACTCTATATCGAAGTGACAGGGTGAGGGCCAGAGAGACGGCCCTGCTGACTTGCCACCAGGCCTGATGACCTGGCTTGATCCCTGGAACCCACATTGTGAGAGGAGAGAGGCAGACCCATAAACTGTCCTCTGACCCCTTCCATACACCAGGAAATGTGTATTTACACACACACACACACACACACACACACACACACACACACACACTAAATAAATAAATGCAAAAGAATTGTGTTTTAAAAGGAAGAGCCAGAGCTGGGAGGTGGTGGCACATGTCTTTAATCCCAGCGGATCCCTATGAGTTCGAGGCCAGCCTGGTCTACAGAGTGAGTTCCAGGGCAGCCAGAGCTACACAGAGAAACCCTGTCTCTAAAAACAAAACAAAACCAAAAAAAAAAAAAAAAAAAAAGAGGTTACATAGTGAGACCCTGTCCCAAAAGTGGGGGGAGGGGGGAGAAAGGAGTGGGAAGAGGAGGGAGAGGAATAAATGAAAGAGGGAGGTTAGTGTTGGGGAACACCATTACTTGACATGAGCATGCTTTGCTTTGAGGCGGGGTCTCTCTATGTTCCCTGTTGTCCTGGAACTCACTATGTAGACCATTCTAACTTGAGACACACTCTCTCTCTCTCTCTCTCTCTCTCTCTCTCTCACACACACACACACACACACACACAGAGAGAGAGAGAGAGAGGGGGGGGGGAGAGGGAGAGATCTGTCTACCAGATCTACCCACTGGGATTACAGTCATGTGCCATTACACCGGCATGCACACAGATCACAGATCCCTGGGCTCATTCGTAATAGACTTTGGGTCTGACAATGACACGGAATAAACCTCAGGTCTGATCTATTAAGCTCTGTGACTGTGACTCGGACTGGAGAGATGGCTCACTGGCTAAGAGAACACACTGCTCTTCCTGAGGACCTGAGTTTGGTTCCCAGTATACACACTAGAGGGCTTACAACCACCTGTAAACCCAGCTCCAGGGGAAATCAAACCTCAGACTTTGTATTTATGTGCATATAGCCACACATAATAAAAACAAACCCTAAAAAAAAGATGTAAGACTTTCACGACAAATCCCCACTAATTCTAAGTGAGTATCGGCATAGCTTCTTTCACTCAGCGCAGCATGTGGTAGCGCACTGCAGGGTGATTAATCTCTTTAGGACAAGCCTGAAGGGCAAAGGCACCTTGTGGCTAGCTTGGCATCAGACAATAACTCCTGTGTTTGGAGCCACCAGATCTCACGGAAGCTTACCTAAGGCTGCTAGAAAATGTGTAGCCTGGTAGGTTGTGGTACAGGCCTGTCACCACAGCACTGTGGAGGCTTATCAGGAGTGTGGGCTGCAGTGTGAGACTGTGTGTGTGTGTGTGTGTGTGTGTGTGTGTGTGTGTGTGTGTGTGTAAGGAGAAAGAGGAAGGGAAAGAGAGAGAGAGAAGGAGGGAGGGGAAAGAAAACACACTAGTGAGATAACTCAGTGGGTAAACATGCTTGCCACCAACTCAGGGACCAGTGTTCGATCCCTGGGTCCCACACAGTGGAAGGAGAAAATTGACTCTCAAAAGTTGTCCTCTGCTCCTGACAGGAAAGCTGTGGCATAAACCAAAAGAAACAAATAAACAATGTAATTTAAAAGAGAGAGAGAGAGAAAGCAGATGAAAAGAAATGAACGAAAAGAAAGAGTGGCAGAGACAGAGAGACTGAGAGACAAATCATTAGGACAGGAGTCCACAGCCCCATAAGAGGGCGGGGTGTCTGTGAAGGTCAGCAGTGAAGGACGGGCCCCTCAACACACGCATGTCAATACCTCAGAGGGCCAGAGAGGAAGACAGCAGTTGGGAAGGGTCCCTTTGTCTTGCCTTCCTCCTTGTTCTCAGGAAAGCTGAAGTGCCTCAGAGTCATTGACCAACAAAAAGGGTCCCCAGGGATCAGCTGTGTTCTTGTCGCCTAGGAAACAGCAACTGACGACAATACCTTTGCTTGTTGGAGTTTGAGACAGGGATTCTCTGTGCAGCCCTAGCTGTCCTGGAACTCACGCTGTAGACCAGGCTGGCCATGAACTCAAGAGTTTCACTTGCCTCTGCCTCCCGAGTCCTGGGCTTAAGGGCGTGTGCCAACATGGCCCTGAGTGTCACTGTGTGTAACAGACAGGATCTCACTAACTCTGGCTGGCCTCGATCTTGCTATATAGACCACAAAGATCTGCCCATCTCTCTCCGTGAGTGTGGCATTATAGGCCTGCGCTTCTGGAGCTGTTTCTAGGAATGCCAACTTGAGGACTAGGGTCATGTGTCACCCACACCTGCAGCCAGCAGCACTGTGGCCAGTCACCTCCTCATGGATGTCTCTTCCCTTGGAGGAGATTCAGACAAATACTTCTCACAACTCCCTGGGTTAGCTGCAAATGACTGAACATGTCAGAGTTTGGAAAGGAACTTTTTCTTTTCTTTCCTACACATATAGCACAGAACAAAGCCTGAAGTCTAGGGGAGAAAGGAGAGAGAGAGAGAGAGAGAGAGAGAGAGAGAGAGAGAGAGAGAGAGAGAGAGAGAGAGAGAGAGAGAGAAAGAGATGGGGGAAAATCAGTTCTTTCTTTTTTTTTTCCCCCGGAGACAAGGTTTCTCTGTAATAGCCCTGACTATCCTAGACTCACTTTGTAGACTAGGCTGGCTTCGAACTCACAACAATTCGCTTGCCTCTGTCTTCCAAGTTCTGGGATTAAAGGCATGCGCTACCACCACCTGGCCTGAAAAACAATTCTTGGTCTCCCATACCCACGGACACTGACAAAATCACATGGAAGCTTAAGCATCAAAGGTGAAGGAAGGGCTGGGGATGGGGTGTGGCTCAGTGTAGAGCACCTGCCTAGAATCCCCCAGTGAGGGGCTGGAGGTGTGGCTCAAAAGTTAAAGGCTTACTAGCCTTAGGTTGGATCCCCAGCATGGCATAAAACTGGGTGTAATGGTGCCCACCTGAAATCCCAGCACTGGGAAGAGAGAGGCAGGAAGAGTAGGAGTTCAAGGCCATCTTCTGTCATAAATTCAAGCTCAGCCTGGGCTGCAGGAGACTCTGTCTCAAAACCAAGAACCAAAAACTCAAACAAAAAATTATAGGACCCCAAGGAAGCCTTGAGTAAATGTGTAAGGAGTTGAAGTCCCAAGTGAACATGTTTTATTGACAAGGGCCAAGGCCTCAGACCCATGGGAATTGGCAAAGCCTTCCTTCAGGTGAGGCTCAGAGTCATGGCAAAGCTTTGCTCTGGTCCAGGTAGTGTTGATACATGACTGATCAGTGTAGAAAAGCTGGCAACTGCGGCTTCCTCTCCAGCTAGCTGGGGGCACACAGTAGGGACATGCTGAACAGTCTCTGGAATGGGGGCGCCGTGGGAGACTACAATGGGAACAGTCAGAGACTGCGGAGTCTCCTGGGGCAAGACCCCCTTTCACCCAGTGAGATGGCTTGTGGAGGGGCTGGACAGGATGGCTCAGCAGTTAAGAGAGCTGGCTGCTCTTCCAGAGGACTCAGAACCCATTCCCAGAGCCCTGTGGTGGCTCACGACTGTCTGTGACTCCAGTCTCAGGGGATCGGAGGAAGGAAAGGGAGTCAGGAGCTAAAGACCGTGGTTTCCCAAGGAGCCACACGTGAGGAAGGCCCCTGGGTTCCAGCCTGAGAGTGCAGCTGAGCCAAGATATGCAGATAGCCCCAGAGTGCTTAGGGGTAGGTAGGCTGGAGAGGGGCTGCTCCAGCGGAGTCTTAGGTAGGCCTGCAGGGCCTGTAAGGAGATGAGAGACCCTTCCACTATGATTAGCCCAGTTAGCCCGGGAGGTCCAAATCATTCTCTTTTTTTTTTTTTCTTGTTGTTTTGTTTGTTTGTTTTCCAAGACAGGGTAGCTCTGGCTGTCCTGGATTTAATCTGTAGACCAGGCTAGCCTCCAACTCAGAGATCCACTTGCCTCTGCCTCTGAGTTGGGGGATTAAAGGTATGTGCCATTACCACTTGGCTTTTCTTTTCTTTTCTTTTCTTTCTTTTCTTCTCCTCTTCCTTTTTTTTTTTTTTTTTTTTTTTTTTTTTTTTTGAGACAGGGTTTCTCTGTGTAGCCTTGGCTGTCCTGGACTCCTTTTGCAGACCAGGCTAGCCTCAAACTCACAGTGATCCACCTTATTCTGCCTCCTGAGTGCTGGGATTAAAGATGTGTGCCACCACCACCTGGCTTCTTTCCTTCTTTTCTTTTCTTTCTTTCTGGTTTTTTTTTTTTTTTTTTTTTGCCTCCAACCAAAAATGTAACCAAGTATAGCCTTGAACTCTGGATGCTCCTGCCTCCACCTCCAAGGGCCGCGATTACATGCTTGGTTTACAAAATGCTGGGGATTGCACCCAGGGCTTCCTGTATGCTAGGCAAAAATATTCTACTAGTTGAGCGACACCTGCAGCTCCCTACTGACCCACTTTATATTTTGGCTTTGCTTTGAGATAGGGTCTTGCTGTGTAGCCCAGGCTGGCTTGGAAGTTGGGATTGCCTTGCCTGTCTCTTGAGTACTGTGATTACAGACATATACCACGGGGCTCCATCTCTTATCCTCCTCTGAGGGCCTGTCTTGGTCCAACCCTTGCCCCACGGGAGGAGCAGAGTCTGGCCTGCATGCTCCAAGCCCAGGCTGGAGGGGGGAGCGGTGACGCAAGATGGAGCCCACAAGTCTGCTGGGCTCCGGCTCTAAGATTGCTAGGCATACTGAGCTTTTTAAAATAAGGAACAGTAGAAAGATGAGGTCTTATAGAAAGAAAGGGAAAAACAAAACAAAACAACAAACCCTGGTGAGACTGTTAGACAAGCCTTTCTCTTGCCAGATATGTTTTTAACAGTCCTAGGCAGCAGGTTATGGAGTCGGCTTGTTTTAACTTCCTCTAAACATCTGGGGCACGGGAACTGTCTCTTGTCACCCACGCGCCTGAGAGGTGGCAGCGGCCTGCCAGAATCAGCCACCTGCATCCCTGTCCCTTACTCTAGGGAAGTCTCCCGCAAACTGCAGGACCTGAGAATCAGCTGGCAGCCCCAAACTCCAAGTCCTCTGACACTGCACCCTAGCAAGGATATCAAGGGATTGGGGTCACCGGGCCACCCCTCTCCCTCGCGGCCATCCTGTCGTCCCTTCCTCTCCATCCCGCCTGTCCAGGAAGAAGCTCCATATCCTCCTGTCCAATCTTCCTGATCCAATTTCCCCGTGCCCCTTAGCTGCGAGGGGATCCTCTCTTGTCCCCCTTCAGACCCTCCCGAGACCGAAAGAGATGGGCGCGCCCGCCGCCGCCGCCGCCGCCGAGCACTCACCCAGGCTGGCCAGCTCTCAGCGCGCTTGGCTTCTGCTCTCCGCTAAGGCTCGTGGCTGGCGTCTGTGTCGTGGCCGGGTGGCCCTGCGGCCGGGCCAGGGCGGAGGACCGGCCCCCCTCCCTCTTTCCGCCCGCAGCCGCTGCCTAGGCAACGCTGCGCCGCCGTCACATGACCCCTCTGTGGGGCCCGCCGCGGACCATGTGACCTGAAGAGCTGGGTGAGGACCGACCCCCTCTTACTAGATCTAGGGGGGTCTTCGCCCCCCAAAACTGCTATCGCTCCCGTGGGGCCCAGGTGGGTGAGTCAGGGCGTGGGAGGGTGCTGTTCCTAGCAGGGTGTCTCTAGGGGATGCCCAGCATCTGTCCTCCTCAGCGTGGAGAGGTGGGGACAGGGCGTGAGCGTTGCGGGGTAGGAAGAAGGGTGCGAGAAAGGCTCAGCCAGGCTACGTCCTGGTTTGCCCAGGTTGTGTAGTGACGCCATGCACAGAGCTACTGTAGTCACCCAGGTGGCTCTCGGTTCCAGGAAGACTGAGGACCAAATAGTGCCTTACACCAGAGCGCAAGGGACACGCACTAATTGCTGAGCTCTGAGCACTTCAAGGATGGCAGAGAAGGGTCGTTTGGACTCTAGGGTGGGGCACGCCCTTCCACTCCCTGCTGCAGCCACCCTCCCGCCCTTGCTGGTGAACTCTGGAGTTTTACGACTGAGAAACTCAAACCGGAACGGGCACTGCAGGAAGTACATACTCAATAACTCTGAGAAACAAGACAGGTTTCGCATTGGGGCCCCAGTGGGTGCCTCATGGCCCCTCAGAGTTTGTCTGGTTGGCTGCTGCTGTGCGCTCCACATAGGATTTTTCCATCTGTCGCAACAGCATTGGACTGTGACACATTTACCCAAAAGAAGGAAAAACCTCCACCCGCGTCCAAGTTCCCTCGAGTCTGAGCCCACTCACTTCGGACAGGTGAAACCAGTTCATCCCTTCCGGTGCTGACCCACCTGGCAGCTTGGGCCCTCACAGTGGCGCTCGTGGAAGGGTCTGAACCCGAGGGAGCTAACGTTTCCTGGGCGATGTGTAGACCTCAAGGTTGAGTAAACGAAAACAGGAAAGAGACACTTGGTAAACTCCAGCCGTTGCATCACGGACGACACTTTCCACAAGGGGTTTTTGCTTCTTGCGGTTGTTAGGAAGCCTGGCTTTGGAAGAGGACTTTCCAACACCAGGCAGCGAGGCTCCTCCACCGCCAGCACAATTATCTGGCATGCCTGGGCAAAACTGAAATGCCAAGTGTAATTACCAGCCTTCTAAGGAGCCACTTTGCTAACCACACACAGGCAACAACAAGCACTTAATGTTGTTTGGCTCGCTTTGTCCTTAGAATGAAGGAAGCCATGGTGTCATGTTGAAAGGAGGGCGAGGCACTGGAGGGTGCCCTTCCCCCCCCCCCCCCCCCTTTACGTCCCAGGGAGATGACAAGGGGCTACACGGAAGGAGCAGGTTCAGGTCTGGTTGCAGAGTCTCTTCTCAGGGCATTGTATTGGCTATCTGCCTGAAGTTCATTAGTCTTGGCAAGTTACTTCCTGTACTTAAAAATTTATTTTAAATTACATTTTATTTATTTAGTGGGGCGGTGGTGTGGAGGTCAGAGGACAACTTCTGCGAGTCAGTTCTCCTTCCACCGTGTGGACTAAACTCAGGTTGTCAGGCCTGGCAGAGTGGGTGCTTTTAGCTACTGAGCCGTTTTGCTGGGCCTCTTCTTTTTCTAGAGCCTCAGTCAGCCCATCTGTGAACACCAGTTCTTGGACACATAGAATGAAGGCATTCGGCACGCTCTCCCTCAATCAGAACCGTTCCTTGCTTTTCTATGAACCCCAAGTCTTATACAGCATGGCCCCTGAGTGGGGTCAGCATGCCCACCCCACTGGCTCCTCACTGTCCCCTTGGCTATTCACTCATGGCCTACCTGGTGTGTTCCCTTACCACAGTCCACTGTAAAAACTTTTTTTTAAATTTTTTTTCTCCTTTATTAATTTATTCTTGTTACATCTCAATGGTTATCCCATCCCTTGTATCCTCCCATTCTTCCCTCCCTCCCATTTTCCCCTTATTCCCCTCCCCTATGACTGTTCCTGAGGGGGATTACCTCCCCCTGTATATGTTTATAGGGTATCAAGTCTCTTCTTGGTAACCTGCTGTCCTGTAAAAACTTTTTTAAAAGGTTGGGCGCGGTGGCACATGCCTGTAATCCCAGCACTTGGGGAGGCAGAGGCAGTTGGATTTCTGTGAGTTCAAGGCCAGCCTGGTCTATAAAGTGAGTCCAGGAAAGCCAAATCTACACATAGGAATTGTGTCTCAAAAAAAATCAACCAACCAAAAAACCAAATCTTTTGTTTTTTGGATCTGGAACCCAGGGCTTCATGTGGGCAAGCATTCTACCAAATGAGTCACACCCTTACGCCCTTTGTCTATGGCTGCTCTTTGTATGTGCAGGATTGGTTTTGTTTTATCTTAAGGTGCTTGCAGAAGAGGAAGTTAGATCCTAGAGCTGTGTGCGCTGCCTGATGTGGGAGCTGAGACTCAAATGCCATCCTCTGCAAGAGCAGCAACTGCTGTGTCATCTGACCAGCCATCACAACTCATTTTGTATCATGCTGGACTCTTTGTCCTCCCTGGCCAGCCCAGTCCTTCTGTCAGAAGTCTCTCGACTCTCCTTATTTCCCCTGCCCCCACCTACCTCTAAGTCAGGATGCTGACCCCTGGGAGGGCGACACTGCCACAGCCTTCCTCCTAACCTTCCAGTCCACACTCAGGGTGAAAGAAGCCCCCAGCATCCAGTCTCCACCGTACCCCAGTCTCCCAATTGGCCCTGCAACCCTGGGTTGAGCACTTGCTTGGCTTTCAGTAAACATTTACTACATTCTATGGAACGAGGAAGCTGAAAAGGGCCTCTTTGGACTCCCTCCAGGTTGATTTCTAAGAGTGTTCTCTTTATGGAAATGCATGCTAATATATGGTAATTACAGCTCACTTTAGTGGAGGACGCCTGAGAGTAAACAGAAATTAAGTTCCAACGGGAAGAAAGAAAAGGCCTGCCTGGTTCTTGGGCCAGCAGGGAAAGCAGTTTTTGCACAGCCTCCTTCTGTGCTGCCTTGGGATGCAGCCAAGTCCCAGGCCCTGCAAAGACAGGCTCGGATCTCCAAGTTGTAACTTTTTGTTTTAATTGTCAGAACTCGTGGGATGGCTCGGTGGTTAAGAACACCTGCTGTAAACCATGGCGTGCTAGCCCACGCCTTTAATCCCAGCACTAGGGAGGCAGAGGCAAGCGGATCGCTTTGAGTTTGAGGCCAGCCTGGTCTACAAAGTGAGTCCAGGACAGCCAAGGCTACATAGAGAAACCCTGTCTCAAAAAACTAAACAAAACAAAAGAACACCTGCTGTTCTTCCAAAGGACCTGAGTTCTGGTCCCAAACCCACACCGTGGCTCACAACCATCTGTAATTTCAGTTCCAGGAGACATAATGCCCTCTTCTGGTTCCACTGACACCAGGGAATGTGGTACACACACATACATGCAGGTAAAACATATACACACATTGAAAAAAAAAAACCTGAAAATATTTTGTCACCTTGACACAACAACTTAAAATTACCAGGAAAATCTCAGTGAGGGTCTGTCTACTTTGGGTTGGCCCGTAGGCACATATGTGGGAAACCGTGTTTGTTTGTTTAAGATTTATTTAATATGTATAGTGCTCTGCCAGAAGAGGACAACAGATCTCATTATAGATGGTTGTGAGCCACCTGGGAATTGAACTCAGGATCTCTGGAAGAGCAGACAGATGCTCTTAACCTCTGAGCCATTTCTTCAGCCTGAAACTTTAAAAAAATTTTTTTAAAATTTATTTCAATGTGTTCTTACTGTTCTATCGCTATGAAGAGACACCATGACGAAGGCAACTTATAAAAGAAAGCATTTAGTTGAGAGCTTGCTTACAGTTTTAGAGGGCCAGGGCATGACTATCACGGAGGGGAGCATGGTGGCAGGCAGGCAGACAGGCATGGTGCTGGAGCAGTAGCTGAGAGCTCACATCCTGCCTACAAGATGGAAGCAGAGAGCTCAGAGACTGGGAATGGTATGGGTTTCTGAAGCCCACCCTCAGTGACACTACTCCTCCAAGGCCACACCGTCTTTGTTTCTTTGTTTTGACAGGGTTTCTTTGTGTAGCCCTGGCTGTCCTGGGACTTGCTTTGTAGACCAGGCTGGCCTCGAACTCAGAGATCCACCGGCCTCTGCCTCCCAAGTGCTGGGATTTAAGGTGTGCGCCACCACCCAGCAAGTCCACAGCTTTTAATTCTCCCTGAACAGTCCACCAACCGAGAACCATGCATTCAAATATATGAGTGTATGGGGGTCATTCTTATTTGTGTTTGCCTGAATGTAGTCTGTGCACCATGTGTGCCATGCCTCAGACACTAGAAGATGTCAGATGTCCTGGAGTTAGCATCACAGACAGTTGTAAGCCTACATGTACATGCTGGAAATAGAACGCAGGATCTCTGAGGTGTAGCTGCTGAGCCATTTCTCCAGTCCCAAACTGTCTTAACTGATGTGGGAAGACCCGGCCCACCGTGAGTGGGACTGTTCCCTAGGCAAGGGGTCCTGACCTGTTTAAGAAACCAACCTCAGCACAAGGGAGCAAGCACACATTCATCTCTCTCTCCTCTTGACTGCAGATGTGATGTGAGCGGCTGTTTGAAGGTCCTGCTCTCACTTCCCCACACAGCACTACACAGCATTCTAGCACAAGGCCTGGAGAGGCCTCTCAAACAGCAGTGCTGCCTGGAGAACCACAAGACCAGAACATGGGCTAGACAGACTGCGGGAAGGGCACTGAGTGTGCACGCTGAAACAAGGCAGTGGGGTCGATCTTTCATCCTCAGCTGTGTCTGCAAAGGACTCTAAACACCACAAGTATGGATTTGTGGATTACAAATCTTAACTCATAGGCAATTCACAAATATGGAATAATGAGGCTTGAACCTATTTTTTTTAATAGATTTTATGTGTTTTGTCTGTCTGTATGTATACTACATGCATGCTTAGTGCCCATAGAGGTCGGAAGAAGGTGCCAGATCCTCAGGAACTGGAGTTAGAGACGACTGTGAGCTGCTGTGTGGGTTCTGGGTACTAAACCCCACAGGTCTTGTGCAGGAGCAATAGGTGCCCATAACTGCTGAGCCATCCCTCCAGCCCTCGACTCAATTCTGTTTTATGAGGGCTGAGGAGATGGCTCGGTGAGTAAGAGTGTTTACTGTGCAAGTATAAAGACACGAGTTCAAATCCTGAACACCCACTAAAAGGCTGGGTATGCATGCCTGTAATCCTTGTGCTGTGGGGGGGGGGGGTAAGAGGATTGCTGGCCTGCCAGCCATCAGCCACATCCCTGTCTTGAGGGGAATAAGGTGTATGTAGCACGACAGTGAGGCCCTTTGGCCTCTGGAGTGTGCACACAGGTGCATTAACCACAACCATCACACAAAAAGCCATCCTTTATGAAACAGTCATCACGTGGACAGGCACCACAAAAGGAAGGCTATGCATCTTCAGCCCTACCAGCAAGCCCTCCCTGGGACAGCACATCCATGGTGGTTCAGCCCCAGCCCTACCATCTGCAGCAGAGAAATCTTATTTGGGAAGGAAGCTCCACAAGCCATCTAGCAGGTTAAAGAATGTTCTACTTTAAATGACCAGGCTGTCACGCCAAGTCTTGACACGTGTCATTAAAAGAGTGAATGGAAAAGGGCGAGGAGAGACTGTGCGTGTTGGGTGAGATGGCCACACTCTGAGGTTTTGCAGGGTTCTCTCCACCCATGAGCCCTCACCAGGCACACAATGGTGTGGTCCTCCTCTTTATTATGGCTTTGAGGGTGGCTGGCAGTATCACCCACCTGCCTCAGTGAGGCCACCTAACTGCTCATTTCCCTAAACAAATAACAGCCTGAAGACAGAGCAGGAGTCAGCTAACCCTCAGTTCTGACAGAACTTCAGCCGAGGCTCCTCCCCCAGAGGCTTCCTCCTCCATGTCAGCAGCAGCCTGGAGTCCTGTTTAGTCATTGCCAACGTGTGTTGAGTGCAGTGCTAGGCAGGCCAAGTGGCAGCAGCAGGAAGGGGCTTGTCCCCAGCCCTGCTCCTCAGCAGCCCCATGCAGCAGGAGCAGAAGCCCACGAGGTCTAGGCTACAGGGTCAAAGCAAGAACTTTGACTCAGCTGCGTCAAGGGACAATTAATGGCAGATCTCATGTGACCCAAACTGCTACGAGGACAGAGGTTATCACAGATGTCACGTGGCTCAGAGCGGGACCAGGGACTCTGTGCTACAGAAGGGGAGAGGGAGTCACCTTCCTCAGTGGCATAGCCGCTGGGAAGGTCCCCGCGGTTTGGTAAATAACCCAAGCCTCATGAAGTGCAGCGTGCTGTGCCAACACAAGGCCCGAAAGCAGGAGGGGACTCTGTTGGGAACATGGCTCAGTGCGGTAAGAGAAGGGGAGTAAACGTGATCAGAGTGCAGTGGTAACATGTATGAGCTGTCAAACAACAACACATTAAAAGTGGAAGATATTCTTAGCTCTCATTTCACTCAAAATGCTACCAGCATCCATAAAAGGCTCGCAGCACACTGGGGAGCTGGAGGCGCTCCAGACACCCGAGCTCTACTAGAAACTGCCTGCCGTCCACTGGCCTCAGGGCTCTGGGGACCAAGGCCATCAGGACTCTGGGTCACCCCTCTTCTCCCTGCATGATGCCTGGTCCTCTGTACTCTGCAAGTATTGGTTGCACACTGGGTAAGTACACACAGCAGGTCTGAGCTAGCGTCACTCAGGGACTCAGTGGGAGGACCGGCTGCCTCTAAATCCTGGTGACAGTGAAGTTTTCTCCACCTAAGAGTTCTACCCTCTCCAGCCCCTCTCTGACTTAAGGATGGGAGGAAGGCTTTTGGCCAATACCTGTCTCCGTTTCCCAGGTGTGTCTGGGACAACCCTCGCTTTCTTTTGTCACCTGTTGTTCTCCTGGAGCCTCTCTCCTTCTGTCCAGCCTCTACCGTGGGCCCCGCTGTCTCATATTTGTTCTGGGAACTGCTGGGCCGCACAGCTCTTCAGCTTCCAAGTCTACTGCTCCATAAAGGGACAGGGCTGGGCACCCACAGTGCAGGCCTTTCCCAAGTCCGCGTGCCTGGGTAGATCTGGAAGGAGGTCTGCAGAAGAGGACCTGGCAAATCGCAGTCTCTGGGCCATCTCATGGCTTCTCCGAGGCTCTGGGAATTAATATCTTGCACATGTGGTTTTCTGCTCTTTACTAAATAAATATTCCCTTCACAGAAGCAGCCTAGAGCTCACTGCTGTTCAAGCAGAAGGGAGCAGGCATCAGGGAAGTGAGGCAGTCCCTCCCCTTCAGCAAGGGCAGGGCAGGACACAGTAGGCATTCCCTCTGCTCTGCAGGCAGCCAGAGCTGCAGGAGGCTCCTGCCTTCTCCCAACACAGCCAGTCTAGCCGCTAGGCCAAAGCCTCGGTTCCTTTCTTGAGGCAGGTCATGGAATGAGCTGGGCTCACGGCCGCTGAACCTCCTCATCGACCCATGATGACGCTGGGCTCCTCTTCCTCCTCCTCTGTTCCAGACGCCTCCTCAGAGCTGCTGGCATGCTGTTCCTGGCACTCATCCGGTTCTGTAACCACACAATATTCAAACCCTAAGCAGACAGATCCAACAGAGATAAGGGAGTTCTAATTGAGGAATAGTATGCACGCTACACCTACAATCCCAGCACTTTCAAAATGGAGAGGCAGGATGATAAAAAGTTCAAGGCTATCCTCAGCTACATAGTGAGTTTGAGGCCAGCCTGGGCAGCAAACCCTGTCTTAGAAAGAGGACAGAGGGCATACTTGCTCCCGGGCAGAAGCAGCCAGGAGCCAAAGATGGCCTTTGTGCCCACCAGTGCTCAATGCCACTGTTTGGAAGGTCTGTCACAAAAGCAAACTAAAGCACAAAAGCTCTCAGAGGGACACCTCAGTCTGGCCCAAAACACCTGGATGTACATATCAGAACCCAACACCCACAAACCAGGCCTGATGAGTGCATGGTCCCTGACATCTACATCATCACCTGCATGGGCACCATAAAAGACACTCAGGCCTTTCACACACACCCCACCCCACCCCCAAGCCTCAGGTTCTTACTGCAGATGGCAAAAGGATCTTCCAACTGAAGTGCAAACAAAAGGCCACGAGGCAAGGGGCTGTGCCCACACCACCACGCTGGCCTCTGGGCTTCCCTCATGGCCTGGGACCCCGCTCCTTATAACCTATGGCAGCTCTTAGGCTTCTAGCATATTCTAACACTGCACTAACACTATGGCACAGCTAACCTGGCCCACAGAACAGCACAGACAACTTGTCTGCGGTCCCTCTTGAACTGAGAGCAGGGGAGTGGGTGGGAGCTGGCTGGAAAGAGGCGGGGGAGAGCCTCAGCACAGGGGCCCAGCTGACTCACCAGGGACTTGTCAGCGCAGTGAAACTACTTTGTACATTTTACTGGTGGACTCACCATACTATGCATTGGACAAAATCCATGCAAAGGACTGGAGAGATGGCATAGTTCCCAGCACCCACATGGTGGTTTACAACCATGTGAAACTCCGTAGGCATTAGGCACACATGTAGTGCACATACATACATACATGCAGGCAAAACAAAATTACCTCCAACTCCAGAGGATCTGATGCTTTCCTTGCCTTCACAGGGTCTTACACATGCATGCATATATGTAAGTGCAGACATTTACATATAAATTAAAAAAATAAATCTTTAAAGTCACTTAGGTCAGGTCGGGGATTAGAATGGAATGTAGAATCCGGCTGACCTAAGGTCACCTCTGTGAAGGGCAGGGGTGGTGCTGACCAACAGCACTGGGACAGAGCAGGCTCTAAGGCTACAGGCAAAGGGCCTCTGTGTTCTGGTGTAAGGAGAGCACTGGCTGCTCTTCCAGAGGTCCTGAGTTCAATTCCCAGCAACACATGGTAGCTCACAACCATCTATAGTGAGAGCTGGTGAGAGAGGCCCCTTCTGGCCTGCAGGCACACATGTGGGCAGAATGCTGTACACATGATAAATAAATCTTAAAAAAAAAAAAAAAGGCCAGGCATGGTGGCACATACTTTTAATCCCAGCACTCAAGAAGGCAGAGGCAGGCAGATCCTTGTGAGTTTGAGGCCAGTCTGGTCTATAAAGTGAGTCCAGGGCAGCCACACTACAAGAAAAACCCTGTCTCAAAAAAACCACTACCACCACCAGCACCTGAGAGGCAGAGGCAGGCAGATTGCTGTGAGTTTGAGGCCAGCCTGGTCTACAAAGTGAGTTCAAGACAGCCAAGGTTACACAGAGAAACCCTGACTCGAAAAACAAACAAACCCCAAAAAACAAAAAGACAAAACAAAGAAAGAAAGAACATGTTCATGACAATACACCCCCTCCACGTGCTGCCCAGTGACTGATGACTGATGGGCTATACTGTGTGATGCTGACCCATCAGGCTAGATCACTTAGCATCAATGCACAGCAGAACTGCCCACCAATGCTTTCTCTGCCAGCCAAAGATGAACGATTCCTTCCACCCCATGCCAATGACCTTGTACCACCAAAAGAAAGCAGATGTCCTGGACCAACAACCAATGCTACATTGAGGGCAGAGAACTCTCACGATGAACCTGGAATATCTTACAGTACAAAGTAAGGACGTGCTGACAGCTTGTGGCTGGCTGGCTGACACATAATAGTGAGATTTCACCACAGGGACAACAGACAACTCCAACAACAAGGTAAAGAAAGACTGGGTCACACACACAGGTCTTCACAGATAAACACTTATGTAGACGGAGAGGCCATCTCATAAGTGGATGTTTATAGATCTCTGCCTTGAGGTTGGAGGTGCCTGACTGGACCTCAGTCCTTAGGTATGATGGGTTGCACATGGTGGTTTTCTTCCAAACATACATTATTTGGAGGAAGAACAGTGAATTTATAGTGGGCAAGCCTGATAACCACTACCTCTGTGATGTGGCCAACACCAACATCAACAGATGTTGGTAACATCTCAGGTGAGCTGGGATGCTGCGCTACAATA